>NW_019394219.1:3892519-4492519 GCF_000648675.2 Cimex lectularius
TATATATATATATATATGTATATATATATTACATTGGCTTGTTGAGCATTATTTCGCTTAATACTTGTACTGCTTTGCTGTTTTTTATTTTATTGAGGAATATTTCTTCAACATGAAGCAAAATTGATTGTATCGCAGCAATGATATGAGTTTGTGAAATCCCATTTTACAAGCACAATAAAAATAGCCTTTAGGAATTTTTTAAATTTAATTAAATTAATTTTTAAAAAAAGCTATGCTATGAATGTTCTTTTGTAAATTGTTTTAGGGCCTCACTTCCCTGTCTTAATGAACCTTTGCTGCTCTCGAAAGTTTAAAAGTGTGTTGACCATTTGCCAACTATTATCACAGTTGTAATCTAAATGCACATTCCTACTTGCTTTTCTCCCAGATGATTACCCTCAATATTTAATGTAGTCTAACATTCCTAAATTTTTGTAGCTCAAGTATACTGAAATGTACTCATTTTCTGATTTTGTTCTTTTAGGACAAGTGCACAGCCTTTGACTTTTGTGGATTAAATTTGATGTTGTAACAGTTAGCCCCCAATAATATTTCAGCACTGTGTTCTCACGTATGCTTATTTCCAATGCCGATTTTCCAGCCACCAAGACCAGAAAATCAAAGCAATCGCTTTTTTTCTGCAACCAGCACTACTTCAGCATTCCATTGTACACTAGTGTCCAAAAATTAGGTCCACAACATGACCCTTGTGGACATCTTCTTCACGGTTGAGCTTTCCTTAATGAGCTTAGGTGTTCCTTGAGAGTTTGAATACATTTATGGGTGTGTTTTCTCTCTTAGGCCTTTCATAATGCTCAGCGATCATACACTGAATAGTTTTTCTCATAAGAAACCTTCGTGCTCAGGAGAAAATTTGTGTTTAAGATTAATATTTAATTGATTTATTATATTAATATTATATATCGAACACTCTAGATGATGGTATGGTCTTGAAGAAGAAAGCAAATTCAGTTGTTACTGTCAAGCTTTTGACCTATTTTAAGGCCATCATCAGGGCAAAACAATCTTAAGTATGTCTACAGATTGTCATATTTAAGATTGTTTTACCCTGAAGATGGTCTTAAAATAGTTCAAAAGCTTGGCAGTAACAACTGAATTTACTTTCTTCTTCAAGTCATATCTTGATCCAGATGTTCGTGAGTGAAAAAGTGGTTGATATTTCTAATACTGCACGCATATTATTATATAAAACACCTCTTTCATTATTATTATTATTGTATGTTCTTTGGGATATTGATTAGGTTTCAATAGTTTAAAATTACACATATAAATGTGACTAATGCCTTTGCAGTGAACAATTTTTAAAATAGCATTAATGAGTATGTTCATGTCGATTTTGTTCATTTGCATTTTGCTTAAACAATTTAAAATTATTTATGAAGAATCATGTGATGTCACACGGCACGTAAACGATCAAATAAAGATGATAGTTCGTAATCTAATCGATTCGTCAGGCCCAAAAGCCCCAAAGACGAAGGTTTGTTCGGGTTAGTAAGGTTGAAAGTTGGAAACAGTCTAGACAGTCTGAAAAAATAAAATAAATACCCAATTAGGAATATTTTGAAAATACCGATTTATCCGTTGGCCTGACATGATTACCCTGTGCATCGGCTAATTTTGTGAAAGGAGTTTTTCAGCTTTGGCCCATTTTTTCTTTTCTAGGACTGAGTTGATTTATTGTACGTTCTTACAATGTCCGGCACCGTGTCAAGAATGAACAGCAGAAAATTCAAATGGGCTCTGGATATGAACACGAGGTAAATTTATACGATTTTATAGCGGATTTTAAAATAATTTCCAAAGGGTCAATTTTAAATTATTGACGAGATTATTGATCACCATTTCCCTGTCAACCGTTATCAGAGGCTTAAATTATTTATAGGATTTTGGGTTTCTTATAAGAGAAAAAGTGCATTTAAGGAACACAATTCTTTAGGCTTACATCAAAAGTTATGCTGCTTTTAATTAAAATTGGTAAAAGTCAATTAGTCAATATTTGCCTTGTCAATTATTGATATACATAATGAAAGTTTCATCAGACTTCATTTCTTCGAAATGACACTCCTGACTTGAATGTAAATTGCACAAAAATTAATAGGGTTATTTGTAATTTATTCTACTCTATTCATTTTAATTAAATTAACCAATATATTCGTGTTAGTTGGATAAAACAAAATAGAAAATACAAACCAACAACAAACAAATGTTAATCCTTATTTTTAATAAATATGAAGATTACTTAGAAACAAACACATTTTCTCGTCTTTTCTCCATTTTAATCCAGTTGTATTATCTTCGACCTTGGAAGACATCATCTTGGACCAGAAGTTAGCAATATTCTTGTGAGTGAGTCAACGAGGTCAGCGGCAAGTGGATATCACACAGGCACTTAGCGTTTCTTGCAGTGTGGTCTCCAGGGCTTTAGATCGATTCCGAGAGGCTGTTAGTGCCAATAGGAGTCCTGGGATCTCAGTGCATTATGGCACAAGGGAGGACAGAAATATTGTCATTGCTGTAAGACGGAACCCTTTCCATAATGATTGCCATATCCTAAATGAAGTGCAAGATGTTTTGGCCTTTATCAACACAAAGGATTCATAATCGTTTGTGGGAAGTTGGCCTCACATCGTATGCCTCTTTGAGACAATCAGGAGCAACAGCCTGCCACCAGCAACTCAGGAGAATATGGTGCAGTGAGTGCCTAGAAGAGAACATTGAATGCTGTTATATTGTTGATGAGTTGCTTTTCTGTCTATAGTGATAGTGCTGAAGAGTACTGGGAAGAACAGGGGACAATGCCTCAGTTCGGTCTTCCTTCAGTGCAGTTTGGAGGAGCCAGTGTAAAGATCTGGACTGGGATTTATACTGGAGGATGAACTAGATTCCATATTATTGAAGGCAACCTCACTGCAGCTCGTTATGCCCAAGAAATTATCGAGGAATACACCCCTCAAACCAGGGATTTTCGATTTCTAGTTGACAATGCCACACCTCATAGAGGCAGAGTTGTTAATCAGTGTTTAGAAAACCTGGGAATTTCCCATCTGCCCCTTCCCCTATTTTCTCCAGATCTCAATCCCAAATCTTGAGCACATGTGGGATGCATTGCATAGAAGGCTTTTCAATCCCAGTTGACCTGCAACAACTGAGTGCAGCATTGCAACATCTACGGAGTGAAATTCCTTATGAAATTAGTTACAACATTATGAACATTATTATACATATCATTAATTGTCTAAAAATATTATTGTGTCCAATAAACAAAATTATAGAATTAAAACCATTTATTTTGTGGTGATAAGTGACCGTTAGTCGATGATTATTCAGAAATCGTGAGATGCGGTCTGGTGTGATGTAGGTTTCGAAAAAACATTTTCTCTATCGTGCCAATGTTTCGATCTCAATAAAGATCTAAACATTGGTATGATAAAGAAAATGTTTTTCTGAAACCTACATCACACCAGACCACATCTCATGTATAATCACCTTTTATTTTGTTATTTTTCAAAATCCCTTAATTAAATTTTCCTTCAGTAAAAGACATAATTTCTAATTAATTTTAATGCAATTTATAATATAAATAAAATAAAAATGCTAGGAAAGTAAATACTACAAAATTATCAATATCCTTATTCATCTTTGAGCAGTTTAGGTACATCATCATTTGGTATTCACAAGTTTTGTTTTTTGCAGTATAAACTATGAACTTAAACTTAAAAAAATATAACTTAAAAAATAGTATAATTTATATAAAATATTTTATTTGTACTCTATACTCATTAGTACATATTATAAATATGTTCACAAAATATTTTTTCAAATGGCTACATTACTAATGTCTGCACCTAAGGACATATACCATGAGAAAGCCAATGATGGCATTGGCATTAAAAGTTACATGGTTACAGCACTAACACTAATGATGAGAAAACAGCCAATGCTGGCCTCAATCTGGGGCAGGCCATCATCAATTAAGGCGACCTGGCAGGTTTCTCGGCATGGGAATGTGCAGATAGGGCTCGACCAGTAGGTTTAGGACGGATTGAAAGCTTTGTGTGGAACTTTTGTAATCGGGAACGGATCAGGAGTGTTTAGGTCGTTTTGGATAGTGAGATTAGTGATGTAGTAAGGAGCTGTGACGATTTGATTGGGAGGATGCACTGGATGTTGGATGGCTTGGCCGAAACTTAGTCCCCCAAATTAAAGTGGTCGCGGTAAAGTCTTGTATAAAGATAGTTTAGTTGATGGTCAAGATGGATTTCTGTCCTAGATGCATTTGTAGTTGTCTCTGTCATGTGTGGTGATTCCACATCATTTTACTCTCTACGTATAGTCCTTATTATTTGACTTGAGTGGAAGTCGGCATACAGGCTTTTTTTGGTGGAAAAAAGGCTTTTTTTGATGTGAATGAACATTGAATATATTTTTCTTCATTCAGTATATTATTTGCACCAATCTTCTATAAGCCCAAGTTCAAATATAATGTATATGTAACATTTAATTTTTTTCCTTTTGTTTTTAGAAGCAAGGCAGATAGATCGGATCTTGCTGCCCCTCCTGGCTACAACCCGGCAGTTAGCCAGATACACACGGAATCCTCTAAGGAATCTGATCCGAATCACTTGATCATAAAAAAATCATGGGACCTTGCACTCGGGCCCATCAAGCAAGTGCGTTTGTATCTATTTAAAAAAACAAAGGTTAGAGGTTGTTATTTAAAAACTTAACTTCTTTTTTTAAACAGGTTCCTATGAATTTATTTATAATGTATATGTCAGGCAATTCGATCTCAATTTTCCCAATAATGATGGTTTGTATGTTAGTGATAAGACCTGTAAAAGCGCTTTTCACTATGCAGAATGGTAATGATAAGCTTTTTACTTAAAAAAAAAATGCTTTTGTTTATAAACCTGTTTTATTTATAGCTTTCAAGATGATTGAAGGGAATCACGCTGCCGGACAGAAATTTGTCTACTTTATCGGCAACATTGTCAACATTGCCCTAGCTCTTTACAAATGCCAGTCGATGGGCCTTCTGCCGACTCATGCCTCAGATTGGCTTGCTTTCGTTGACCCTCAGATACCCATGGAGTATTCGGGAGGAGGTGTCATCTTCACATAACGAAGAAAATAATAAACTATTGGATTATCGAAAAAAAACTGTTGCTATATTTATATTTAGTAATGGATACAAAACAATTTTATACATATACAATAAATACTGTATAATACAACAAATATAAATAAATTAATTTAAATTGTATGTAAATTTGAAATTTGAATTCAATTATCACTATGTGCTGAGTTTCCTTTTGTTTTGTTTAAATTTAAATTAAAATTTAAAAAAAAAATTAAAAAAATAAATAATTTTTACTACATATTTAACATTTTATTGTTCTATTAACACCTATTTCTTTTTCTCTTTAGCAGTCTCGTCAATAAATGCAATTATTTTGTTTACGACAGTTGCAGGATCTTCTACTTTTTGCACCTGTAAAAATATAAAACATTGTTTTAATAAAAAATTATTGGCAACAATTTTTCTAATATTGTTCAGATATCCCTATAGCTTTCTCATCCCTTTGATTTGTGATAGTGAATGCTATTATAAAACAAGTCACTTATTATCATTAAAGAAACATTTAAAAATTACAAATGAACATATTTTTGATTAGTTTGGGAAAGAGATGAGCAAGCTAAATATTTTTTGAAAGGCAAACTTTCTTGAATTATATACCGAAATAGCAACTTGAAATTTTCGTAAGAAGAAAATTGAAAACAAAATTACAATATATCTTCCCGGGGTGTAAATATTTGTTTTCACTTTTTGTACTTGTCAGCGTAGTTCTTCAAATCTTCCCATAACACAAGTGGTTTGTCTACTGGCCGAATCTGAAAGTGGATTTGTTTTGCTTTTAGTTTGCTTACAACTGAATTAATTCGACCTATGTACAATTTTTTTTCTCCCTTGGCTTTTTCCTTTGGAAATATTGGCATATTACAATTTGGTTTGGAAATTTAATTCTAATGTGAGCTGGTTTGTCTCGAATTTTTAACAAGACACTAATGTTACCCGTTTGCTAAAAACAGTTTAATTTTCTCACTTTAAACATATTCTTACATTCTTTTAACAAATTGCGGAACTGCTTTGGGAAAATATCAAAAAATATGCCTAGAAGGAATTTCTTCCCCCAAAGACATCTTAAAAACAACTACTTTTTATTTTGATCATTTTTTGCTAAATTGATAATTGATTAAATTAGCGAATGTAAAGAGTAAATAAATTAACTTAAAGTTAAACTATAATTAACTTAAGAAAATTAAATTAACTGAAATTCAAGAACATTTTAAGTTCACATCCAGGTGTTGAATTGGCCCAAGCCAAACAATCAATGCTGATGATTGCAAAATCTCAAAAACATCAATTTGGATAAAAAATGGAGAGTGAATTGAATAAAACCCAACCTTCTGTTACTCTGGAAAGGCAAATTTTTATTATAGATTTTGCCTTTTGAGCAGCAAACCCAGATAGCAGGTGGGCATCGGATGAATCTGCTTAACAAAAAGCATACTTCCAGGTGATTAAGGCCCATTCCATGGCTCTGTGTGAAATAATAGTTAAATCTGTTGATGACACCTTGGATTTTCATGAATGAAACTGAATTACTGATTTTACAGTATTTTATATACTGTTATATTTACCTATCAGATTCAAAATTTGAATGTTCTGGTTTTACTATAGATGGACATCAAATCTGTCAACTAATTTCATATTATACCAGTTTGAATCCTTAGTTAAAGTTTAATCCTTCCTTATATGATTGGAACATTGTATTTGTCAAATGGAGACGCCCTGGATTTTCATGAAATCTGTTGGATCAGACAATTGAATGTCAGGATACTCTGGAAACAATCTGACTATTAGAAATGCGGGATAATGATTTGAAAATGGAATCCAGCACTAAGCGTACTGCTAGCAAATTTTCTACCAGATTAACAATTGGATGCAATGGATTTTTGCAATATGGATATCCAATATTATTCTGATGCTTAATAGTAAATGACAATCGGATAGCCAGTATATGCATGAGATGGACATCAAATTAGACAACGACTGCATTTATCCTGAGAAAGATGGCCGGAACTAGACTAATAATATCGGGCAACTACAAGATTTGGAATCTTGACAATTGGTCAATGAATACTTACGTTTTTAGCATATAATCATTATACTGGACAGCCAATTGCACATTTCTTAACCAGATCTGACATTTACACGCCAGACTGTCTCACATGATCTCATAATGAATAATCATTTTTTTTTTTTTTACTTTTTCTCTTTATGGTAATATTTCAGAACTTTTCAAATGGTGTACTGCTAACACGAGGCTGCGTATATATATATCACTGTGGATGTAAATAATGTAGCCATCCAGATCAACAATCAGACGGCAAGTAGCAAATTTCCCTTCCAGATCCGATAAATCTGGATTTTCATAAGGTGTCAGTCAAAACTGTCAGAAAGTTGACTGAACGTAGTCGTCACAATAGTATCCTACAATTCAACAAGAATTTTCGTGAGAAGGACATCAAATTGGACAGACGCATCATGAAATCAGAAATTTATACAAATTTGTCCTATATAGTCATTATGACAGTTGGAGACCGTGAATTTTGTGTATGGGTCATCAAATATGACTATTAAACCTAAAGAAGCCTAGTATAATTATGGTTATTGATGATGGGTGTTAGCCTACAAGTCGGTGAACACATGAGTCACTATTTGAATCTATGTCCGGGAAAGAAACGTGCAACTGTAGTCAGATCCAGGGTCAGTTCAATTATAATAGTGTTGTACATTTCAGTATCTTTGTTTTGAGAGCTGTAATCCATTTGTTCAGGTTTACGGTAACATTTTGGGTATTTTGCAATCAAGATATTTACTACTTAACTAATGTCTCCTTAGAACAACATCAAGGTTGTCATTAAAGAGTTACAGAAAAATAAGACACTTAAACTACTGACCAATCACAGTAATGTTACAAATTTCAGTTTTTTTTTTATACAACATTCTTTTCTTTTTATGGTAATATTTTAGAACTTTTCAAATGGTGTACTGCTAACACAAGGCTGCATATATTCATATCACTGTGGATGTAAATAATGTAGCCATCCAGATCAACAATCACACGGCAAGTAGCAAATTTACCTACCAGATCCGAATTATAATAGTGTTGTAAATTTCAGTACCTTTGTTTTGAGAGTTGTAATTCATTTTTTCAAGTTTATAGTAACCTTTTTTGGTATTTTTCAACCATATTTTTAACTGTCTGCTTAGAATAATGGTGATTAGTGACCGTTAGTCAATGATTATTTGGAAATCGTGAGATGCGGCCGAGTGTTATATAGGTTTTAGAAAAACATTTTCTTTATCATGTCAACGTTTCTACCTTTATTGCCTTTATCACAAGAATGGCACAATTACACAGAAAACAAACACTTTGAGTGAGTAAAAATACTTTGATTGAATATAAAAAATATTTGTTTGCATTGTATAAATTGTATACAAGATTTTTTCCCACATCCTACATTTATTTGTTAAATTTAAACAATGTTTGTAAATCCCAGGCCCTGAAGATGATCTCAATAAAGATCGAAACGTTGGCACGATAAAGAAAACTTAGAATAATGTCGAATTTGACATTAAAGATTTTAAATAGCTATCAGGTTTACTTCGTTGCAATTTAAACATTTGTCAGTTTTTCGCCAGCGTAAAACAATAAAATCTAGATTTTTTAAAAGTTTATACCTCGTAATTTTGAGCTATATACATCCCCGTGTAGACCCCAGCTCCAAATATGAACTGTAAAATAGTATTTTATGCACCAGTTAATATATATATATTTTAAACAGAACTTGTGCAACTTACAATCCCTCTGAACATCTCGGTTCTTTATCCGTCGTCTTCAGATCTGTTTCAAAGGCAATAAATCACAGACAAGCATCAACAGAAATACATCCTTCTACCGGGAATGAGATGCTCTTTTCAATCTACGAAGTTTGAACCTTCTGCCGGATAACCTTGCCACTCAGCCCTGGCACATGTTTCCCGACTGGTGTAAAAATAAACTGAAAAGATCCCTGCAATTTATACCATTTTTTTAAAACAAATATTTTTATTACATTTTACATGGCTGATAATGTTTTTGCAGGCAAAGATTACAAATGTTCAATTAAATAAAACATCACATTTGCTTAAATTTTTTATTGGACCTTTTTTTATATGGACAAAAATCTATAGTTGGGGGAGTTCTGCGATGGTGGTGGTACCTCACTCCGTGGAGGGGAGGAATTGAAATCATGATCATGAGACGTATACGTGATAGCAGTAGCGTCTGCTGAGCGAAGGTCACCTTCGAGTGCTGACCCTTCGTTCATTTAATTCATTGTGTTTGATGGATTGAGACGTTCTTCCGGGTAAACCAAATGGCTTCGGAGGTCCTTTGTCGGCACGTCCTCAATAGGTGGTTGCAGTTTGCCTTTATTCAATTTTTCCAAGCTGAAACTAATTTATCTCGTTTAATTTAAGGATCTTGGACAGGGGTACAGTCGGTGTGACATGCTACCGGTATCTAACTTCTGGTGAAGTTGCCACCGCTCTCAGGCCGTTCTACTTCTCGGTGCATCCAGACCTATTCGGCAAGTTTCCGACTGAAAGGGTATATCGCTTACTATTTATTTTTCTGCTTTAATCTCTTAATTTTGTATGACAGTCCAAAATATAACAGATACTGGATGAAAATATGCATTAACACAAAGTATACATACATTTGTATTTATAATATGGTGTTGATGAGTTTTTTTTAATCTACCTTCATAGCACTTACCTGATCTTTAAAATTTGATAACTGTATTTATTATTCTATTAGATTTTTATTTTATTATTATTTTTAGATATACAATTGTCACATTTCAATTTATTTCATAGTGACAATGTTGTCATTTAGATTTCACGATCAGACCTAGAGTGCAAATAAAAAAGGATCTCCACGATTAGGGTAGAAAAGTCTAGAAGTGAACTAGTCCATTCTGTGTAGATGATAGACAGAAAGAAGTGTGAGATCCTAGAAAATAGTTTAAAAATGTTCGATTCCTTAAAAAAAGAATGCTTTGGTCCACAGTGGATTGACTATAAATAGTACCCATAGTAGTAGTACAAAGAAAGAGTACCCATCCACCCTTGTTCCAAATGGTTTGCATGAAATTCCTTTTAACTTAAATTTAAAAAGGAAATTTAATCTATGTTATTTTCTTGTGTTATTAATAAATTGTTTTAAAACTTGAATTTAATTTTTGTTATACAAAGGCACTTGATCCGTTTGTATTCAGGTTCGATCAAGACCTCTTGGGCTCTGTTCATAACAAAAAGGATTTACCTGTCTTGTTCAATCAAGAAGAAACTGTAACAAAATTATATATTTAAAGAATGCAATAACATAAAATTTCTAGCAGTTCTGGGTTCAAATCCTGCAAAGCTCATGGAATTTCGATTGGCAGTAATATGTAAAAGGTTTTGCAAAGTGGTTTGACCCCTTGACCTTCTCATCATACAACAGGTAGTTGGATGTTAAGCCATCCTTTATGACAGGAATTACATAAAATTTAATCTGAATATATATATTATATTTTATTACATCCTGTAATTATTTTATTACTCCTATTTTTTCCTACATAGACAATCTTTTTTTGGATTATATTTTTATTTTATTTTGATGCATTGTTAAATCTGATCCTTATTCCTCATCTCCCTCCTCTTCAATGAATCAAAGTTAACCTTAGGTATTTATTTAGTAAATTACAATAATAACGATTCAATAAATTCGAGAAAAAAATGTGTATTAAACAATTATAGAATATTCTTAACATGTTGACTTTAGAGCACACCTAACTAATAACTATAGGGTCACTGATTGGGTCTGCTTGACTTGTGTGGTTAAATAACTCAACAAACCTGACCTGAGTCAGACCCAGTCAGTGAGTCTATGCCAATTTAGCAAGAGCTCACCGGCTAGCAGACCAACATCCATCTAACTTCCAAAACATTTTTAAAGCTTCTCCCTAAATTCAGGTCATATCTACATTTTGGTGTCCGACATTCTGTAGTATATGTATTAACTAGGCTAGGCAAACAGTAGAAAGTGAAACAAAAATTTATCTTTAAAAAAAATACAGGGGAGTATTCGACAATTTCTGAGCAATAATGTTCCAGCATGGTCAATTTAATAAATAAATAAAGACCACTATGGGGGTCTTGCACATACAAAACTTTATATGAACAATTTTAACATATCTGTTAATTTATTACAAGCCTAACAGTAGCAAAAAATGTAAATTTTTAGGGACGAAACAGCAATAATTTCCAGAAAAAAAAGCCAACTTGGTCACTATTATTTTTAAATAAAACTAACATGAACAGGTTTTTAAAATAAAACTTCATGAGATGTTTTTTACCAAGCGGGTTAATCATATAAAAAAATTGAAAAGGAAAATTTGGCATATTTCTTATAAACATTGTCCTAATTTTACCAATCTCATTAAAAAATTACAATACATAAAGATTGTATTTTTTCAGATGAAAATCTGAATAAATCACGAATAAAATTTTTTGATAAAACAACTTACAGTATGTATGATACAACTACTTACTTTGTCAATTGAATTTTGAAAAATATGAAGGGAAATTTTTTCCAACCACTTAAGAATATGTTTAATCAGGCTAATCATTGCACTATCAAACAATGAAAACAAAGTCAATTTGTCAATTATTGACTATTAAAAATGAAAGAAAAAAGAGCATAAAAGGAAAATTAAAATTTCTTTTTCTTCTATTTTTGTTTTTAATTTCTTTTTACTTATAGGGTTGGTGTTAAAATGTCGAACTCAATAAAAATAATAAATTTGGTTGTTACTGATCATCCTGAACTGCCTGTCTTTGCTGTATTGGTCTGTCAGACACATTTGACCAGGATGGTCAGAAACATCCAAATTACAGGTTCGTCACCTGGCAGCCCACATAAAGAAATCACACAGTTAAACGTCCAAAATCAACATTTTTACACATTCCATCCTTTTTCTCAGCCCCTCTTTCACGACTGTTAGGAGATAGAATCGTAATGGAAAGTATTAAGGTTGATTTTGTAATTTTATAGTTTTTATTGAGTCCAGCATTTTAACACAAACCCTGAAAGTATAAAAGAAAAACTTTCTGACTGATTTCTGGGAAATGATGATTTTCTTTTATTCCATGAGAATTTCGTTAATCTACTTCAATCAGTTTAAGTAAATAAGCTATTTTTTAAATAAAAAATATGTGAACTTCATTATTCATTCATTATCCAAATTGGTCAAGAAAAAAACTATTAAAAATACATGAAAATTCATCAATTTGGTCAAATCTACCAGAAAAAATAACACAAAGGATATTCCTTATTACTAAAATGTAAATTTGATTGATCCAATTGAAGTAGTGATGATTTTTTTATATTGAAATCCTAAGGAATGACTTCATTTGTCAACTTGGTCAATTAAAAAAAAGATCATTTTTTGTCTAACTTCTAAAGAGCATCAATAACCAGTTAGGTAAATCTCATTAAAAAAAAAAATCAAGTTTTTACAAAATTCATTAGCCCACTAGGAAGTTTTTACAGTGTGTGTTTAAATAATTACATAGGTCAATCTCATAAAAGGCCAATTTATGCTAAATTTTTTAAAGTGAATTCATTGGCCAACAGTCAGTTAAAAAGGAAGTGTTAACTTCTTGAGAGCACCCATAATCATCATTGTCAATCTCATAAACAGTCAATAGGGAACATTTTTAGCTGGCATATGTTTTAATTTTTTTTTTAATAATTCAGACTTCATTAACAAGTCAGCTTCACAACTTCATAATAAAACTGTAATACAAAATGATGTTTTCTTTAGTGGAACAATTAAGAGTTCATTGGCCAATGCGGTCAATCTGAAAAAAAAAAGGTTCATAATAGAAATTTTTTCTCTTAAATTCTTGAGATTGTAAATCGATCTTTCACGTATAAAAGTCTCTATAGATGAGATAAAAGTAATAAATGGGCAATTTTCTTTTCAAACATCTTTTGAACATCAAAAACCAGTGGTAAATTGTCAATCTGATTAAAGATTAAATTAAATTTTAAAAAAGAAAAAGAAAAGCCAAACCAAGAATTCAAAATTTAACAAATCTATCTTAATAAAAATTCCACATAAACCTTTATTAATCTTTTATTTGATTCGACTGTTTAGTAAATAAATAGTCAGCATTTAGTGTACTTTTTTTACTCCAAGAATAAATAAACCCAAGATATTATCAGGTGTGTAAAACAATAGAATTTTAGGAAAAATCTCCATGACCTGCCAGGTCCTTTATCAGTGTTTGTTTTGTATCGGCACTAAAAAAACAAAACAAACTGGTATGACAAATAGTGATAAATGATAATCATTAACGGTAAAATCCTATTGCTCTCTTCAGGAATCATTTGTATGATATTCACAAATTGTTTAAATATTTTATTAAAATTATTATTTTTTACTAATAGGATATAAAGAAAATGCTATAAAAGTGCAAATACCTTTGGATTTTATTTTTAATTTTGATGTTTTTCATCAGGTTTTATATTTTCAGCTTAATCTAGTATTGCCTTATATTATCTTTTAATTACCTGTTCTGGTACATTAATCTAACTGAAATTACACAACTATTATTTATCGTTGTTGTGATATAAAAAGATTTTATTGTTTTATTATTAAACATTATATAATTATGTAAAACCGTTTAAGAATTAAACATTTCATATATATTTAATAAAACTTAGGAGAATTTTATCATTTTTATTTTTATTACACAAGATATTAAAAATAGGTCAAGGCAAATCACCATTGATTAAAGTCATCTTGAAAATGATTTATTAATCGTGAATGTTTCAGACGGACGAAAATATAAATCACCCGACAATAAGAAAAAAGTGTCTAGATTTTGTGATAAACGGGAATAGCAGATAATTCGCACGAAAATTGCATTATTTTTCATCATTTAATAAAGCCTAGATTGTTTAAATGGAATAAAAGCCAAATCATAAAACAAGATTGATTAGCTGATATTTACTTAGATATTATCTTTAACCAGTCATCAATAAAACACTTTAAATAGATTAGTATTTCAAATATTTTTTCAAGTCCATTTATTAACATATTAAGATAATAATGTGTTTATTTTTATTAATAAGGCTCTGTTAAAAAAATTTAAACGGAAAAAAGTATATTTTGATCACGTGTTTTTTTTTTATCCTTAAAGATGTGGAATGCGGTCGTTGGCTCATTTCCCTAAATAGTTATTCAGTTCCTGATTTTTTAATTTTTTATTTTTTATTTCAAAGTTGATGTTTTGTTCTCTGTTCTCTTGTATTCAAAAATTTCAAAATTAATCATTGGCTCATGTGATGATGATGTCAGTAATAATAAAAATAATGACCGACATGTAACCAAATCTATTTTTGGAATGGAATATTACAGTTGAAACAGAATAAATTGTAAAATATCTTTTTCCACAGTATCTTTATCTTAGATCGACCATTTGTTTAAAACGAGATAAAACTCGTGTTTTCTCGATTGTTCACAAATCAAATTTTTCTTCTTTATTTGTAAATTGAAGAATAATACTGGTCAATACTTTAAATAAACCAACGAACAATATTATCCTGTATTTGGTGCTGGATTGATTTAATTTTTTTTTTCTGCCAAAACTTGTTTTACTGGGCATACTGAAGGTTCAAATTAGATAAATACCTAGCCCTTGATGATGTTATATAAGAGTGTTGTATTAATAACAACAGCCTCAGAGCCAAGGCCAAACGCCCCCATTACATATTTATTTTTGCTTGCAAATCTTTTAAATGATAAAGTTAAAATTGGTTTTGTATTTTTTAATTTTGTATTGGAAAGTGTACAGTTCAATTCAAACAGTTCAATGCATGCTGTACCAGCAAACTTGAATTACATCTGATAATTAAAATATTAAAAAAAGGAACAAAATCAAAGTTTAAAGAAAGTTAAAATTTTAAATAGTTTGGTCCTCTTTAAACCTCTTGTTTGGTTGTCTAATAGCTGCATGAATTCCTTATTCATTCTTGGTTTTATAATAACATTATTTTGTTGAATTGGTGAGATTTTATTTTGTAAATTTCCACATCTGGATGCATAAAACCAGTTAAGATTTAAAAATTTATCATAAATTCTGATTTTATTGCATTTACATCATTCTACCATTCATCAATGCCAAAGGGTGGTGGAGCTTTTAAGTTTGCGGTAGAGCTCCCTGAAGTGGAAGGAATGCTGCTTGGGTGCTTTTTTAGACGTTGGGAAGCCTTCGATCGAGTGTGGCACTCGGGGCTTGCTTTGGAAACTCATGTGCATCCTTCCATTCACTTATTACCTCAAGCTAAAAAAAATCCTTTCTGTCCAATCGGAACATTAATTCACTGTGCCTAAGTAGGTGTTCGGCAAGGCAGCATCCTTGGTCCCATTCTCTATATAGTATACTATGTAGACATTCCTCACATATGCAGATCTCTCAGAAATCTCCTGGACCATCTCTCCTAAACTGTGGTTCAAGAAATGAAAGATCAGACTCAATGAAACCAAATCTCAGTAGGCAAAAGCTAGATTCAGAAGAATGAAAAAAATAAATCAATAAAATATATTCATGGGAACTGCACCCTATCCAATGTCAACTTTAAGATTAAGTTTTTTTCTTTTTATCCTGTTGTGCTCTTGCCATTATAATTTAGAGTCTAGCATCATACATAGGTATTTTAGTATTCATAAAGTACTGGTACTTACTTTATTGATGTATTTTTACTTTTTGATAATAATTTGACGAGTACGTTGATTTGGCTGGGTTCAGCTTTGTTTTCTATTTTTTTCTATTTTTTTTGTCCATTTATGTTTCTATCCAGTTGCATTTGAAGTATTGCTATGACATCTTGTTTGATTTTTCTTGTGATAATATTATTAATCGATTAATATTATAATCGAGAGTTTTATGAAGTTTTTAAGATAAAATATTCAATTTAAAATTTAAATAAAACATTTAATTGCTTCAAATCAGAAGTTTCAAATTCAACAGTTCATAATTGCAATCTCTTCCAGGCAACAAATGAAAATTCACTTCAAGTATTAAGTTCCTACATCCAGACTTTACAGCAGAATCGGCCACCAAGGCCTGCGACCCTAAAATTTTATCTAAGACCTCAGGGAGTCACTCTTGATAAAGGTAACAAATTAACTATTAAAATTTGAAAAACCAAACAAAACTTGTATTTATTTTAGAGAGTATAAAACCTGTAGATATAAAGTTAGTACAAAAGGACCTGAGGAAGACAGTGGTCTCAATATTGTCAACATGCAATCTACCTACTACATATGTAGACAACATTGCGCCAGCACTCAACCCCTCCTCTTCAAGGTACCACATGAATGAAGCCTTTAGACAGCGTGTTTACTATTACGAACATGACCTAAGGAAGGAAATGGGGTTCCAGATGGAAGAGGAGATTGAGATGGCAAAGGGTGCCGAAACACTCTTGTAAGTTAATCCTACAAAATAATCTAGAAAGTTAAATTTTTGGGGGTGTGATAAAAATTATGGAGTTCCACAGCAAGGACTACCCAAATTAATGGAATCTAGAAATTAATTATTCTTTGTATGTAAGGTCTTGGTTAAGATGAAAAAGCTGGTGTCACAAACGAGATTCAAATTTACAACCTTTGGCACAATGTGTCGTTGCTCAATCCACTTGGACACCAACTCCTCATCTCAACCTACAACCTTTAGAATTTTCTCTCTTTTTGCCATTTTTCAAAGGTTGTAGGTTGAAATGAAGAGATGGTGCCCAAGTGGAAAGAAGTCACGATAGCCCAAGTGGTTAGAGCAGTGGCATGGGTTCGAATCCCGCTCGTGACACTAGCTTTTTCATCTCAACCAAGACCTTAGACAAATAGAATAATTAATTGAAAATGACCTCTAAACATATATGGATTAATAGATTCTAGAAAGTTTACTTATTTTTTAAAAATTCTAGAACTTGGCTTTCTAAAAATGTCGATTCAGCCAAAGAAAAGCTAGCACGCTGCAAACCCGTGCGGGAGGATGTGCAACGACTTCAAGATTCCCTTTGTTCTGACTTTGGAATTAAGGAAGTGAGGTGGGAATGCGGTTGGAACATAACGCACTTTAGGGGTTGCTTGCAGTCATTCCAAACACTTGCTGAACATCACATGGATGCCATGTCAGTCCTAAAAGGTAATTTTTAAGCTCGGCCATGTCTGCAATGATACAATTTTTTATTTTTAAACAGGGAGAACATTAGTTTTTGGAAATGATACAGGCTTGAGCCTAGAAGGCCACGTTTTGCTGAACAGTGGTGAAGTCAGAAACAATTGGCTAGATGTAATAACTTCTTAATTTTTTGATCAAAAAATACAAAAAAATTATAAAATAAATAGTTTTATTTTATTTATTTTTTCAGTTTATAAAAAATGTCGTATATAAAAGGGATGCTGCTCTCCTGACAGTTCCGAGGTTTGAAAAAGCTTTATCCAGGGTATTAAGGGATATTCAAGTCGTCAAGAGAAAATTCCAGGCGAAAACGATGGTGAACCAGTACGAAAATAATTTAAGAAGGTTGACAACATCCTTAAGCGATTGCCAAGGGCGTGGAGGGTATCCAAAGCACTGGCCAGAAAGCTTATCAGACTTTGAATTGGTTGTAGAAACGTAAGCAATATTTATTTTCAATTACTTTATTAATTGTGATCTTCATGTTCGGTGATGGAACTTAGATTGGTTTACTTAAGTTATATATATTATTGTGTTTAAACGGCTTAATTATTATATTGATTTCATTTTAGAGAGGCTGGTCCTTTAATGTTATCACCTATGGGTCAGTTTATCGTACCTTGTTCTTGCCCTTCTACACTCCTTGTCAATTTTATAACCGACAACATGAAAGAGGCCACTCGGCTTTTGCAACAGTACAAAGAGTGAGTTCAGAAGTCTATTTAACTAACACAAACATAATACATGTTACTATTATTATTTTTGTTTTTAGACAAAAACAGGTGGAAAAAGATCTCTATGAACAATGCCTTTCTGATTTTAAGCTTATTGCTTTTGACAAAGACGATTCCATCACACCAGATCCCATGATTTCCTGCTGTAAAAGACTTTTGGGAAATAGGTAATTATCTATTTACTTTTTTTTTTACAAGAAATTGACTTAAAAAACTTTTTGTTTTAGACATCACTTGAAGCAACACTTAAGCGGTGTTAGTTTGACAATTACTAATTATTATTCTGTGATGTCCGACGGACAAATGTGTATCCCTTGGAACTGGAAATTATGAATGTCACTTGATCAAATGTTCGACCAGTATCATATTATAAAAAATTTAAACCATATGTGTACTTTTTTTATGTAATGCGCAAGAATGTACACAAAGGGAATGTAACTTCAGTGATAACTTGCCATAATCCTTGAGTCATGTAGTGTGCATGAATTTAGTTTCTTATATAGGTTGAAACTTTAATAGTCTTTAACTATTAAGAATGTAAAAAAATATTTTTTTCAATAATGTGATAGATTTCTAATTGTTAGATTTATTTATTTTTTTTAGACTTTTATATTTGTTTTTTATTTTTATTTTTTTATTAATATTTTATCACAGATATGCTTATTGTTGAATTTATACAATTGTGTTGTCTTTTTTAAATCAACTTATTGATTAATTGGACTTAATTACAACTTTTAACTGAAATAGAACTGTTACTTCTAAATCCTAATTCAAATTTTAAAGTAGGAAAATTAAATATCATCACAAATTTGATGATTTGATCGAATCTTAAATACTCATGATCTTGAACAATTAATACCACAAAGTGTTGGCTAACAAAATTAACGATCCAAAACCAAAATACTCATTTCAAGCCTATAAACGTGTGGTAGCAGAGGAGACTGGCAAGAAAAGCCCGACAGCATTTCAAACTGAACTATCAACTAAACCATTAACAAGAAGTCCTCAAAACCAAAAGGACTGTATATCATGGTAAACAAGAACTTGCTGAACCCGAGGTCATTAATCCTGCAGAAAAGCATTAAAAGATCTGTGGTTAATAAAAAAAAGTCAGATGGTAAGAAAGATTATAGTGGGGTTAAGGGAGAAAGTGGAGCGGTAGGAGCTTGTCCAGGATTATTAACAAAAACTAATTAAAAATTCAAGTACATATATTTTCTGGCAATTATCTGAGTTGAAATTGAAAAAAAAAGTATTGCAGTTTGTAAAACAGATGTTGAAAAGCATTTGGTAATAACAAGCAGCCAAGTTAGAAAGTTGATAATCAGTTGAGCATAGATTCCGCAGAGGCCGGAGCGTCCACGGGCGACTTTAGATGGGGCAGACACAAAATGTTATAACTTTTGTCCTGACATTGTAAGCAAATTATGGTTCTAGGAGGAATCAGCCTACCTAAGTCTTCACCAACAAAGGACGTGTTCTGCTTCTTCCTGGCTGTAACTGTACAGGCTTGTTTCCTTTTACACCAAGTCTATAAATATGCATCTGGAATCTGCAGTGTCCAGTCGGCAGTCCAACAATTATTTTAGTCCAAACACATTGTAAATTTAATAGTTCTGCTGTTAATTTTTTTTGGTTAATTTTTTTTTTAATCCTGGGCTACATTCCAATTGAACTGAGGACTTATTTTTAATCCATTATCTGATGGATCTACTTTATGGTTTAGTAAGCCATAGAAAGGGTTTAGAGCCAACAGGTGTCCTCATTGAACCTTCTTGGCCAATTTATGTCTTTGTTGCTCCCTCTGCCTTGTGTAATTTTGTTGTTATCCCCAACAAGGTCCTTAATGTAATCCCAAACAACTTAGGACTTAACTATTGATTAAGATCTTAGCCAAGGTGATTAATTTTTCAGCATTTCAAAATCTGTTGTTAATTTAAAAAAAAAGGTAAGAAGACAGCAAAGATGTAGAAGTCTCACTTAAGACCTTTTTCGTTCCTCATTTGGAGTTATAGGGATTTCTCCCTTTATGACATAAACTTTCGTTCCTTTTGTTAAAAATTCCATAATAATTTGTGGGGAAAAATTATCTTCAAAAAACCACATGCAAACAATGATCTAATGATACAGCTGAAGAATTTCCTTTAGATTTTAATTTCTTTTATGAGGCAGAGAATTCTTCTCGTGGGTATTGTATCTTGATCTACGGATCAAGAATGGCTTTCCCTGATTTCCTATTGTACTCCCATTTTAGCATCTCTTGTACATAGTTGACACTGGTCTTTTGTTTATATTCAATTTTTTAAGGCGGTATTTTACTGGATCATGTCTTGTAAATATATCAGAGTTTGTAATTATTTTCTGTTAAGTAGGATTTTCTCTTTCCCCCACTGGGATGTTTTTGCAAGTAGTCTTTTTGCTTACCTCATACTTGGTTTTCGCTCAGTATATATTGTCTTCTTTAGTTATGCTTGGATAAGGCTTATGCCAGAAAAAAGATTTGGGCCTACAAGGCTCCTTTTTTTAGCAAGTATATCTGCTTTGGTGCCAACAATTCCCTCATGACCTGGGACCACTTTACTGATAGCCTATTTCAAGATTTGTTATTTCAGGGAATTGAAGCAGTTTCAGGCCTTTAAAGCTGCCTTGCTTTCTACATAAATGACCCCCCCCCCTCTACGCTTGCTGTTTTGCCATTTCCAATGGTTGGTTAGGATATAAGTAAATAGTGTCAGGAAAATGAGCCCACCAATGATCTAATTCTAATATAATATAATAGAATAAATTTTTATTTTTACATGTGCAATACAATATATACAATAATTATAAGAAAAGTTCGCTATGGCTTCCTACTATTTATAATTAATAATTTTTATATAGGTAAGAGAAATTCCAAAATAATTTGTGGGGAAAAATTATCTTCATAAAACCACATGCAAACAATGATCTGATGATACAGCTGCATTTGTTCACCAAACCAAAACTGCTTATTCCCACACCCAAAAACCCAGACCGATTTGAGACCAACAGGCTCAGATGTCCAAGCTACAGCTAAATCAGTGTTGGGTTTTATAAAAGTACAAAGGACAGTTCGAAGGAAATAATTCCAAAATAAATTTACGAAAAAAGTTGGTTTTTATTTCTTTCAATTCTTTTTCTTTTAAATTTTTTTTAGTTTTTCTTAACAATATTCATAATCATTTAATTATTTATTCAAAGAAAATGTTAACCAATTTTATATATAAATGTACACTGCCGAACAGTTGTCATCTTCACGTGAATTTAAGAAAAGTAGACAATTCTAATTCACATTGTAAAGACAAAAACAAACAAAAATTCAGACACTTCTGTTTTAATAGTTATAAAATCAGAATAAAAGTTAGATATAAATGATGACTATGTTTATCAAATAAAAAACTTAACATATACTTTTACAATAACACATAAATATTTTATTTTAATTTGTTGGTTGACACACGAATTAATTTCTTTCTCATTTTGTTTGTACAATATTTATACTTAACATTATTTTATATAGACTGTACATTTTTTTTTTTGAAAAATTCATACCAATAAAGGCTCTTAAAACAGATAAATACTCTCAGGTGCGGAGTAGCTGCATCCTTTGTTGTTTTCTATTTACACAAGAAAGAATAATAACAGTCATGCTGAAGACGCTTTTAACACTCATCTGGCATTCTGGAATATACGGAACCAAACTTTGCCATATATTTCTTGATAAAATCTTTCGCTTTGTGTTTTACATTTTCATTGCATTCAAGTTCTTCTATTGAAGCAACGTGCTTCAGTTCCTTTACCATAACAAAATGTGTCAGCTAAAAAAAGAAAATATATATTAAATGCGACAACTTATAAGCAGAAGCAGAATTTTGGCAAAATTCTTTGTCAGTGTATTGCAAATGTGATTAGTCTTAGAGGCTAAGAACTGGTGTGATATAGCCACAAGGTTTGTAAAATAAAAAACAGATTTATTTTGAAACTGATTTCATTTGACTTGAATTAATAATTAAAAAATTCCTTTAAATTTCCAATTTCAAACGATGGTTGGTTGAAATCACTTTCCTTTTTATGTTTTAATAAGCCACAGGTGTATCATTTTTGATAAAATTATAGTATTGGTTAAGAACTTTTGTTTTGGTGATAGGGCAAAAAATAGCAGCATTCTAGCCTAGGGACTTTTGTTCCTAGGGTTCTAAAGTACACTATTTCCTGAGCCATTTCAAAGATAAAAGTTTTGTGATTTTTGAAAAAATTGTAGGCATTGGAAGGTGGAAAATTGAAAACAATTATTTTTGATTTTCCCAAAAATTTGTATTTAGGAGTTTTTACGGGTGCAAAACCTATATCAACTTTGTTTTTGCTAAAAAAATATTTAAGCATACTTTGCTTCTCACTGGGTCATAAATTATGTGTTTCAATTCAATAACTGCTAAATATAATTGTGATGAAGTGTCTGAGTGACTTAGCAAAACATATTTTTTAAAGCAAGAAACAATGTTGATATTCATTTTTTGCACCCCCAAAAAATCCCACGAAAACAAATTTTTAGGAAAATAAAAAAATTTAAATGCTATTTAAATAAATTTACAATGTTGAAAGTTTGAATGTTGAAAAATGAGAACATTGGGATTGAGTTGCTAAGTAAACGAGCCTAGACCAAGACTTTTGTCATAACATGTTAATAACAGTTTGGAAAATGGTTTTGCATTTGAAAACACAAAAATGGTTTGTCAAAGTTTCTGTAAATTACCTTTCGTGCAAGATGCTTGAAATCTTCTGTGTTCTGAATTCGTGCGACTTTGCAATCAGATTTTCTATACGGGTTGAGCAATGTAACAATGACATTGGCCATTTGAACTCGGAATTTGTCCTTGATACGTCGCAGAGGGCCGGACAACGAATCGGAATCCATCGATTTAGATTTCCTCACCTTTTCTTTTTTGTGTTTGTGTTTTGCACGAGCAAGTTTCTCTTTGGTTTCCCTTATCTTTGACTTCTTGATTCCCCTCCTGTAATTAACCTCGTTGTCTCTTGGCTAAAAAGAAACAAACAAAATATAATAAAGATAATTTACAAAAATAGATTCACACAAGAAAATGTACAAGTAAAAAATTTAAACTACGCACACTTATGATGTTGACTTGGACGAGTCCTTCCCTCCTCTTTTTCAACTGTGGTTCACTTTCCTGAAACCCAACTGCCTGAGAAGGAGAGTAGTCCTCTTCTAAAGTTTGCAAGGGTGGTTGTTCAACATGTTCCTCTTCTACTTTTCGCTTTTCAGAAGAAACCATTTCCATATCTTCTTCCTCTTCTTCTTCATCCTCCTGGGACAATTTAAAAAAAAAAAAAATTGAATTAAATAGGAAACACTTTTCAATAAATAAAAAATAAAACTTATTCACATATATTGAGTGAATTTAGCAACACTTAAAAATCCATGAACTGTTCACTACACCATGTTTTGATTAACAATAAAAAATAAAGGCAGTGAGCTAAAATTTCTACTGAACAACATAATGATTATTTTCATACATACAATAATAAAATAAACTAAATTACATTATATCAAGACTAATGTAAAACTTCAAAAATAAATAAGCAAAACCTTGTTACCTTGTCTTCATCATCATCAGAACTAGAATCATCATCTTCACTATCGGATTCATCTTCATCTGAATCTGTTTCGTCTTCAACAGTAAAATGCTGAGATGCAACCCATGCATCGGCTTCTGCTATGTCTTCATTGGTGGGAAATTGCCACTGAGACTTTCTAACTTTGACATGATAAAAATAAAATCGGCCTTCTTTGTCTTTAGCGGATTTCCACCCTTGCGGAAGTTTGCGAGGTGGTGGTGGGAGGATAGGGGCTTGAGTATCGACAACCACATTTGGTTTTTGCATAGGAGGCATCTGAATTGTTTCTAAAGAGGGTGGAGGCTGTTGAGGTAAGTACTGAGGAAAGACTTGCGGCTGTTGCTGGGTTGGCGGAGGCGTCTGGAAAGCGATGTGCGGAGGGCCAGAGAATTGCTGCAACGGTGGAGGTGGTTGTGTGAACTGTGGAGGGACTTGGTGGAAAGGGCCGGGAGGCGGAGCAGAGAATGGTCCTGTCACTATTGTCGGGGGCATTCCTGGTGGTGGGCCCAACCCCATCGCACCTCCTGGTACCAGTGGTGGCCCTCCCGGAGGTGGGCCTTGGGGACCGAGTGGCGGGGCCAGTTGTGGCATCGCTATAGTCGGTGGGCCCATTCCAGGAGGAGGCCCTCCCATCTGTGGAACGAATCCAGGCGGAGGGGTGGCCGGTGGTGCATACACATGTGGCATTTGATTAACTAGTGGAGGAGCAGCACCTGGCCTATACATTTCTGCGCTCTCCATCACACTTTCTGTAACACCAAAGAATTTCGTCGCAACTTTTTTCCTAGAGCATACCTTGTTTATCATAGTTTCTAAAACAAACAGTAAATATGAATTTGGATCAGTTAAAATAAATAAATAAATTACAAAATAAATAAAAGTACAGCAATAAAATGTGCTACAATAATGAACGGCAAAGCTGGGCAATGAAGAGATTAGAATCAAAAATTTTTCTAAACATTCTTTTAGAATACATTTTTTCTGTAATAAAAGCTCTCGAATTATTTTCAAGATGACAATAAACATACTTTTTAATCAATACAGTCGACTCTTGATAATCTGAAACCCAAGGGACCACAAAAATAATTTGAATCATCAAGGGATAAGAAAAAATGATTGAATTGATATGCATTTTTTAAAGTTCTTCCTTACTAATTTGTTGAATTCTTGAGAAGTGGTCAAGAATGAGATAGTTTAGAAAAAACCCTTTTTCATTTTTTTATTAAGCCATTTTTACTTATGTTGTAATAAAACATTGTAATAATAATGCAAAAGTGGAAATAGATCCAGTTTAAAATTGAACATAGTTATGCATTACTAAAAAAAATTCATAAATCGGTTTTAGTTTCAATGTGGCCTGGACATTCTTTGTATAATTTTCCAAAGTGACCAATGATGAGAACCCACAGTCAAAACACTGACCGCCAAACATAATAAACTAGAAAAAAAACATCGAAGAAACTAGGCTGTATTAAACAATGCCTGGAAATTCAGAGGAACATTACAAACAAAAATTTTGAATTATAAAGAGGGGAAGTGGCTCCATTTCGATTTATAGAATGCTCTCTATCCCTAAACGAAAAATATTTCTTACTGTGACCTATTGGGGCTTGTTAGTCATTCATGACGGTTTTATTTTCTCATGTCATTTTGGAGTTCCATCCTGGCTCACCACAGGGATAGATCAATGAGTACAACATGGGATCACAATGAGGGCTTAAAACATAAATTAACTTTGGACACTTTGACGCTAGTGCACAACATTGTGTCAATGACCTGGTGGTTCTCCTTTTAAAGAATGGAAAACTAGATATTTCTTTTGCTGTAGGTTTATTAAATCTACGCACAACCATCAGTACACTATAAGCAAAACACAAGTTTAAGTTAAAACTTTCGTCCTGCATTGTTTCAGCTGCAATCCTTTATAAGGCTTTTTTCCTGAGCATACATCACAGCTTTGGAGGAGTCTATAAAATGTAAATGACCATAGGACGGAACACCCTCACAATGCAACAAATCTGATATGAATCGGCCCTTGTATTTTAAAGCAGTAAGATCCAACTTCTGGAATTTCTTTCCTCGTGAAAGAAAAAGCTGTAAATGCCATTGCGCTGTTTAATTTATATATATAAAACAGTGACTGTCTAACAGACAATGCACAAATTAAACTGCTGGATCTAAAGAGCTGAAATTTTGACAGTGCATTTCTGTAATGACATGGATAGCCGCTAAGTAAGGATTTTTTTTTAATCCCATCCCTACAGCGATCATATGGATAATTTTTTACCATACCATACCATACCATTAGCTTCATTAATAAAAGGTCACAGAAGCTGCTACATCACCCAAACAGCTAATGAAGTTGCGTCAGTGATGTTTGTTCAAAAATTTGAGAAACAAGGCACTATGTTAGAAAGCCATACTAGCACTCTGCATCGCATTAGAAAGGTAAATTAAAACAGAGTCCCCCAGGGATGAAGTTGCTAGGTAAAAGCTAGTTGTTCATAAAATTTGGGCAATTAAGGAATAGTTTCTTTAACTCCAAACTGATTTGTCATTTTGAGAGTGAAATAAGGCCTTTGTGGAACAGAGCTTGAAATGGCCGCTGGTTTTTCTCTCAGTGTTTAGATTGCAGTGCACATATCTAACATCCACTGAACCTAAGATGTGCTCGGGTTTGGAGTTCCCCCCAATATAATGCAATAGAACAGTTGTAGGGTTATCATAGGCAACCGATAAAACAAAGAATACAATGCACGATTTAAAAAAAAATTGCTGAAAAGTACTGTAACAGTCTGACGGCTGACGTACAAAGTTTGAATTCGATGCCCCAACTGCTCCCGACCATCATATTTTAATTAATTCATTATCCTTACAATTAATAAGTTATCATTTTGATAATTTTTGGCATACATTTTAGAAGAGGGCTAGGTATGGCCATAATTTTGATTGGTGTTTTGGGCGTTCACAATTATGTGTGTTTATGTTTAGTGGTCTAATTGACCGAATTACTTCTTTCAATTAATTATTCTTTTTATGGTCTTGGTTGAAATGAGAAAATTAGTGTCACTAGCCGGATTTGAACCCATGACCTTCGGCTCAATAACTGCAGCTCTAGCCACTTGAGCTATCGTGACTTCGATCCACTCCATCTCAACCTACATTATTTATAAAGGTTACTGAGTGTATGAAAATACATTTTTTCAATTTACCAAAGTGACCCATTGAAGAATTAGTATTATCCAGAAATTCAAATTAACAAGAGGTTGACTGTATATTGAGATAAATTATTGTACCAAAAAGTCTTTTATTAACCAGCCTAGCAAATTTATTTATTTTTTAATTGTTTCAATACTTTGTTTGTATATTGTTCAACAGTTTGTTCTATACTGTCCAATTAATACATTATCTGTATAATTTTGTGTTGAACAGTAAAATAAGCAAAATAAAGATATCAATTTGAACCTGTGACATAATTATAGACATTTTTATTTCATCATGGATTTTCAATTATATTTTTTAAACTTCCGATTGTAGGTGGATCTTTTGCAGATTCTGGATGATTTGCAATTCCTGTCATATAAGAGAGTTTAACATAGAACTACCTGCTGAGTGTAGCAGACGAGGGAGTCAAACCACTTAAAATACCTTATACTATTCTCAATTAGAAAGCCATGGGCTCTGTTGGGATTCAGACTAAGAACCGCTAGCTAGCGTGGCAATTACGAGTCAGAGCCTTAACCACTTGGCCATCGAGGTTCCAAGATTCTGGATAAATTCAATTTGTAACTTATACCAGCCAGCAAATATTAGAGTTTTGGATTCTTCAATTGATTGGAATATTGTGATTCCTCATGGGGTCAGAGGGTAAAGAACCCTTAATTTAAATGTTTCTGATCATTTTTCTTTGCCTATCCAAACTTTTTATCTGAATGTTGTTTTTTGTTTTCTCGCCATTTTCAGTACTTAGTCTGTGCGGTTTTTATTTGATTGAGTCCTTTCATAAGTTTGTGGAAAGCTGAAAGGAGTGTATCAACATTATCTTTGTCTGTTGTTGTTTTTAACTTTTTTGTAAGTAGATCAGGTTCTTGTGTTTGTTCTTTTTCTCTTAATGCAGGTGTTTATATGGTGTAAATTATGTGTGTGAGTTGTGGTTAATTTGTGAATTATTATACATTACCCTCTTAGTGCTTAATGTATTGTGTTTGTATATTTCTTTCTGTCCTTTTGTGTGTGTGTCGCATAGTTTGTCCGTTTTTGTCTCATATGTTCTTAGTATCTGCTTGTATTTTCTTGCATACAATGCAAAGAAACATACAATCTAATCTACTTAACAAATTAAGCAGAGAAACTACAACAGAAACATTTCTTGAAACAAAACATCAATAAGACAAACCCACTAAACAAAAATGGTATATACACAATAACATGCAAATGTGGATAAAATGTCTAAATTTGTTGATGAGGATAGAAACACGTAATTATGATCAGTCTTATATGTGTCACCAAGTCAATTTTGATACTGTAAAACAAGCTCAAACGAAAAATTTCTCAATTTCTGATAGATTTTTCCCTGAAAATAGATACTAAATAGCACTCACATTGGAAAATTATTTACCTTTTGATATATAGAATGTTTTGGAAACCTTTTAAAAATTCAAACACTCACGGACAGTTTTGAGACTGTTGTTATGATGAAAGAAAATAATCCCATCAATGTAAAGTAGTAAGTGTCTATAATTATGTCAAAGGATATCTCATATCTACTTTACTTTCTTGTCCATCTTATCGATGTTTTCTTATGAGAATAACATATGTTTAAATAGCATAACACAAGTAATAACATAACAACAAGTAATAACAATAACATTTTTGAGAAAGTTTTAATTGTGTTCCTTTGTTTCTACTTAAATCTATAATGATCTTATCATGTTTTCAAACTATATATAAATATTTAAATATTCGGTCTTACCTGGAGGTAATGGTTGCCAAGTTCCAGTTTGTGGATGGTAAAATCCAGGGAAACCATTATGCTGGTTGAAAAATGGCGTCTGAGCTGGATCCAAGCCGAGAGCTGAACACTGTTCTTGGTGTTTATTCCACATTTCTTCCACCTGCCTTTTCTGTCTTTCTTCTTCTTCTACCTGCAAAGCGAAGAGCT
Source organism: Cimex lectularius (assembly GCF_000648675.2). Lineage (NCBI taxonomy): Eukaryota > Metazoa > Arthropoda > Insecta > Hemiptera > Cimicidae > Cimex > Cimex lectularius. The sequence continues at coordinate 3,921,501 of NW_019394219.1, forward strand.
GGCGACGCTGAACTTTGGTTAATCTTGGGCTGGTCAATGCACCATTTCTAAAAACAATCCAAGGTAAAATATCATTTTAATTTTGGATAACAATTTACTTGTTTTACCTTTCTTTGTTTCTTCTATCGAAATTATCTCTACTGTCTGGTGAATCTCTTCCAGCTCTTCTTTTGTCCTTCTCCTTGTAACGGCCAGCATCCCTCTCATTTGGCCAATGCCTGTAACCAACACCCCCTCGACTGAAGGTTTCATATTATTAATTATGTGAAAAGCTAATAATAATAAAAATAAACCTTTTTGGGACGATTTTAGGATGCTAAAATACATTCCGCTACCTATATTCTCGGCCGCTATGTGACTCTCATAGCCTGATTTATTTTGCATTGTACATCAAATCGGTTCGCAATAATTCTTCTCAAAATTTGACAGTACATTCCTCAGATATTATAGTTTTCAACAGAAGTAAGAAATTGAAGGAGAAAAACTAAGTTTTATTTAATTTATTTTTTACAAAAAGTATTCATTATGTATATTAATATAACATAACCAAAAAAACAAAATAAATAATGGTTTTTATTTAGCACTGTACACGCATGTACATACAAACACACAAGTACAAAGTAAAAAACAATTATACATTTAAAATAAGTGTATACATGTAAATGAGAACAAAAATACATTATGTAAATTACTGAGAACGTAAATAACGGCACTTGACAGGCAAGAAGCAAAAAATCAGAAAGACAATAGAGAAGATGGTAGGCAAGAGAAGAGGGGAGGGAAGAGAGATAGCAAAAGTAGGGCAATCCCAATGAGATGGAGATATTGTAGCTAAATGGTTGGCCAGAAAACTTATTGTACCGCAATTTCACAAAAGTTCGAGGGAGAGGCCAGATTCTGAACAGAAGGGGGATAAAAGGATTGTTTGCTGCTGATGAGGACGGTGTCTTCAATTTTTCCAAGATTGCTACACACTAGATACAACCTCAGCCCAATGCCAAGTGCCCAGCTAGAGCTCTTAAAATGCAAAAAATACAAAAAAAACTGTCTCAAGGCTTGTGGAATGTATAAGCCTGAACAAGGCAACTTGTCACTAGTCCCAGAAAGGTTAAAAGCTAAATATAAAAGAAGACAAGTTAAAGAAAGAAAAATATCTTACCTGTCATAAGTGAGATTGTCCCTTGGATCACAGTAGCCCCTGTCTGAAAAGAAAAATTTACAATCACTCTTTCATGATTGTTTTAATTAATTTTTATATTTTAATTAATTTATTTACCAGCTTCACGCTCATGTTCTTTCATCTGTTCTATTCTCTCTTTCTTTGGAATTCGGTACTCTTCTTTGAGATCGGCCCATTTTGAAATGAGACTTTTGGCTAGTTCTACAATGGCTAGAGAGTCTTCATCGTTCGGAGGTGACGCTTCAGGCATTTGGCCGTCTTGGCTATTCCCGCCTTCGCCTTTTGGAGTGATTGTCTCTACGGAGTCTGGTGAGCCATCATTCGAATCTTCACCAGTTCTAAAACAAGTTTTGAATAGTTCAGTCACATTATTTGTTTTTATAATTTCTGATCTATGATGGCCTATTTGATCTGATTTTGTCTAACCGACAAAATTTGGCACTTTGCTTGTTTCAAGAGTTCAGACCAACCAAACCAGTGAGAATAGGCAGGCAAAGTTAAAAAGTTGAACAGAAATGATCTATTTAGGTATTTAATATTTTATTTCCTTAGGTTAAAATTGTAAGATGACTTTTTTTTAATTATACACACCTCTCTTTTTTATCTCCCAAAGATGTATCATCAGGATTTGCCCATTTTTCAACTATGTTTAGAACTTTAGTGTCTTTTAGGATGGTTTTGTTTGTAATCGGCAGTTTTTCTAAAGTTTTAAGAAGCTAGAGACAAAAAGAAAAAATTAACATGTTGTGAAAAATTACATGATTATTAAATACCTGAAGCCTGAATTTGGCAGGAGCCTGATTGTCCATCATCCATGACCACAAGAGCGCAAGCCCATGATAGTCTAAGAAGAGTCGAAGGCACAACCTATCAGCTGCTATTGCTATCTCTAGCAATTGAGACCTAGAGACGAGATCTTCCGCCCGCACCATGAGCCTGCTTAAAGTAAGTGTATGTGCTTGGTTCTTGACACCGGTTGCGCTCAATTTTTCTATTTCCTCTTCCAGCTGGAAACATGGTTTCATGTCAGTCATCAAGGCTTTGTTAAAAATGTCCAGTTCACTCACATCCATTTCGTTAACATATTCCCTTCGTTTCTCCTCTTTTTTCTTCTTCTCTTTGTCTTTCCTCTCTTTGCGGTTCCAACTCTTATCTTTATCTTCTCTGTCCTTTTCTTTATCTGGATCTTCTCCAATCCAGCCGCGACAATTCAAGCTCTCGCAGTAACACCTCTGTGCCTCTTTTCTGAAAACATAAAAACAAAATCATACTTATGCCATTAAATAGAAATTGAATTAAATTTCAATTACCCATATCTTTGAAGTTGATAATCAAACGTAACTTCTTCTCCTTTTGCAATGGCTCTCTTGCTGAAAAATCCTATCCTCAACTCTCCATTTACTGTCCACTATTAAAACAATAAAATACAATAAAAAATTGATTTAAATATATTTATTTGTGAGTCATCTTACTTTTTGTGTTTCTGCATTGGGATCGCAGCTATGATTGATAAACCTGGAAATGTTCCCTTTGAACGTTGCGTCTATGATCGCATCTGATTTCAACGCCATGAAGTAAAAATGTCGTGACTTCTCTTTAGAATAGTCTTTCGCTCTTTTACGAAACTCTTTGGGGTCAATGACTTCTCCGACATACTCCATTAAAAAAGCACCACTGGAAATTGAAAAATATTATATTTATATTATTATAATCGCTATTATAATTATATTATTATTATTTTTAATCTCCTTGTGTTTTTGAGAAAGTGAGAATACATGTAGAATGTTATCAGAAATATACACGGCTTGAAAAGGCTTTCAACAAGCTGCACCTGAAACTGATATTTTTCTATTGGGCTTTCAAAACTTGTTATTTCATAGGGAAAAAAAGTTTCTGAAATGCCCTGATAAACAAGAGACTTTTATTAATTTTTTCCTGATTAACTAAAACTTAACCTCTTTCATGCTTTGCTTTGTTCGCTTCCTTTGGTGCGGATCTCCCCCAACTTCATTCACACTTCAGCTATAATCCCTTGTATGACTTTCCAGAGTGTCACTTGGTTGGTATGCACAACAGTCAGAATCGTCAGATTATCGGACTATGGGCAGTGCGGGCCTCAAAGCGATTAGGAAATGAGTGAGGAGCATTCTTGAGAGTTGTTCAATCCTGAGATCTCTGAGCATTGTTTTAGTGCACTCGGATGTGCATACATGTGCCCCACATCAGCTGATTTGAAATAAATGTTTCTGGTGTGATTGTATGAGAGATTCCCTTAATTTATTATTTAAATTAAGGTATTTCAATGCCTTGAGGTTCGGCCCTAGATCCAATGCAGTTTCATATGTCACCACGAGGTCGTCGTTTTCTTTCTCCCTAATTGGCGGTGACAATAACTGACTTGAGTCTAGTCCCATCCGGTGATTGGAGGGGAATTTCAACAATGAACTTAGACCAGCGATTAGGACCTGGAGTGCCTCTTATTGTTTTTGAGCAATTGTTTAAAATGGGAAAGCATCTCTGCACCAGTCCCAGATACATTTTGCTATACTGGAGTCCATCATCGCCTCCCTCATACCCATTGAATTAGTCCTAAGGCATAGGCCAAGTACATTCAAAGATCCATGGAGCCATCAGTTAAATATTTCATACACTGGATCTAATTCAACCAAATAGTGTGATTTTCCAGAGGCCCTCTTTTCAAGTTTGAGAGAGACTATAATCCTTTCTCCACGGCTTGATAGATTTAGTTTTCAAAATAAAACAACACTCCTGCACATTGTTTCTATTTAACACAGAGGAAATTTGCAGAAGTGAAAGGTATAGGCTAATTTTAAATCTGGCTAAGGTTTTATCCAACCAATGGAACTTTTAATTTAAAAAATAAAATGAAACTAAAATCTATAGCAAGTTTAATTAGGTATGGATAGTGTTTTTTATAAGTGATCAAATTCAATTCGTAATAACAAATTATAGGATAACTACCCAAACTGAAATTACAGTTCAAAGATCTGTAAAAATTTTGGAAAATAATTCCTTAATGTGTGGTGATTAGAGACCGTTAATCGATATTTACTTAGAAATCGTGAGATGCAGTCTGGTGTGATGTAGGTTTCAGAAAAACATTTTCTTTATCAGGCCAACGTTTCGGCCCTGAAGATGATCTCAATAAAGATCATCATAGATAATCTTAAGATAGAAGATAATCATCAATTGGCACGATAAAGAAAATGTTTTTCTGAAACCTACATCACATCAGACTGCATCTCACGATTTCTAAATAAATAATTCCTTTATGTTTGGGTAATGAAGCTGTAAGTTTTATAAATATTAATTTGAGAATTAAACTACTTCTTCACACAAGAAACTTGACTAACACTTAACTATTGTATTTAGATAGTACAATAATATTCATTGGAGAGCTACAAATTTTCCAATATACTAATTGATAAATGGAAAACAAAAGTACTGTTTTAAAACTTAATTCATTTTTTTAAATTTAATATATTTATTACAATGTGTAACATTATTTTCAAACTGTAATGAATTACATGTATAAATGACATGGATCATGTGTGTTGTTCTCCCAGTTAAAAATGTAAACTAACATACCATTCAATATTAAATGAAGCGATTAAACCAAGACCTTTCTTCATTGTTTTAACTACTTCACATTTAGAATATTCACAGTTCTGGAAGCGTTTATTAGAACAAAGTGTTCCAAGTGAACATCGGGAACCACTGAAACACAATAAAGTTATAATTTGATAAAATAATGAATTTAATATAAGCATTAGTAGTATAAGTTACCATTCAATCATGAGAAGCCTATTAAGGCAGTCGTCACCACAACCCTTTTCCCCTCTTGAGATTTCTTCTTTAGTAAGAGTACAATCGCATACCATCCTTTTTGCCTCTTTACTTTTTGTCCGTGGCAGAAGGTAAATGTTACTCGTTACCGTTTCATAGGTTTTCAGCCGCTCTTCAATCTCCGGGTGGGTGGTTATAAGAGGCAGCTTCGCCGATGCCATAGGTGAAGGCAACGGTGTATCCAAACAAGGGCTGTTCTGGCTTTCTGATTTAATACTGAACGTCGAAATGCTAGAAACACTCGTATCTGAATCACTGGTGATGCCTGTTCCCATTTCTAACTCAGATGTCCTTCTCCACCTGGATTTAACCTTGACAGGTTTATCAGCATCGAAAAGAGGTGGAGGTGGCGGAGTCGAGGTTGAAACAGGGGTGGCTACTGGTTGGACAACTGGAGCAACAGGCGGAGGAGGAAGTGGAGGAGGCAACGCTACTTCTGTAATAGTAGAATCTTCCCACCGATTCACTCGAATTCTGTTGCTTCTTCTTCTAACAGCAGTACCTTCAGGCTTCTTGATATCATCTTTCTTGTCGTCCGTTTCATCTTTTTTCAGTTTTAAATCTTCACCATTCAGCTTTTTGGTGTCGACAATGGGTTCTTTAACCGGCTGTTTTTTCTGTTCAGAAGATTTTAAGCTTTCCTTCATGGCTTGAGACTTTTTAGTTTCAGGAAATTTGACTTCCTTTGCACTCACGTGTTTTTTGTTTTCAGGGGATTTAATTTCTTTAGTAAACAATTTTTTAGATTCAGGAGATTTAAATCTTTCTTTAGGGTGCAATTTTTTTTTGTCTTGAGATTTTATTGCTTCTTTAATTGGCTTTTTAGATTCTGGCTTTGCAGTATCTTTATTTACAGCTTTTGAGTTATCCTTAGAGAGACATTTTTTGCTATCTGACAATTTCTTTTCAGGTGATTTTTTGTTCTCAGCAGCTTTGTTCTTCTTTTCGTGTTTTTTATTAAGACCAAGTTGTTTCTTTGATTTGAATACTTTTAAAGGTTCTGTAAACATTAGACTAACATTATCCAATGGTTCTGAATTTTTTGTTTTATCAGCAGTCTTAAGATCATTGCATTTCTCCGGAGTTTCTTCACTATTTTCCATCCCACCAAGCTCCATCTTTTCCATCTCTCTGAATATTGGTTCTTTCTTTGGCATTTCATTATATTCATCTTTTACAGTTGAATTTAAAGGGGAAACATCCACCTGCATCGAAATTTCATGGTGTATTAGAGGCACATATACTTTCCCTGGAGGCTCATCTGACTCTAGAGTAATTTTTAATTCATTTAACTTTTCCTCTGTTTCTTTTATGGCTGATACAGATTTTGAGGAAATATCAATGCTTTTTTTTGGCGAGTAACATTTATCAGTCTCACTTCTTTTAACATGTAACAAATCTGAATTTTCAAAATCATCTTTTGTTAAGGGTTCTATGGTATCCCGTTTATCACTAGTCCGAAAATTGTTCACATCATCCTCAATTTGCCCACTGACACTTTCAATAACAATATCACAACCGATGTTTTCATTTACTTCCTCATCTTCATCGAGGATGTCGTATTCCTGATGGATTGTCACGTTTGTGACATCCCCAACGACAATCTGCTGAATATCAATGGGTAGCAGATTGCTCGTGTTGTACGGCTCGTAATCATCCTCGTCCTCTTGGCTGCTCGTGCTGTACCTCCTTGTGTTTTCCATGTAGCTAAAATTACTATAAACTGTACAATTGCTGGAGGCGTTAGTCTCAGATGCTTCAGCTTCACGAGCTGACGTAGGAGATTCGACCACTTTTCCCGGTGACTCTTCTTCACCAGCCCCATTTTCATTATCATCATCGATACCGTTTACACTTTGATCACTTTCACTTTTCTCAGATGTCCGTTTCATAGATACTGGTTTCGCCCGTTTCTTACGAGGCATGACAACTAATTATCAAACACCACTAATGTAATTTAGAAAAACCTGTAACAAAAAATTATTATTATTATTAATGTATGCTTTTTTTAATATGTTATAAAACTTAAATTAACTATTTAATTCCATATTACTTCAGGTGCAAGGAATTTGAACAAATTTCGTTTGATCCACAAAATGAAAGTAGTGGTGATGGACTATGATGGATGGTAGGGCCAACAGATTTTGTATTTGCCAAGTTAGTGGGTTCTGGGTTTGACCCTTGAAATTTTAATTGAGGAATGTGGGGGAAAAAGATATGACGTCCATACCCATCTTCGAAACCGTCTCCAAAGTATGAGTAGCAGTGGTGGCTGAATCGAACTTAAATTATACAAATGATTTTTTTGACTGGAAAAATGACTCCAAAAAATGACAAATGCTCACCAAAAGCTGCATACAACAATAACACGCCATCCTGTTCTATCACAATAAGCTGAAATTTAACCTCTAAGCGACATGAAAGGCTTAAAGAAAGCAACGCTGAATGAACAGAATCTATAATGATCATACTTCATGATCTCTTAGCTGTACTTGCTTCTGCAAAAATTGGGACGATGATATGTTAGCTCAGGTAAGTTTTACATTCCCGTCCTACGTTTGTATGAACTGATGTCGGGGGTTGAATGCAGACTTCCAGCTGATTCAGAGCATATTGATGAGCTGTACTGTAGTGATTCAGAAAGTAGTAAGCATTAAACAGAATAGATGCATTTGTCATGTTAAGTTTATTTATTTTACAACTGAATGATTTATTTAATCAAATAACAAACTTGACTTACATACTGATCTGTAAGACCAAGATAACATGCCACCCAATTCCATCACACAAAGCTGAAAATAGAAGGTTTTAAAGAAAGCAATCCTGAACGAACAGAATCTACGATGATCATATTTCATGATGTTAGCTTTACTTGCTTCTGTGCAGTATATATACTAAAACTGGAATGACGATCTGTTAGCTTGGGAAAGTTGCATACTACCGGTCCTATGTTTATATTAACCAATGTCGTCAGGGAATGCAGACTTTCTAGCTGATTCAGAGCATATTGGTGAGCTGAATTATAGCGATTCAGAAAGAAGTAGTCAACATTACACAGAATGGATGTATTTGTCATATTAAGTTTATTTATTTTAATTAGCATGACTGAATGATTTATTTAATCAAACAACAAACTTGACTTACATATTTATCTATAATACTAAGATAACACACCACCCCACACCATCACAATAAACTGAAAATCAACCTCTGCGAGACAACAGGTTTTAAAGAAAGCAACCCTGCATGAACAGAATCTACGTTAATCATGATAATCATATCTCATGATGTTAGCTTTACTTGCTTCTGTGCAGTACATATACTAAAACTCGAATGATGATCCGTTAGCTTGTGTAAGTTGCATACTCCCGTCCTATGTTTATATGAACCAATGTCGTCAGGGTTGAATGCAGACTTTCCAGCTGATGTAGCACATAATGGTAAGCTGTGTTGTACGGTGATGTGTTCAAAACCACCAGTAAAGATGGCGAGATGACAAAACTCATTTGACTCGACAAATTTCTCAACACAGCATCCTTTAATCTTTAGTTTATGTATGCCCTGATGTGTATTTTTGACCAGTCAAAGTTCAAAATTAGCATCCAATCAGAATTCAGAATGGAATGCATGTCCAGAGCAATTCAGAAAGAAGTCAGCATTAAACAGAATGGATGCATTTGTCATCTTAAGTTTATTTACTTTAATTAGCACGTCTTTATGATTTGTTTAATGAGATAATAAACTCGACTTACAAATTGATCTGTTCTTTTCAAAAAAGAAACAAAAATCTGATTCTATTAATTCTTCAAAACCAACAACTTGGGGTTGTTTTTTCCTGGCTCTACTCACATTCTGAACGCGTTTTAAGCCCGTTTAGAGGGCAAAGCTTACATTACAAAAAAACGGACCAGGTCCGAAATCTCAAGTTGATTTTCTCACCAATGGATCTTCTGTGATGGAGGGGAAAATCCATAAGTGGGATAACCTGATGGGGACCGGCCAGTGAACTATCACAGTTGGAAACAGCTTCAAATCCAAGATACAAGCCGGACAAAACGCAAACCATAGAAAATCAAAACAGTTAAGTCCTGGGATGGTGAGAAAAAAATTTTTTTTTTGAAAACCTCTTGTGTTAAAATTGGCTAAAGGCATATGCGGCTCGTCTAACAGCCAGAAATAAAACTCCATACTCATCTGGCTTAAGTCATACTTACCAGAATTATGACACAAACTCTTGTTCAGTTCTATGGCAATAATTTGAAAAGTTCACCACTCGCCACTTCCTAGTACACTCAAACAGATAAAAAGCATCCATGTTGGACGGACCGAAGCGGCTGAGGTTACTTGATAAACGGCGGAACGCGAAACTAAAAGATAATTACATCCGATTTAAAAAAAATACAAACTATGCAAGTCAAGTGTTAAAAACTGGCAGTAAAATGCTTAATCAATACAGTAAGTTATATATCAGTTATATATAATTTAAAATCTTAACATGACTCAAAAGTTTATTTTTTTGGAGAGGGTAAATACCAACAGACACTATGCCAAGCACTCTGAGAAATTGATTCATTAAGTACCCTTTGTTCACAAAAACAGCAATTATTAAAAAAACAAATCAAGATCGACAAATAAAATGATGTGTATGATATAATGAGGTTCATTTAAACAAAAATAAACACTTAAATTGACACAGCACATTCAATTTAACTCATGATTCAAATAGTACAAAATGGATCATCTTAGAAATTGATTTTATTGGTCTTTTCAAATTTGTAAATAATAATAATTTACCATTTATATTTTGATAACTACTTCAAGATTAAAAGGAAAAAGTTTCTACTTAAAAAAATCTCATACAAAAGAAGTTGCAAAGGTTTTCATTTGACAGCTGGTTTCACAAACAAAATTTTTTCATGATGTAGTCTGTTTAATTAATTATTAACATTTGAAGCTATTACTAAATAATTAAATTAGGATTAAATCAAATTAAAAGAAAGAAAACAATTTTTATTGGCAAAATTAACAATTTACAAAATATAATTACATTAAATTTCAAGCTTGGCATAGTCTGCCAGACTTTGGTGTTTCTTTTTCTGTTTCATGTTAGATGTATCGACCACATTTTTACTCACGAATAATCTTGGTCTCAGTATGGTGAATGTTAACTGTGAATCACAGAACTTGTTAATATTGGGACTGAGTCGGTCTGCAAAGAAATTTGCAACTATCTATTAAAAAATTAATTATGTTAATTTATAGATTTTAAAATTATTTTGCCCTGATGAATTATTTTAAGTTGAAGTTGGCAGATAATTATATTTGTAAATCTGCACCAGACTGCACCAAGATCAGATTATTTGTGCATATTGATTTTAACAACACAATTTCATTAACTTTAAAGTTATGTAACATGCAATACACATAGGCCCTAAATCTAATTACGATCTGAAATAATACTCTTTGCTTTTATTCCATGTAATAAAATCTTTAAAAAAAAATTACTGGTTCAAAGAGGTAGCTACATCCCATGTAGAATCAGTGAATGGGCCAACACAAGGCATTCACAAAGAAATGATGGTCTTACCTAAATTCAAATTACGCAGAGAACATCTTTCCCTGAGTGGGTCTTTACTCAACAAGGGAAAATAATTGAGAAACAACTCACCTCTCTTGAAAAACTCAATTGGCTCAAATTCAATCCATGTTGCTGTAGCCAAAAACACCGAATTCCATATCTGACTCTAGAAGAATTCTATACAAAGAAAATGATTATACACCAGCTCTTCTTACTGACTTCTCCTGATAAAGTATTTTTATTTTTGAAAAAGTGTGGAAAGTTGAATCTTCCACTAGGGCATATTGTCTATGGAATGTTCAAACTCATAAAAGTAATGGCGAGATAAAATACCCCGGGGATCAAACCAGAGAACCGGATACCGTATTGCCTCCATGACTACGTTTACGAGGAAGAATAACACATCTAACTTCTTCCAAATCGTAGGACGGCTATTGGCTTCCCGAGTGTTTGATCTTTATTTATTCTGCAGTATTTATTGTAGTTAGTTGATAGTTAATTATTGCATCTGTTACTTGTTATTTATTAGTTTGTGTCTTCAAATTGTTAGTTTTGTCAAAATGTAATTTATTTGGTAGGTCTGCACTTTAATTTGTTCATTGTTGTTTGTGTTTATTTATCCTTTGTTGTCGTTTTCGTACCGAATTTTTGATTCTTAGTACTTACTGTGTTGATCAATATTGCTCTCGTTACTTGTTATTTATTTATTGCTTTATGATTCTGAATTTCTAGTCAAGTTAAAAAATGGAATTTGATATTTCATAGATGCATACTCTTGCAGAATGTTCCAAAAGAAAGCAAAAAAAAAAAAACTTCTAACTAATACTTTCCTGTTAATTATTGGGCACTCATTTTTTCAATTTTATTTTTACTACACATATATGTTGCATGTTTGACTGTCTCCCTCTAAAATTTAACATATAATTCAACTTATTTGCATCAGAAACTAATGGTCATTAGTTTCATTGCCTAAATCTAGTGTTAAATTTTTATACAGGATATGGTAGGTGGAATTTTCTGCTTTATTGAGTAATAAATTTCTAAGCTCAATTTTATTGTCACCTAACAAACATCCTAGTGCCTATTTTTTCATGATTATTTATACACTAAGACATGTTTGATACACAATTTTTTGAATTTGATAAAAAAAATATTCTGTTTAATTATTTTCTTTCTAACATTTTTGCAAACTTCTGCAACTTATTTTTAATGGTATTTTTCATAAATTAAACACATTATCCATTCATAAGTGAGTTTTTTTATTTGTATTTAAGTGGTATCTTTTATTGAGAATAAAAAAAAGTAAAAATAAAAACTGAATGAGAGGATGAGAATTTTTTCTTGACAAGCCAACATTTTGTGTATTGCCCAAGTGGAGAAATATGCTGGTTGACCATAGGATGATCTCGTTACCAGTCCTAACTACAACTAGAACTAGAAAACAAAATAGCGTGATATTCACTTTCATTCCTTCACACAAAAGGTCTGAAAACGTCTTCCTAATCAACAGTCCAAACTCTTTTGCACAAGAATCAATGAAAAGAAGACTGTAAAATTAAATTTAAAAAAGGCAAATTATATAAATGAAAGTAATTTGTTGTTCACTATTCAGAGAATTTTTAAAATCAGAACCAAACATCTAAACGTAAATGTTAAGTTGGGAGGAAATAATCTGAATTTAAGTGTACATTGTGTAATTTAAACCAACGCAAGAATACTTTCTACTTTTGAGTATGATGACCAGTTTTTAGTGAAAAAAGAAAATGCACTTCTCCATGTGATATGCAGAGGGCTTCTGCTTGAGCTCCATCACTTATTATTAGACAACACATTACAGCACACATAGATGGCCATTGTTTTTTGTTTTTTAATTTTTATACACAATTCTTCGCAGATGAGGGTTGTCATTGTTTTAGTTTTGAGAAATGCATTCTGTCCCATACATACAAAATCTTTTGATCTGACTGGCATAACCAGTTATTAATTTTTTAAGATATTGTGTTGAGGTCTGCGAGAGCGTTGGCCTGTAGATTGGTGTTCTCTCATCCTGTTTTGTCTTATCTCTCTTGGATTGTATCTCAAATGCATTTGGTTATCTTCAGCACTGGTTTGTTTAAAATGGTAATTTGTTGTATGATACTAATTTGAAAGTATTCATATTTTTTCTGTAAAACTCTAAACAATGAATTCAGGCGATATTTCTAAACTATCTTTCTATAAATATGTATATGTTATATATATTCACACACAATTCAGTTTTATAATTTATAAACTAACATTGTTTACGCTTATATTTGTTATTTATATTTGTTTACCATTAAACCTGATTAGGCCTTTTGTCTACTTTTTATAATAATTTATTACTTAATCTAATGAATTAGCTTTGGTGCAATATTAAAAAAAAGAAAGAAAAAATGCAGTAAAAAATCATTTTTCATAATAGAATAGTTGTCAGTATTATCAGAGAAAGTGTAATAATTATACAAAATATTTGATCACATCTTATATTTTGCTTAATTAGTTTTAATTACATTTACATTGTACCTTGTTTTTGTTTATTGTGAGAAAATTTTACAATAAATATAGCAGTTTTACCATTTTCATTTAGTGTGCTGTTATTATTATTAAACTATCACATTTTACAATTAATTTGAATCAAGCTGTTTCAATTATCTAATCTTGGATTCGCCATTCTTGAACTTTATTGGGGCTGATGTCTTTGGCTTCTGTTGACGCCAGAAATCTTGTCGTGTGGTTAGAAAATCGATTCCTTCTTTGGCATGAAGCGCAACATCATTATTAGCAAAATCTTGATTTATTGATATCACATCTGAAATACATTAATCAATTTCAATTAATATGATGTACTTGTTGTTAAAATAGATAAAATACCTAGTTTCTTTGTGAGTAACTCTTCTAAATAAACTTTATCAGCATAAAGCTCTCCTAGGAGGTGCTTCTCAGCTTTTTTCAACCCGACGTTCTTTTTCTTGAGTTTGAGCCCTCCCTGAATGCTATTTTGACTTTTTCCTTTAGTGATCTCTGTTGTTGGCTTGCCCAAGTCTAATACGGCAGTTTTATAAAGTTCCTCGACCGTTTTGTAACCTTTCAGCATATTTGTAATTTGCTCCGTTGAAGCCAGTAATCCTGTAGTTCTACCTAAACCGAGTAGTATGATATCATTATTTTTTTTGTCTTTTTGTCTATCTACAATTTTCAACTTACTTCCAATAATATTTTCAATGGCTTCTTGAGCTTTTTGAACACCAAGTCTGAAACCCTCCATATCTGGCCTGAGTCTAAGTCCTCTGTGAAAGTACATAAGACTGTGTTCAAAGTTACCCAAATAGTACAAAGCCTCCGCTTTTTGGAATAAGGCTAGAAATATATAAATAAATTGAATTGAATAATTAAGAAAGGATTTTATGTGTACAATACCATTTGCACAACTATAAACCTATATTCAAAAATAAGAAAAGCCAATAGTTGCTTGATTAACTCTGAATAAATACTTAATTAAAATGACAAATAGTTGATAATGCAAAATAAGTCTGCAGTTAAAGCTTTTTATCAATTTATGGCCAAATAAATTAAAAAGGTATTTTCATTGTACCTTTAATAAATGAAGCATCGATTGAAAGTGCAGCTTCAGCATCTTGAAGAGCTTTTCTTGCTTCGCCAAGTAGAAGGTAACATTTGCTTCTTGCTACTAGAGCCTGTTTATCTTCTGGGTTCAAATCCAAAGCCTGAAGAAACATGTTAATTAATATATACATAAAATACTTTAAATCAAAAGGCATTTTTGAATAAAACAATAAAAAACTGCATCTTTATAAATTTATATTTGTTTTCCTCTAAAAAGAAATAAATGAATGCCTTGTTGATAAAAGAAAGAGCAATGTCGGTTCTTTTTGCAGTCATTTCATATCCAGCAAGTGCAAGCAGTGCGCCTGGTTCGGTCTCCTCTGGTAGCTGGAGAGCTTTGCTTTTCTCTTGTTTCCTTTTCATTTTCAGAGACTGCTTAATATCTCTCGAGCCCATGTTGACTGCTGCAGCCCTATCTTTGTCAGTGTAACATTCTTCGTAGCGGGTCCTGCCCATTTTCTTTGCTTTGTTTGACTTCAGCTTAAGCTCTTTGCTTAGTTGCCAAACACCGTGCGAACCTCCAGGTGGAGCCGGTCCTGAGGTGATAGGAGGCTCTTTTGGCGGGGGTGGGGCATGAGCGTGTGATGCCTGTTCCTTGGTGTCCTTATCCTCTCCACCTTCGGCCATAAAAAGGAACGAGGACATCACCTCTGTGTCCCTGGTGACCCTTGATGCCACTTGAATCCTATTAACCCATTTTGATTATTCACAATTTTTGTAAAAATATTTTATACTTGTTATAGTAATTTTGAGTATTTATTTGTGTTCTTTTTTAAAATATATTTTTTATCATGTAAGGATTAAATTAATAATCAATATTATAGACACAAAATAAAACAAATATAGGTAAGAATATGGATTGTATGTTTTAAAATTTGAAATGCTAAATTGGTGGAAAAAATCCAAAACTTTTATCCATTTTAAAATGTTAATAAGGTAATTTTAAGGTGTGATATTTGTAACTAAAATCAATAATAACTATGAAGCTTTAATGTCAAGACTACTTTGTTTTAAAGGCTGGTGGAAAATCTAATTTCATTATAAAGTAAGAAAAGTAAAATTTTACTTACATGATTGATTCCTTTTTTGGTAACTAAAGGTATTTTTAGGCGTTACTTTTCACAGCTCTGTTGCCATGCTGACGATCTAAACAAGTCAATCTGCTTGCACAACATAATTATAAGTTTGTCACTAATTTGTTGAAGACCGGAACATGAAAATTTTCGCCTGTTTTATTATTTTTTTATTTTTTAACCAACAAACTGTATAGTTATTTTTTATTGTAAGATATATATAAAGTATATAACAACCATTTCTTTTAGTGTGCCACCTATACACTTATTTAAGTAACAATTTCTATTGAAAATTGTAAAAAATATTCAATAGAAATTTTTACTTAAATAGGTGCCATATTAAAAGAAATAGTTGTTATACACTTTATTTACCAAACTTTGTTTCATATCACAAAGTATGGTTTTGAAGTATGCAGCATTGGTGTGATTAAATTTATTGTTAGGGTTTAGGGATGTTTTTAATTTGAAGATATTGAAATATTTTATTATATATCATATTAATTCAATAATTCAGGGCCATAAATTCTTATTTTTCGACAGACTTTTATTGATAATAAAAGGACAAATCTCTTCCAATTGAATCAGGCATACCATTATTTGGAATTTGTTCCTCTATGCAACATGGATGTATTCAATGATAACCCTATTTGTAGGTGCAATGAGGAGGAAGAAACTGTCACTCATATTATCTTGGTATGGAAGCAACCCCCATTGTAGACATAAACTAGGGTACCAAAGAGACCAGGGAAAATGAATTGCAGCAATGGCAGTCCATAACTTACTAGATCTTAAAAGAAGGATCGAGTCAATTGAACTGAACTAAGGACTTGGAAAATAAGCCAGAAGCCTTCAGTATCCTCATCACCGCCATCAAGAAATATTCCAAAGTAGGGCTTTCCAAAATTTTTAGCCAGCAGACCCCTTTCACAGAACAAAATCCAGGGCGGACCCCTCTCATTCAAGTATTTAAAATAAAATAGCTAGTCCATTCCTAATTAGATGATGGAGGGGGGGGATATCACAATGAAAAAAACCATAGGTTGTTTTAAGTTATTTTTAACTTCATTTACGAAATCCGGAACACAAAAATCAAATTGTACAGAACAGAATCAATTGGTAGGTAAAACTCAAGTTAAATTGAAAAGTTAATAATTTGAATATTACTGATTAGTAAATTAATGGGAAGAGCGAGGCTGTTTTAGCCTATTTTGTGCAATTTGGATGGGTTGGGTTTAATAACAGCTGGAGATGGATGCCGGGTTCATCATCTAACAGCTTCAGTATTTAGGTTTGGTGGCTTTATAGATATCCCTAAATATCTTTATTTTGTACTAATATTGCACGTTTTGATTATAAGTTTCTATTGAAATTGGAAAGATATTTAGATAATTATTGGAGAAAACAGTCCATGTCTTCTTCCAGTAGTTTCACGACGCAATTATCTTCTCAGCTTTTTCCAGCCCCATTATTTTGATTGATGCGACTTCTTCATATTGTTTTAATAAAATAAAAGTGCTGGTTGTAGGCCGGGGCTAATTAAATAAGCCTTGACATTATTGAAGTACATGTACGGCAAAATTTCGTGCAGAATTTGCTACTTCGACTAAGTTCTCTTTTGAAGGTTGGGATGCTAGGTCAGGTAGACGTGGAAAACAGGAGAAAACTACGTTTTTGGATATGTCGACGTTTCGTCAAATTTATTGACATCCTCAAGGCGAGTAATGATTGAGATTTTCAAGATTATACGATTAAATTTAAAAGTTGAAACATGTTTAGCCATACCACCGCTGTATTTCTTATGTACAAAAACTTAATCCAGTTCCAATCAAGGGTCGGCGGACTGCAGACTACCTAAACTGCTCAAAAATGAATAGAGATATTCTTGTAGGATAAAACACAATAGAAAATACAAACCAAAAAAAAAAGAACTGTTAATCCTCATTTTAATAACGGATTTACTTAAGAATAGTAAACATGTAGAGACATCATCTTGCACCAGAAGTTCGCAATGTTATTGTGAGAATGAGTCATCGAGGTCACCGGCATTTGGATATCGCTAAGGGAGGACAGAAATATTGTCATAGTTGCTAGACGGAACCCTTTCCATAGTGCTCGCCAGATCCGAAATGAAGTACAAGTTGTTTTGGCAAGGCCTTTATCAGCGCAAACGATTCATAATCGTTTGTGGGAAGTTGGCTTCATGTCGTAAGCCCCTTTGAGACGACCTGCAACAACAGCTCGCCACCAGCAACTCAGGAGAATATGGTGCAGCTAGCGCCTAGAACCACACCAATTGGAATGCTCATTTGTTTACTGCTGAGTCACGTTTCGGTCTGTATAGTGATACCTGGCGCCGAAGAGTCTACCGATAACAGGGAATTCGTACAATGCCCCAGGTCGTGCTCCCTTCAATGCAGTTTGGAGGAGGCGTTGGGATTTAGGAGGACGAACTGGACTCCACATTGTTGAAGGCAAACTCACCGCAGTCCGTCATGTCCAAGAAATTTTCAAGGAATACATCGCTCAAACCAGGGATTTCATTGGCAAGGATTTTCGATTTCTGGATGACAATGCCAGACCTCATAGAGGCACAATTCTTCATCTATGTTTAGAAAACCTGGGAATTCTCATCTGCCCCTTCGCACATTATCTCTAGGCCTCAATCACGTTAATTGTTTAAAAACATTGTGTGTCCACTAAACAAAATCATGGAATTAAAACCTTTTAGTTTGTTATTTTTCAAAATCCCTTAATTAAATTTTCGTCTAGTAAAAAACAATAATTTCTAATAAATTTTAATGCAAATTATAACAAAAATGCTAGAAAAAGTAAATACTACAAAATTGGCAATATCCCTATTCATTTTTGAGCAGTACCGATATCGTTCCAATTTCAATAGAAACACATAAATAAAATGTGCCAAAGTTGTACAAAATGAAGACGTTTAGGGCTGAAAACTTCGAAGCCATCAAGATGAAATTAAATGGGATTAACGAAATACAACTTTCACTTGAACCCAAGCTTTATTTTTCCTGATCTTATTTCCACATTTTCGACTTGTTTGGAAAAGGTTTTGAAACATGTTTCCAATATAAGTTCAAACAGTTAATTTACCACTTTACGACCTCTTTCTGTCGACCGCAATAGTCGAACAAAACATGACTTTTCAACCGGAAAACTTTTATCGAGTTGATTAACAAGATCAACTTGACTTCAAGTTTAATCAATAATCAATCGTGCGTCTTTAAAAGAAGACTAAACCGGCCGCAGCTGGGGGAAAACGAATCCATTAACGAATGTTAAACAGAAGTCCAATTATAACGCTATATATTTTTATATATTTGATTTTTTTTCTGGACGCAGACTAATAACCGGTGCAATTTATTCATCGCGTCATCAGATAGGAAAAACGGACGAGCAACTCGTGTTCCCATTTGGCCCGTTGTATATTTTAAATTGATTTGTTACCCCGTTGTTCTCAAACGTCCAGAAAACACGCGAATAATTCAAATAAACCCATTGTGATATTCAAAGTTGCATTTTGATATTTCGACTTACAAAAAGTGCTATTTTTGGTCCATGAATAAGAATAATGTGCTTACTGGATTAATTGACTGTACGAGTCACTTAATCTATACATTCATGCATGTGTGGGTTCATGTTGAGTTACATATGTTGTTTCATAATGTACTCCACCCGTCGATTTTTTTTACCTAGGATAAGAAAATAATGAGCAGGATCGTATTAAATGAGATTAGATTTACAAAAATTACAAAGACCAGAAGCGACTTGCAGAAAAGTAGGCAGAAAAATTTTTTTGAAAACGTTTAAAAGCCCGTAAAAATGAATTTGTATATTAAAAAAAAAAGAAGACATTTTTGGGCCTTTTTTTCTCTCTGATGTCCTGTGCTCCACTTATAAAATTGATAACTCATGTGGAATTTGTCCAACATCCACGTTATTAAAACCGTTGGAAAGCTGCGTTTGTTTTTTTACAGCCTATATCAACAATCTGTAGTTTTTATGCCATTATAAGTGAACAAATATGGATAAAATTAACAAAACCTCTTCAAACCTTTTATGTTATATCTACGGTTTTGATGTAATTACGGAGACCACGTTTGTGCCTTTATTTGTATGCTATAGAGTTCCAATTCCAAATTCCTGAAAACATGTCTGTGGATCGGTGGAATCGTTTTTAATTTGTGATTTTTGTAAAAAATTGGGGAAGGAAGGCAAAACCTTTGAAGATTTTTTTTTTAGTTTTTCAAAAATTTATATTCATCGTTATTTTTCTCATTCCTAATGATATAAAATTTAAAAGTTGTTGATATGAGCTGAACGAAAGGTTATTATTCATATTTTCAACAATTCCGACAGTTTTGTCATTTCAGCTCCGAATGCGAAATATTACAACACACACGCAATACGCATTCACACAAATAAATACATTTACACTTATATACATTGCATTCATTCTATTTGGTAGATAGAGTACTCATTATTCCTCCACCGACGTGCATACAATAACAAACTAATCTGTTTGGGGTCGATGGGGTACTTTTATAAATATTCCGCCATCGACCCAAGTCTTTTATTACTTATTATTGGTTAGGTAAATTAAAAATCGATGTAAGGAGGGATTAGATTCCATGGTTTAATGTTATTCTATGAGAACAAATGCGAGTGCGAAGCTTCACTTTGTATTGGCTTGTTGACCAATTGGAAAAAATAGCTTGGTACCGAGTCTAATATTTTTTGACCTAGCATCACGAGAAAAGTTTAATTAAAATCGGTGATCCTACGTCCATTGCCTTGCATGTAGTAAAGATAAGGAGGAAAATCTATCTTTTGCTGCTTGCTTATTTTGCAATTATTTGGTTCTAAATGAAATATTTTCAAATAGAAAAACGCCAGTAAAATTTTTTTCATTGTCAAGCTTACGAGATTGAATGAAGCTAACGCCAAGTTTGGAACTTGTTGCTTAAGATGTCCGTAGGCCTCCTCGAGGTGAATCCTTCTAGTTATCTCCTTCTGCCGCACTTCCCTTCTTTTCTTCAGCTTGTTCATTCTAAACAGAATAAAAATAAAATGTAAGCTGATTGGTCAAGTATTGTACATCTTAGCCTTTAGAAGGGGTGGCTTTAACATAAATCAAGTCGGATTGTTTAAAATGAAAATAAAACAATATATTTAATAAGTCAGTTTTCTTAATATGTTTTCCGTGGAATATTAATTTACTTAAGTTTGACACAAGCAGCTAAGTCTGGGCTTAATGACAAATAGATTCAACGTTCAATTGTTTAGGTCCATCGTCGAATTTGTATTGTACACTATCAGCTTTTCACCCACCTGTGACCTTTAGATATCGGCTGATTGTCCCAAAAAGAAAAAGAAAGGAAAGACCAAACAATTAATCTTTGAATTAAACCCACCTTTTAGAAAATAATCGATCCAGGTTGCATTTATTTAAATTAACGTCAGAATAGATTGGATCGTTCGAAAGAACGGTAGAAGAAAGGGATGACATTACCCTGAATTGGATCTGTTAGCGTGATATAGCCCAATAAAATGTTTCATGTTCATTAAATGACATATTTTCCCCTATTCCACCAGAAAATTGTCATCCAAATATCGTGTCGTGGAACGTTTCATCTGGCCATTCATCTTACCACTAATGCAGTAGGAGAATTAATGATTTTTATTTCCTTAAAATATAAAAGATTAAATTTACTTTTTGATGAAGAGAAAATGATCAACTTCAACTATAACTGAGTTAGCCTCATCACAGTTGATCATAAAGTAATTCTCATGTTTTGTCGATGGCTTCTACGTGATTCTCTAATCCCTCTATCCAGGATTTTTCATTTCTGCAATGCAACATTGACACGCTTTGTCTCTTTTCAAAACTTTCAGATTTTTGTGGAAACCATAAATATCGATGAATATTGGATCTATTTCGACCAACCCCACACTAAAGAAATTTTCTAAGCCTGGGTTTACAGTTCTTCCCAGAAAAGTATTGTGTGCTTGAAATTTCGAATCGGTGATTAAATTTAAGTTGATTTCTGGTGGTTCTGAGGTTATTTTGAAACTTTATTCTGATCAACTTCAACTCAACAAAAAATACTCAAATTGAAAAAGAAATAAAAGACAGTTTGTTTCAACCCACCAAACAAGTCTTCATTTTAAAGACTACACTTAATTTAATTATGCTCTACTTCCATATCCAACAAATCTCATAACAACACGATCTCGCTCCTTCTGATTACGCTAAATTTTCGGATCATGCCTCACTTTGGGTAAGTTCAAACGTTTAGAGCTGAACAAAGTTACTTGATTTCTCTTGTGCAACGATACATTTGGATTAGTACATTGACAAATATTCCAGCCATTTGACAGTTCGAAGCCTGCCTTTTCCAGATTTCTTAAATTCACTCAAATAGCCTAAAGTACTAATAATACCCAACTACACTACTTCATGGTTCATTTATTACATGACCAAACATTCAAGAGAAACAATAAGTAAAGTTTTGTTGCTTCAAATCTTCATTTTTGAAGACTCCTTTCTTTCATAACAATCTTTTTAAAAGCTGAAAAATTGCGAAAATATTTTTCCAGAAGGAGAGATTAATTTTAATGATTCACGTGATATTTATTACGATATTTGAATATTTCAAAACAAGCTTGGAAAATAAATAAGAACTCACGTTTCTGAATGAATCTTAGAATATCTTCTTTATGGTTTATTCATTAATTATATGATTCATTGGGCACTCTCAACACGACACATAAGAATGACATATTTACACAGAAAACAAACACTTTGAGCCCTGAAGATGATCTCAATAAAGCTCGAAACGTTGGCACGATAAAGAAAATGTTTTTCTAAAACCTACTTCACACCAGACCGCACCTCACGATCTCCAAATAATCATTTATTCATTAAGTTAAAATATTTACAAAATAAAATGATTCTGTTCGTGTTACTTTCATATTGATTGAATTTTCAATGTCAAAATTAGTACGTATCAGTCAAAATATGAAGTTTAAATATGCGAGACGTCAACAATGAAGACAAAACGTATATCGTCGTCACTATATCGGTCAGCATTATAAACTTTTCAACTAATTAAAGATTAATTAATTGAAAATAATTTATTTGGTAAATCGGACCACGAAACCTCATAGATTATAAGCTTTATTGATAATAAAATTAGATGCACAAAATGCTAATCTGAACGTTGCCTGGTATAATATAACAAAAAAGAACCAGTAATTCTGTCTTAAAGTAACTATGCTATGCATTTTGATAATTTAGATATGTGAAAATGCAAAATAATTTTTCTAAAATTAAATTTATTATTTCAAATACATTTGACCTTACGAAAAACATAGTTGTGTGTTTTCTCATATTACAAAGGGAAAAAACTTGTGATCCCAGATCCCAAAATAGGGCTATAAAATAATGCATATTTAATATTCGCTATTAAAACTAAATAATATCACAAAAAATGAATAAATTGGTGAATATTATTAATGACAATTATATCAAAATAAGGCCAACTAGGTAATAAATTATAAATAATATAAAAGTACAAATCAGAGATTAAAAGTTAAAATAAAAAGTAAAAAAAATAAAAAAAAAACATAATGCAATTATTCTTTTCGACAACAGTATTTATTTTTGTATGTTAAAGCAAAATTGTTGATAGTACAAAGTTAAAATAAAACTAAACAAAATCTCGCTCTGGGTACGAAGAATCACTCTGTGGTGACACTTCTACTAGGGAGTACGTCTCCTTTCGACAGGGCGAGAGGCCAGTGCCCTTTAATCTCCTGGGGGGAATGCTAGGGATAGTAGGATGTTAAGCTTTTAAATTAAGGGATTGGGGTGTAATGAAAGGGATTTGTGGAATTTTAATGTATCGGGATTTAATGACATCTTTCACAGAAGGAATTTTCTGGTCAATGTGGATTCGCAGAAGGGAGCGTTTACTAATTTTTGGAGGTACATTGGATCAGGACATCTGGATGTACGTTAGTTCTAATGTTTGGTTGAACCCCACAGTTCAGCGCCGTACATCCAAATGGGCTTTATTATCGTCTCGTATATATCTATCAGTTTTTTTGTTATTATGCGTCAGTTTTGATCTTTATCTAGAAGTCGTGAGAGTGTTTTGTAACGTCTAGTCAGTTCTTGCGTTTTTAGTCATGTATGTGGATTGCAAGTTAGTCTTTCGTCAATATATAGTCCGAGTAGCGATGTAGTTAACTGTAGAAAAAAGGTATATGATGTGGTGGCATTATTCTATGTCGGAGGAAAAAGTTATGTTTTGACTTTTGTCAACATTTACTTTTTTATAAAAAAAATGCTACCCACCACTTTTTCAGCCAAGGCTCTATGTTGAATAGATGAGCCTGTGGGGTGGTAGTAATAAGACGGGATGTTTATTGGGGGATAGGATAGCAGTACCTTCTGCAAAGTGCGAATGTCGTGTCGGGATGAGTAGGGAGGTCATCAGTATATGTTGAATAAAGGATGGGACCACGGATATCCCGTGGGACTCCAGCCTTAACAGGATAGTAGTCAAAAAAGATGTTCCCTGGCTGACCGGGGTGGTAGAAATGGTTGGTCAGATATGAGGTCAGATATCTTGAGCTTCCACAGTCCACCCCGATTCCAGACCCTTTCAAAGGCTTTTGTCTATTGACAAAGTGCGCGTTGCGATCATGATGACCAACGTCTATTAACGAATAGAGAACACAATGAAGAAGAATTCATTCCAAGTCAGCAGTATGAGTCTTAATACTTAATACTAGAATACTTAATAATGCTTGGCTGAAGCAAAATATTCGTTAATGTTTAGTTTAGAACGGGCTTGTACAAAAATAGGAGTAAGTCAAAGATATGCTAATTTTACATACTTTTGATTTCGTATTAAATTTGTCCTTTATAGGAAAACAAATCAATAAAGATGAAAAAAGCCAGTATAGAAATATTGTTTGATAAACAATCAACTTCTTTAAAAGTAACATATTTATTTTTGTTGTAGACTGAACAATCCTTTTTGCTTTGAAAGTGCTAAACAACACAATATAATTTATTAGAAAGTATTCGACCATAAAAATAACTTAAATTTAGGTTTTTTGTTTGTGCAAAATCAGTATTCCCAAAAAAACATGTTGAATAAACAAAATTATAAAGTAAAATTAAACTTCAAAAGCAATTGTGCATGAGAAATAAACAATTGTAATCATTAAATCCGACGAATCATCCAACCGTTTAAATAAAAGGGATTGTAATAAAAACAGTACAGTTTAATTTTGTGATTGTTCATTTTGAAAAATTCATTTAATCACAAATGACGAAGAAGGAGAGTAATAAAAGAGGAATGGTATTGATTTTATTTCGGTCGAGTTCCTATCGGTTAAATGAATAGGAATAAAAGAACCAAAACGTTTTCATAAAACGCTTATTGCCGATTGATGTATACAGAGTTGACTTCCCACAGTCCACCGGCAATTCCAACTTTTGTACTTTACAATGAATTACCGGCAGGCGTCCAGAATCACACATCCTGGGTGTTGGCAGTCCGTGGTCAGACCTCGCTATTATCCGTCCAGCCACCGAGGTTAGGTTCTGAGTGCTGTCAACAGCTAGGCCATTTCAGCACCACGCACTCACTTCCTAAATCCAAACCTACTCACACGCTCACTCACTCTTAAATACATTCTTTCCTATACCTTTCACTCAGTTAGGGAGGTGGAGTACTCGATATTCCTCCATCATCCTTTAAAACCTATAACTAACCTAATAGGGTACTGAATATTCCGCCATCGACCCTCACATTGCACATTCACGCTAATAAATACATTTACTTTCTGCACATGCTAGGGACACAAAACTATTATTACCATATACAATAAAATGTCCCTGTTCCTTCCAAGAATCGGTACAGTGGACCCAGATAGTTGACGTGCTCAAGCAAAATTCTCATGTCGGGTGTCAATCCCACGCGCTCTCTATATGGAGCCACTCTTGAGCCTTTCAATTAGGTCTCATACATCAAGCAACCTTTCTGGACATGCCGGACACATACGAGGGCTTTGGCCCAAAAGTAAATGTCATGTGTCAACTTCACTTGGCCTATTCTTGTTTTTATAAAATGTAAGCTTCAGTTAACATTCTTTATTGCTTTATTGGCATTATTTATTTTATTTTTTTATTTTTGATGATTGACTTAAGCGTACGGGTTGAATGTAATAAAAACAGTTCAGTTTGATTTTGTATTGTAAAATTCAACTTTCAAACACCAAAATTTTGTTTTCTAACTGGCCAATGATTTTATATATTTATAAAAATGAAACGGAATCAACTATAGTGTGCTGTGCATATAGATTAAGTTTATAATATTTAAATTGATTTAGGTTTGTTTTTGTGGTGTATTGTTTATTTTTGTATTTTTACTGTTGTCAGTTTTAATGTTAATGTTAAATCTTGAATGAGATCATAAGTAATATAAAATCGGATGAAAAAATCAAGAATCGATTGACAAGTCCGTTGAGCCCGCACAACGGTTGTGAAACCAATTAGACTTTCCTGCATGTCAAGGGGCAATTTGAAAAAAAAGTTCTAAGTTGGTACACAAAAAAACACAAATCTATCAACTCCTTCTTTCCAGAAAATTGATATATTGGATGAAATTTTTGTAATAATAAACTTTTACCATAGCCAGCATGGTCTTCCTACATCGAGTTTAGAAAGCGTCGTCTAATTAAGGTAGAAAGCTTTTGATTTAACTTTTCAATTGACCGGCTCTTCAAAGAAAGCAGACTTACCTTCTCGTCTTTGTGTGGGGGCGGCTGTTCACAGACTGCCGCCCTCGCTGGCTTTTCTGTACCGTGGCTCCACAGTCGACGCCTTCCGACCGGTGCCGATCCGTCACGACTCCAGTGTACGCCTCTGTACCATTATCTGAACTCGGATATTCAAAAGTCACTGTTAACACATAAACATCAGATTTGGACTATTGACGGACAATACGGTGGATGGAAGCGAAACACAACATGTGGACACCAACTTAGTCAGCATCCGAAAGCATAAATCAGGTTCCGTAATGAAAAAAACAAATCCGACTAATATACACTATGTAATATATATTTGAGGATAACGTGATATGACGATGATTTTACTGTAAAAATAGACCCCCCGCACAATTTACAACAAAAGACACCATTACTAAAAATGAATCTCTCCAAATAAAATTCTTTTTAGCTCCTTCAATTGCATACAATAATGCAAGGTGGTGCATTTTATTGACGTACCATAGGAAAATACAACACTACCTGCTTAATTGGACTGGTGCTTTCTTAATTTTCTACCTAAAACGAATTTCTTGGTAAGCATTGACAAATACCTAGTCCAAAATGTAACCCGCTCAGGAGAACGTGGCGTGGGTAAAGCAATATTACCGTATAATTTGGACGTTACCGATCGTTTTGGTCCGTCTATACTCCTCTGTCAGACGCGTTTCGTCATTTCGCCATCTTTAATATTTCTATGAGATTTCTATTATTGGCAGAACAACATGATCGGTAACGACTAAAGTACAGCTTCACGAGCAGTATCTCACGAAGGACTGTCACAACATTGTGGTGTTTTGGGTTTTCGTAACCTGGTAGAAAAAATGTGAAGAAGACTACTCCAGGTGACCAGCTCATCAACCAATTCCATTATGCGAGTGATTAAGAGTTTCGAATCTGATGGTAATGAGAAAGGTTCAGGAAAAATGCAGCCAATATCATACTGCCTCCCCTAAACCGCGTATGGCATACTTCCGTCAAATGTGGCGTAGTACATGTTTGGTTCCTCCTTGGTAAAGCTTCGACCTAGACTACCGTTGTATGGTAAATCAGTTATCGATTCCTAGAAATAATGACCGATTACATGATCCTGGAAACATCCTTTGCAACATCCTATATTCTTAACAAGATTATAAAGGGAGATCAGATTCAATGATATGATATCGACGATATGATGACTCCAAAACAAATGATGAAACTGGATTAGGAATATTCTGTGCGAGACCAAAGTATGAGCAATCAAACTCATTATTAAAGTACACCTCGGCATTACATGCTGAAATACATGCTATCAATGTTTTTGCAACAGAAAATTTCAAAAGCGGTTACACTGACCAAAAAATCCTCATAAGATCACACAATCCAGGAACTCCAAAAGCTTTAGCAAATTAAAGGTTTAATCCAAAATCTCCAAAACATGGAAAAAAATAACAACTTGGCAATATCTTGGGTTCCAGGGCACAAAGGAGTACTGGGTAATGAACGAGAGAACAAATTGGCCAAAGGAGAGTCTGAGAGTTCATTGTGCGAGAATTAAGCCCGTTGTTATTCTCGATAAGTGCATAAGTGAGTAGATTCTCTCACTGTTGGTGAACTTTCAGACGTCCGAACTACTGCTGAAAATACTACTACTTTTTGAAATAAGTGGTATTTTAATTTTTCCCACATCTGAACGTTTCGGCAGTTTAGGAAATGCCTCCCAGATCAAAAATGTCAGCCTATACATAACGTACAACTCAGGATGAGTACTAAAGGTTCTTGTAATATCGTACGTTCTATCTACCTTGATTTTATAGATCCTTCAGGTCTAAGTAAAAGTGACATATCAGTTTTCATTATCACTGGCAGTTCCAAACCCATCTTCATTGACTTAAGTACTTATTACTTTAGCGAAACCTAAGAAAGCCAATCTCTCTCTTTCGAAGAATCGCCAAAAATCTTCCAAAGCCTACCAACTGGTTGAAAGACCTATTTAAACTGTCCTGAGCGTCATAAATAATATACAATTGGAAATTCAATATATGCAATAGTATACAATTAGGCAAATATTCTAGACAAAAAAAGCCTGTGAATGCAACGACTCACAGTGATATACAAAAAGAGCCACAGTGGAGGAGGCAGATGATAAGTACAATAGAACATTATTTGTTGTCTGTTGATTTTGTTTATATGATTTTATGATAACCAGCGGAAAATTTAAACAACCGCCAAAGGAAAAAAGTTTTTAGAAAGTTTGAAAGGAATGGAAATTTTTTGTTATTTTTAGTCTGTCGCCAGATTGATCGGCCCTGATAATCGCTGTCACTGTTTTCGCTGTTTGTTCCAGTCAGGTTCGTGTAGTAATTTCCCTGTTTCATTTTAGTCTGTCGATCAGGAAAAGGTTGGCAACTGGTAAAACTTTTCAAACTGACCAGTATTTGTTTTTGTAAAGAAGTCCCGTTAAAGTTATTTAATTGAAAACATTGACTTTTATTTTTAAAATTGGTAATTAATTACATCATTATTTTTTTCTTTTTCTCTTGGCAATAATTCTGAAGAAAAACACTGCTAAATGTTGGTTTTATAGTTGTTTAGATTGTTTATTAGTTAAATTTATAATGTTATATGTTTATGCCTGTCATAATGTTATTAATCTGTGGTTCAGAATGCGATGTAATTATAATTATTATTGATTCACCACTGTAAACTATTTCCTGGTTTGTTCAAAAACGACTGGTTTCCACAATTTGTATTCATATAATTAGAGTTAATGAATAGACGGCCTTACACATAAACGTCATAATAGAACAACTTTTTTCTTTTTTAAATGTCTATTTTGGTAGAAAACCTATAAAAAGAATTACCAATCTGTTTTTTTAAGGAATCACAAAATACGCGTTGTGTTTTTTTACACTCCCATAAACAATTTTATCCAGCAACGAATCTCAAACGGCTGAGATACAACAACAACACCGGTTAAACAATTCTGTCCACCTTATCAGAAAATAGGGAAGACAGTTTTCCATTAGGGTTTAGAAAGATATCAGATATCTGAAAGTGATCCGAGAAGAAGACGAATGGCACTATGACATGTGACCTACCCTCGAAGACGAGGTCAATAATTTAATCTGATCTACATCGATATCTCTATACAAATCAATTTGAAAGGCTATCCCAACATAATTAGTAAGGTGCTAAGGTGCTCTATAAACGTATTAAAAGAAGGAAAGCGAGAAAGAAAAAAGGAGAGAGTGTGTGTGTTCGAATGAAAGAGTTTTAAAATTTTTTATTATATGTACAGTTCAGAATTAAGCTGGAAAAACAGCACTTAGGCCAGTAATAAAACAACATTAATGTAGCAAATAAGGTTGCTGTATTTCATAGACTTTGAAATTTTATTTATGCTAATATTAAGTACTTGTTTACTTATTACTATATTATGGTTCGCTTAGTCTCGCTTTCCCTTAGAATTGTTTCGCTGCCAGCAATATTAAAAAGCATTTTAAAACTGAAAGATTTACATTCAAAACCTTTTATTTATGCTAATATTAAGTACTTGTTTACCTATAAGTTTATTATGGTCCATTACAATTGCTTCTCCATGACCTGCCATTATTATTTTTATATATCTTGCTAATTATTTATTTATCATGATTTACAAAAGTATGCATGTTAATGCAGGTGAAATATCGCTGCGACAAAAAAATTCATAAAAGCCCATAACAAATTAATAATACGTTCTTGGACGTGGAAGAAGCTGAAAACGTATAATATTCCGTGACAGAAGGATATAAACCCAGTTTAATAACTGTATTCTTCCCGTGTAATTTTCAATTTAAACAGAACAGTTGGGTCGAATCGTTGTGACTGGAATCGCCAGAAGTCACGTTAAAATTAACTGATTAGTAGCATTTATGTTCAAAATTATGATAATGTACCTATCATCGCCGGGTGTGGTAAATACGTAAAAACGTGCTATCCTGTCTACACTTGTCAAGTAAATTAAACATCTTTTTGTGGTAGTGATAATATTCGTTTACAAAATGGTATTTGGAATACAATACTGATGATTATTTAAGTCACATTTTCGCTTTTGGTTTATATCTCACTGCTCTCTCTCTACTTTATATTGGTTTTTGGTCAAAAAAGGCTCTAATTTGTTGATTGTTTTTTGTAGTTCCACGATGCTCTCTACTAGTAACCTTGTATAAAACAATCTTAAATACTACACCTCCTATAATTCAAGAAGGTAACAGGCAGTCTGTTTCAGTTTTAACCTGAAAAAAT
Organism: Cimex lectularius; assembly: GCF_000648675.2. Classification (NCBI taxonomy): domain Eukaryota; kingdom Metazoa; phylum Arthropoda; class Insecta; order Hemiptera; family Cimicidae; genus Cimex; species Cimex lectularius. The sequence goes on from NW_019394219.1 coordinate 3,951,976, forward strand.
ACGATTTTTATGTCGTACAGCCAAGACTTCCAGTCCAAACATTGATTTCATGACATTCAATATTTTAAAAGTGAAGCCTAAAATTCTTAAAAACCTAAGGCTGTGGATGCCAAAGTTGTTGGCAATGTTGGGACTGAGCCGGCCTTCAAAAAAATTTGAAACCTATTAAAACCTAATTACACCAATTATGTAGACATCCTGAAGATTGTTTTGCCCTTATTATGACATTAAAATAGGCCGAATGCTTGCATATAAAAATTGAATTTGTTTTTTCTACCAGACCATACCTAGATCCATATTATCCGTTAAAACAAGGCCTCGTAAAATAAAATAATAAAATGTTCATTTTAGGCATTATTGTGAAATTCATATCTTATACCATCACGAACTGGCACCTTTTTTTCTTTTAGCTATTTTAATACTAGTATTAGTTCGTTCGTAGATAAAGGTGCAACTTGAGATACATGGTTCAGCCAAATAATTTTTATTGATATTCGGATATAAATTGTGCAACGGCCAGTAACACAAGAATTCTTTTGCACGACTTAATTGTAGCAACTTTTTGTATTTGACGATGAGTTGTTTGTAAGAATACTAGAATACTGACAGTCAACTAATTTGAGTGATAGTTATTTGATTTTTTTCCTGGGTTTGGAAGTTAGTAACCCATCTTGGTGACGGTTAAAGATAGGTACCAAGGTTGTTTTGGATACTTGTGACGGTGAAGAACAAATCATCAATATGCGAGAGAGGTGTGTAGAAAGTGAAAAGCATAATCAGCAGTGGGTGAAAAAAATTGCTGTTTATTATAGGAGTCTCCAATATTTGGATAGAATGCTCTGTGAAATCTGTCAGCAACCCAAGAAAGTTTTCAGCACGAAAGCCGATTTGGAGTTGTAGTACATTAAGTTTTTGCATCATCATACATACAAAGACTTAAATATTGACATGGGGCTAATTAATTATTTGGATCTTTTCCTGCCTTTTAATGAGGACGATTAGCATGCATACAAGCGTTTGGAAAGTCAGCTAATCGGAGCATGGCATCACAGCAAAATATAATTAATAATAAACATTTTCACGAAACATTGTAAAGTTTGGACGTATTATGCTGTCTAATTGTTTTGACGAAAATTGTTAATTCCTCTTCATTATTTTATTTTCTAAATATTATATCTATACAAAATATATTGCATAAAATTAAACTTAATTAAAAAATGTAATTTTTGTTTAATTATTTAGTAGAAAAATATTCGAAGTTTAAAGAACTGTACTAACTTTCATGATAAAATAGAAATCTGTTTTTGAAATGATGGATAAAATTTGGCCAATTTATGTGTTTAATCGAAAAGAATTGTAATCTCCAACTAATTTAGAAAAATATAATATTTCTACTATTCGCAATTAGGATCCGTTTTATGTAACATAGCTGAAACACATAAAATAAAATACGTTACAAGCACGTTTTCGCAAAAATTGTATCAAAATTTTATAATTTATGTTATGGCATCATAGAATTGACATCATGATCAGTGTGCTCGGAATAACACCCATGAAAAATTAACTCCTACTTAAGTTTCAGCCTTCTGTGGTGTGAGAGAGCCTTCTCTTCGGAAGGAAGGACGCCAACTCTCGACTCAGTTTCCATTCGACTAAGGATCTGCTATGGGTATGCATCTGACGAAATATGTAAGTAGACTTTAACTCCTGAAATACAAACATATAAAACTGTTAATATCATTTTATTAATTACGTATTTATAACAGTTAAATTTCAAAATTGTGTGTAGAAATCTAAATAAAAAAATGTAAAAAGTACAATGATAATAATGTATTGGTTGATAATTCATAATTCTATTCATATAAGTTTAATCTTCTCAGACACAATAAATAAAACTAAATCATCTGTCATTATTACGATAAAAACAAAGTTGTTATTGTTATAACTATCTTGTTTATAAACATAGAGAGGAGTGAAAACATGTATAATTTCTTAATAGTTCGATTTTATCTGATAATTCTGGTCCGCTTGTTTTCGCTTTTTCTGACAGATCGTTTTGCAATTAACAACTACTATGTGTAAATATGAAAACCTATAAATACTACCATTTAACACCTACCCTACTTATAATTTACTTATAACTGTATCCTGGTCCGCTTGTTTTCGTTGTTTCCGTTAGAATCGTTTTGCCATTGCTCATTGCTTTCAGTAAATTTGGAAGTGTTTGAAACACTGAAAGAACTTCTCTTAAAAACCTTTTACTTATATTATTCTTAAATACTTTCATTTAAGTATATCCTGGTCCGTTTGTTCTCACTGATTTTAATTTTGGCCTGTAAATTAGAAAAATGCTGGACAACCGTAAGATCTTATGTTTTCAAACTTCATAGTTTGTCAGGTTAGCATTGTTTAATAGTTTGATTTAATTGTTGGTTCTGGCGTAACGTTGGTGCATTACGCGTCGCTTTTTTATTCAAGTCTGTCTTTGTGATCGTAGGTCCTTTTCCTTTTTAATTGTGTGGGGTTTTGATTGGTGTAATATATCGGCGTGTATGCCAGTTAATTATTGGTACGACAAAAATAAAACTTTTTTTTTAGATTTGTTTAGAAAAGTTGCTTTGGATGGAACATGTAATTTTATTATGTTTATTAGTTAGACAATAGGGTGATTGTTTCTGATAAATGGTACTGGTTCGCTTTTTTTTTGCTGTTTCCGTCTGAATCGTGCCATAACCAACTCTGTCTGTAAATAAAAAAAAAGTTGGAAAATAGAAAATCGTCCATGGAAATTTTTCTCACCTATATTAATAATACGTACTTGTGTACTTAGTTAGAATGGCTTAAATATGAGTAATTTTGAGTTGAGAAATAAATAAAATGCTTATCAACTGTAAGACTATCAAAACTTTGAAGAATACTTATTTCGTTTCCTTTGTGCCGCCATAACACATTTAATTTTTTTAGGATTTTAATTGTACCCTAGTTTAAAACTAGAATCAAAACAGAAAAACAAATACAAAAATCAAAGCAACTATTGATAACGCAAAACGCAAAAATTCTTTTATTCCTTAAAAACCGATAAGAATGTCGAAGAAAATCTAAACTTCGCACTATACTTGTGTCTTATTTTTTTACATAGCTCTGTCAGGATTTGGTTTCGTTTTTCAAGATAAAATTAAAACAACGATTGATACGATAAAAATAATATATTTTCTCTTCTAGAAACTCTACTCTAAGAGATATAGAAACAAGTTTATTTTTAGTAGTTTCGCAATAGTTGATTTCTGATAATACTGGTCCGCTTGTTTTCGCCGTTTCTATGAGAATCGTTGCGCCATGTTTGATTTCTCCCTGGGTGATCCACCCTTTAAAGTTTCCTTTTCTTTGTGTCGTTGACTCTGCTTTTGGTATAGTATATATAGAAAATAATAAATATAAACTCAATTATTGATAGCGATTTTTTTTAAGGGTCATACAATCGGATTTTGAACTCGGGAACCTTGCAGTGAAGAGTTGCCGATTCAACGCCTTAACCGTTGTGCCCGTCTGATTGCCTTTTATAATTCTGTTCCGTTCCTTTTCGCTGTTTTTTTTTTTCGAATAGCTGTATGCAGTGGTTTGAGTTCGCATGTTCTCGCTGCGCTTCGGTCAGAAAATCATCGGGAAGTTTAATTTCAGCTTGTAAATTAGAAAAAATATTGACGACATACCATTAAAAAAATTTCACACTCATGTAGTTTGAAATAGTAATTCAATAAAAGAAAAATGAAATAGTTATTCCAAAAATAGAATTTTTTTTTTTAACGAGGGTTCGCAACAGCAGAGGTCATATAAACCCTCAGGGTGCCGGTGTTTTTGAAAAAAAGCCCATTTGTAAGTATGTCGGGTTCGAATGCAGGGCCGCTGGATTCGAACCCGGGACCTTTACCTTACAGTGATGAGCGCCGTGTCAAAGACTAAACCTTGCGGCCACCGACGCCCCAGCAACTTTTATTCTTTCCGTAGAAAATAATTCTTACTAGTGATGTTAACATTTTTTGCATCTTTTTTCTCCTTCAATTTACATGTTATAGATGGAATTTGTTAAATATTGATTTTTCCTCAGTGTTTATCTTTTTGGTACGTTGTATGTTTGACAGGCAAGATATTTTCAAAGTTTGGGCAAATACTTGTTTATTCTGTGATAATGTTAAGATGAAATAATACGGCTAATAATAACAATCGATCAGATTTTTAAATATTTTTTATTATTGTTTTTATCCGGTTCAAACAACATTGCAAAAAGCTTTAAAGTGCTCTAGGAAATTAATTCACGAGATGCAATTTTGAAATATTGCACAACTGATCAAAAGAAAAAGGCCTCTAGTAAGATGCATAGAACGTAATACATTATACGACATAACGGTAATAGATAATGCGCAATGATGTTCGTTTTTTAAAATTCTTTTCTTGTGCAAGACGCGGATGACTAGGATGTTGCGGAACGCATTAATTTTTAAAAGTCGAAGTGCCTTGCCTTTCAATTTGCTGGTTATTGCTAATCTGGCACCATAGAAAAGAGCCAAAGATAGATTTCAAATAATACATTTCTATCGTTCAACCCAGTTCAGGCTAATTGGCGTCGGAACCCACCTGTATCGTTTTTATTAGCAGGATACGTGCTTTTTTCACTCTGAACTGTTTATGGTACGTTAGAAAGTGAATTGTTTAAGAGAAAATAGCATTTTTTTATAAATCTCTTAATATATGTTAGGAATGTTTTATTGGTTCAATCTCTCTATGCCTCTCTTTGTTGTATGTTTCTATCTCTATTCACTCTTCTCCTTTCCACTCATGAAACCAATTACTCATTCTATTTTTATGTCTCTCTTTTCACACTCCCAAAATTGAAAATATGTTTCAGCTAAATGTCAATAAAATTGTACTAAAGCCATCCGAATTAATAACCGTATTACAATGATTTTCTAAACATAAATATGAAACATTCATTATCTTTTTACATATTATATGATGCTCATGGTATAATTTATTTGTTTTATCATTTGTATTTATTATATGGCTATACTATTGTTATTTATTTATAACTAAAAAATTTTTTATATTTTACCCGTTTAAATTATAAAAACTTTTGGTGAATGGTAATCAATCCTTTTAGAGTTTGTGAGCATACATCATCAGTAGTTTGCATTGGTGGAGTCCATGTCCTTAAAGAGTCATGAATAACTAAGTCAAGGTTCTAACCCTCAGGTGCGGCCGAAAACATCGCTTTTAACAGTTCTTCATACTTGGCATATTTCTTGAGCCAGACTCCCAGGGTTTTAAAATAACACAACATAAATTTTATGATTTCATTATTTCACAAAACATCGAACACAAACAAATGCAAACACTCACGTTTTTGTATTTGATTGGATAAATTGGATTTTTTATTTCTACTTTCTGTTTTCCATTTGTATGGCTAATGGACTAAAAACGTTTTGTTGCACTATTATGGCAAACGTTCTAAAATTCCAACTAACAATCGAGCAATTTGAAGTTGCTTTCTTTGTGAAAAGACAAAACAAACGAGTTGTTAATAAATTAAATGGCTGTTCGTTGGATTCCCGTGAATCTTAAAATTAGAAATCAAGCAAATTACACATCAAGTCTTAATTAAATAACATTAAATTATTTTAATTATTTATTTAATTAAACTTTTTGAGATTTAGTCAACCGCATTAATTTTTTTAAATTATGATCTAGTTCTAGAGGATTTTTGTATCATTAGTTTAATATATAATTTTCATTATGGTTGTCTAACCTTTTTTTACAATAAATATTAATACATTTATTTTTTAAAACGGTCACTTACTAAATACACTTTACCCCACTCATTAGTGTCAAAGTTTATCTAGTTGAGTTCACCTCGTAACTTTTTACAGCTAATTGAATTAACTTTGACTTTTCAGTCGTCTTGCGGCTGACTAGGAATCAAGCGGCTGGCCTCGGTGTTCGGGTAGTTTTGAAGATGAAGAATTTGAAAAAAGTAAAGTTCAACAAAAATTTAAGACACATTAACCTTAAGAGATATTAATATGTAATAATAAGTTTTAACATTAACTTGGCCAGGTGTTAAATATCTATACCATGAACAAATTTTGAATTAATCGTCACGATTTTTTCAATTAACAACGTAAAGTAAATTCAGGTTTTTAGGAAAACTAAGGACAACTAATTGGAAGTTGTTAGAACTATTTACTTTCCAATCCAATGGAAATTTCCTATCATAAAACCCATTCCGAAACGTCAAAATCATCACTCTTATACCTACAACATATCACCCCACTAGTTTGTTGCTATAAGTAGCTCCACTATCATTCCTTCCCATCAATTCCGGTTCAGGCGACATCATTGTAAAGTCCAACAGTGATTCAATGATTTTCCAGCCGTGACACGAAGCAGCCACTACACCGAAGCAGAGTTTCTATTCCACAAGGGTTTGGTTCCATTCTATTTTTAGTATAGACTGTCGACATCTACAGCATCGGTAAAGATACCTTATTCCTCCTTCACAGAAGAAACCATCTTTTCAGCACATCCAGACCCAGTAGTGATTTTTCAGAAATCTTGAGAACCATTTATGTTGTTAGGAAAAATGGTTCAAGAAATGGAAAATCGTACTTAACGAAACAAAACAACTTTAACAAACAACTTTCATTCTCCGAAGTGTCACCTTTCTTACTATTTACTACAAATCTGCTCCTCTTTCAGCAATTAGTGTCGTCTACTATTTGGGACTTTATAAAAGATTTTCTTCAACCCCCCCCCCCGATCTCGACTCTAAAGAGAATAACTGAACAAAATGAACATCAAAAACCGAACGCCCCATTTGTACTTTATGACTGAACTAATGTGGACGTTCGTAATTGAACTGTGGAGTTCAACCAAGCGTTCCAACCACCAAAGAATCAAATTATCCATTCTCAAATCCTTCGGACCAAGTGACTCGGTCAAAATTAAATCCATAAGTAGATTCGTATTAGACTAACAAAATGTTCAACGAATGTTATCCAAAATTACAATTTGGAGTGTTTAAAAAACTGAATTTAATAAAATATATTTTATATAGTGTGAGGCTGGCCAGATAAATAAATAAATATATATAATATATATATTATATAATATACATTACATTNTTCTTTTTATCTAAGGTTTTTGGTCGAGAATAAAAGAATAATAATAGAGAAAGAATAATAATTCCAATTATTCTTTTTATCTAAGGTTTTTGGTTGAGATGAAAAATTAGTGTCACGAGCGGGATGCGAACCCACGACTTTCGGCTGACAATAATTAATTTTTCATCTTTAATCATAATTAATTGTAATAATTAATAGGTAAATTATGACCACTAAGCAAATATGGATTAACCAAAAGCCTTAGGTAAAAAGTATAATAATTCCAATTATTCTTTTTATCTAAGGTTTTTGGTTGAGATGAAAAATTAGTGTGAATGTCGTGGGTTCGCATCCCGTTCGTGACATTAATTTCTCATCTCAACCAAACCTTAGACAAAAAGAATAATTAATTAAGAATAAATAATTAATAATTTGGAATATATATTATTATATATACAAAACTTATGTATATAAATGTTATTATATATCATTATATATATTTAATTATATAAAATATAAAAAATTAATTGGTTAAAGTAGTTTTTAGATTTAACAAAAGTTTAGCCATTCACTAGTCACAAATAGAGCTTGCTCGTATTATAAATAGTGAAGAAATGGGTATTTTTATTGGAGGAGTCAGGACATGTCTGTTAGTCATTTTTATCTGGATGTACATATCAAATATTATCAGGAATGACCACTTTTAATAAAATAGGTCACTAGGGGGAAATTGGAAGGGATCGTTGGCAGTACTGAACGTCGCCTTGTCCAGTGATGTAAGAAACGTTTGGGCCTTTCGATGTTAATCGGGCGGGTCTCGTCATCTCTTCGGGATCTGCGATGATTTTCAAACGGTTCAGAAAACTGATGGCAGAGACGCCATCATCAGCGGGCATCGCGCTCGGTGCCACAGTCGTCGTTTTCGTGTAAGTGACGACCGCCGAGGGCAGGTCCGACTTTCTAGAGATTATTTTCTGAATAACCTTCTGCACATGCGCTTATTCTCGTGACCCAATTTTTCCTCTTAGATTTCATTCAAATCAGCCTAGTTAAGTATTTATTGCGGAAACTTTTTTTTTGTTAAATCCGTTTTCAAATATTTATATATAGGTGTACAATATTGGTGATGGACGATCCGTATTGCTAGGTTGGGTGTTCGAGGTCAAGTAAGACTGCAATATTTGAACGTCAGAAAACAGTCACATTTCCCATTATTAATTTTTTTAAATTTAAATTAAATAGCATCAAAATCTTTTTCATTAAAAAAATTATCTTATCAGAATATACCATTTGTTCTATAACGTTGCATCACTCCGTGTAAATATAAAACTGGTTGTAAACAAGATGGAAATAGATTTCATAATTCACAATCATTTCGGTTTTATCTCTGGTACACCGTTATTTTATTTAACCTCTTAATTAGTCAGTTAAATCCGCATTGAATCACGACTTCTAATTAGGAAAATGGCCCCAATTGTTTCAGAACGTATTTCGAAATTTTATAACGGAGAACGTGTTTTGAAGCCCCGTTATTGAATCAATTGACAAACAGTATTGTTATAGTGACAGCCAAGTTAAAATAATTTATAAAGATTTTGTACTATGTGAATTACCTGACATCATACTATCTCATACAATTCTGGAAAAATGATTTTGTGCGTTGAGATGAAGGGTTTCCTTTTATTTTATTTTGTACTCCTTTGCACCTGATAGTTGGGTTCTTTTTATTGATAACAATTGTAGAAAATAATCTAATAAGTAGAGATATCTAGATATTGTGTGTACTTTTCTGGGCATATATGTAGAGTAAGATAAAAAAATAGATACATAGATAAATAGATAGATAGATAAATGGATACACACACATATGTAAAAAAAAATATATATATATATAGAGAGAGAGATTGAAAGAGTGTGTGATGGAGGGAGAGAAGAAGGGTTGATTAATAACGATGGATATATTAAAATACACGCAAATGTTAGGTCTCTAAGACCTTTCTTACACTAAACGTGTAATTACAATTATAATATTTATTTATATATGAGGAGGAGAGAAAGAGATAGATGGTAAAGGAGAATTTAAAAAAATATGAGTAGAAGAACAAGCAGAAAATTAGAAAATAAAAACACATACAAAAAACGCGCAGAAATGAATAGGGGCAGAAGGCGAAAGGGAAAGGGAGAACTGAGTGAGTAAGTACAGGGAGAGTATATAGGGAGAATAAGAGAGAATACATAGGCAGCGAGAGGGTGAGAGAGACAAAGAGAAAGTGAAAGAAAAGAGAGAGAGAGGAAGAAAGAGAGAATAGAAAGAGAGAGAGAGAGGGAGGGAGGGAGGGAGGGAGAGAGGGAGAGAGAGAGAGAGAGAGAGAGAGAGAGAGAGAGAGAGAGGAAGAGAGAGAAAAAGAGACAAATAGAGAGAGAAAGGAGAGAAAGAGAGAGAGAGAGAGAGAGAGAGAGAGAGAGAGAGAGAGAGAGAGAGAGAGAAAGTATGATAATCAGAGGCGCAAGAAAGAAAGGAAAAGATGAAAAATAACAGAAAGAGAGAGAGAGAGAAAGAGAGAGTGTGAAAATAATAGACAACTCAGAGAATCAAATAATATTATTGATTGTTTCGTTATGTAAGTTTCTACAGATAATACAAGCGATAAATTCACTGGGCAAAATGAAAATCCAATACAAATAAGAAGTCAATAAGCTATTGATAATAAAACCAACAAACTACAAACCCTGTAGCCCCACAAACGTATGGCAATACAGTTTAGAAAGTATTGAAACGACTCAAAAGAAAATACACAAAAACAACAAATTTTATAATTATTCAGAAATCGTGAGATGCGGTCTGGTGTGATTTAGGTTTCAGAAAAACATTTTTATCGTTTCGATCTTTATTGAGATCATCTTCAGGGCCTGGGATTTACAAACATTGTTTACATTTAACAAATACATGTAGGATGTGGAAAAAAATGAATTTATACAATGCAAAATATATTTTTTTATATTCAATCAAAGTATTTCTAATCACTCAAAAAAAAAAAAAAAATACGTACAGAAGCCAATTTACAAATTATCACAATTTTTTCAACTCTGACAAAAATCACTTATAATCAGACCCAACCCCGAAGATGCCGAAATGCTTCAGCGCGCCTGGCAGATCAAACCATCAAATTGCAGTTCATAACGCCGCAGAGCACACAAAAAATCTCATAAAAACTAAAACAATCATTATCGAACGAATTAATGATCACAAGAGCGTACAGACATTATCTGAAAATGTGAAATTTCCAAGACTGTCAACAACAACACATAAATTAGTCAAAACAAGCCGGATGTGTCCTATATGGATCATTTTTCTAAAATTCTTGTCATATCAATGTTCCTTTGTAATTAATAATCTTCTAATTTGTAAATTCCATATGAAAAATATTCCCAAACAAAAATATAAAAGACTGATTCTTGTCTATTTTTGTTTCAGTTGGCAATCTACTTGTATGGTTTACTTTATTTTTAAATTCAGTTAATAAAAACAGATCGAATAAATTATCCGTCAACTAATAAATAAGAACAAATCAATTACCTTATTAGACAATATGTAATCCTAGCTTTATCATTGAGGGTTTTTTTAAAGGAACAAATAAATGTTACTTATCGGTCGTGAACCCCTGTTTGTACTCTAAAAATAAATATTTATATTCCTTATTTATTGCTTTCTCTGTCAAAAAATCACAACATTTTGTATTTAATTAATGCATTTATATAATGATAATATATTTATGTTATATATATGTATATATTTGAATAATCTTTTAAAATTAATTTGCGTAATTTTTCAGGATATTAACGATAATAAGGTATAATGTACAAGGTATTTATTTATTGCCTACAATGTTAAATAAGGTGGTTCTTAAAGTATATAAAATACGTCGTAAATAACTAACTTTTTCCCTTAAAAGATAATATATCAAAGACATTAAAAAAAAGCATATTCTCAACATAATTCAAGGCCGACAATAAAACTAGTTGTTAGATAGATTTTATTCAAGGTGAGCCCTTTCCTATCTTATAGATATAAAATTGTCAGACGACCTAGTCCAGGGTTGATGAGAGTCAATGAACCGTTGTTTTAATGTTTTTATCATAGAGCAGTTGTGATTACATTTTAGTCAAAGCTTTCAATTTTTATACTAATAGAAAAAGAAAAAACTAGTAAATAAATATATATGAATAATATATGATGAAGTTACAATAGAGAAATATTATTGTATTATATTTCCAGAATTCGAAAAAACATGGTTTTTCCAGGTGGAATAAGGGAAAGAGCATTTTTTTGAACGATCTCTCGCTTATGAACCGTCATGGTATCTGCGGATCCTATTTGCATAATATTTGACTGATATGTGCCCTTTATTGTGAAAGATGGGGAGTAGGGGAGAATCTTGTGCATTTGTCATTATATGAGATTTCTCTTTTGGTCAGGGATAAACCTATTATTTGATAATTATCATCTAGGTCTGCCTATTCTCGCTGCTTTTTATTGATAGAGACGCGTTTTTTCACAGAAATCACCAAACGCTTATGATGGCGAAATACAGAAACGCGTCTGAACCAATAAAAATCAGCAACCGCCAGAACCCGCCAAGATGATACGTAACTATCAAATATTTTGTCATTCTCCTGTGAAAAAATACAGCACAAAGACAGAGGTTTATAAAATCTATATGGACTTGATATCGGGAAACTTTTCAATTTGGGTTGAAACTTTTCAGGTTGAGGCAGACTGAAGCGTATGATGGTTATTATATATTTCGAATTAGCCAAGGTCTGCAACATAAACATTTGAATGGTGTAAGGTGCATGTCCTGTATTTTCCCTCGAATTGGTAACATTGTGGTTGTGTATTTATTTATTCGGTATTTAATAGTAAATGAATGGTTGTTTGCTCCCATTTTATATTGTTATGTATCGTTATATTCATTTATTCTTATTTGCACATGTTTGCGAATTATTATCAATACCTGCTATTGCTGAGTTCTTAATGATTTATCTGTTAATTGTTATTTTTTTACTGTTATTTATCTATTGTCTTATGGTAATTGAAAATTAAGAAAAGAAACTCTCCAAAATAATCTCTTTGGTCGAATATCTTAGATAAGATCATTAAAAAAAGGTCTTGATGGATTTTTACCTATATGTTTTTGATGTATCATTTTTTGATTTTTTCGTTGAAAATTTAATAATAATTTAACTCAAAGCCTCTTAGAGTACATAATCGACTAAAAAATTGTTGAATGAAATATTAATATTAATTTTATACCCAAAGGGGTAAATAAGAAGTATTTCTGGATTAACCTTTAAATTGAGCGCTCAATTCAATCTGTTTTTGTTTACAACAATCAAATAAATTTAAATGAATTACTTTAAAAATGTGATTAAAGACAAACAGTTGAGCTGGCATTTATAATCTAAAATATAATCAATGTTTTTAATAATTCCATTATACTTCGTGAACGGATTGACCAAATAACTTATTTCAATTAATTAATCCTTAGGCTTTATGTAAGGTATTGGCTGAAATGAAAAAGACAGTGTCACGACCGGGATTCGAACCCACGACGTTCGGCTATTTTTTTTTTTTTAATGATGTTCTTGTTTGAGTTATGTTAGTTGTATATTGTAATTTTAACTTTCGAGCGGATACAATAAACACGATAGTTTTATTTTCGTCTAAACGATGTTATTTATGTAAGATTATTAATTTTAAATGGGACTAGGAGAAAAAAATAGTGTTGTAAGACAACACATTAATTAATTGACGAGAATACGAGAATGTCGACCGAATTTTGAAAAGGCAACTTAATTCAATAATAGATTATTATTTCTATATAAATAGATAACAGTAATTATTAATCTCTGTAAACAGGTTGAAAACTATTAATTATTGTTGGCTAAGTTTAGTATTATTTGAATAAATAACATTTTTAGAATAATTTTTTATTTAATCACCTTGTGAAATTGCAAAAAAAAAAAAGATTTGGAACAAAGCGAAGTCATAAATGACATTATAAATACGTTTATTTGTGAAAATTAACACACAATCAAGGGATTAATTAATTTTTTTTAATTGGCATTTTTCAGTGGAAAGTATTTTTTCTGGTGGCGCTATTCTGGAGAGAAACTTTGGAAGCGTCACATAAATTCCCACGTGGAACCGTTCGAGGAGGAAAAATCCCAAAAGCCCACGATGGAGAGGTATCACATGTCACGATCATTAGACCGTTATGATGATTGATTGATTCGATCGTTCCAGTTGAGCTACTGGTTCAAATCCGAAGTATCGGACCCATCGAGAGGTTTCAGCCAGTCGAGGGCCGAGGTAAAAAGGGGATCTCAGGTTCAAGGAAAGTACGAGTACTCCGATGGACACGTCTGGGTCAAAGTGGTCTACACCGCAGACCACCAGGGGTACAGGGTTATTAAGTAAGTTGAAAAATTAAGAACAGTGATAATAACTAGAATGTTTTATTAAGGTAAAAAAACCTCAGGGATATTTTACCAGAATAAACTTTTTGCCTTATCTTTACATTCCACATTGCGCAAATGTATCCCTCTTTTATGACTCATGTTTAAATTTATTTTCTTGTTTGAATTTATTTTAACTTGTGTTTATTTTTATCTTTCAGGGAGGAGAGGATTCCCCTGAAGAAGCTGAGCTTCACGAACAAGACGCTTTATTCAAAAGGGAACAAGAAAAAACCCGCTGAAGCAGACGTTCAATATAAACTTTATAAACCAAATATATAATTTATATTTTTCTATATCCAGCCATTTTTTTTAAATGTTTCAACCCATTTTTTATATTAAAAAAATCTTGTTAGGATACAGATAAGCAAGAAAGGAGGATAATTTATATATACAAACGTGCACACATAGTCATAATGTAGTCACTTAAATCCGCAGATTACATTATAATGCGTAAAAATAAAAACATCGTCTAAAAGTGATAAGAAAAAAAAAGAAAGACTCTCATTATTCAAATCGAACTTCAACAAACCTACCATAAAACTAATAACTGGCCAACAAAGTCAAAAAAGAAAAGAAAGGCTTGGCATCAATGCTTCTGAGTTTCATTTTGGTAAAAACAAAACGCATTATGAAAACAGCTTAGTCCATGTTCATTTCACATCAGTAACGTTCGCACTCTACATTCCTGCAATAGACTGACCATCCTCCGATTTGTACAAAAATCAATATTTTCACTGAAACTTGGATTGTATCAGTCCCGTCAAAAGAGTAAAAAAATTCCAAAAAAAAGCCAAATTGAAAAATCCCAAAGTCTATTACCTGTGCTATGTTTACTATGATATATACCATTCTTCAAAACTAATAAAATATCCTTATTGCTTATTGTCTGTTTTCTAAAAAGTCTTGAAACATCTGACGGTGACAAAGCAAGGTGTATTTTTAAGTGAAACATCGGACATCGGTGAGCAAATAAAACTGCCTAAAAAGGAACAGAGATGTAGTAAATTGGAAGAAATACGGTGGAAAATAAATATTTTTCCTGGGATTTGGTTTCGTTAATTTTAATCCCCGATTTCTTGAACTTTTCTTCCAAAGAATAGAGACGGGAGGTTTCTGAAGGGCTGGGTTGGTTGTCGTCTGCATATGTGTGGATTAAAATATCGTCATAATAGTACTCAATGTACACTGAATAGAGAACCAAGAAAGCTCTTAGATAGGAATTATTTGTGTACCATGTTGATATAATCATGATCATGCAGATCAAATATTTTTGTTTTACTATAACTTTAAAATAACTGGGATTGTCGAGTGCAACATACCCCGATACTACCTAAGACACACACATGTGTATGTATAATATATGTGTGTATCTTCATTAAACCTGAACACGCAAGACAAAGGTCAAAACCAAAACACCCGATTCCTTGTTTTTAGTTTGCGTAGTTTCCATCATTAATCCACATGAGCCTTTACACGCAGTGTACAATAGATTCCACAAGCATAAAATAATTGTATCTTGGGCTAACTTGCTATATGATCTGTTACCGTAATGGTACACTAATGAATATCTGTATAACCCTCTCAGGAGTAATACTAAGGATATCTAATTTTTTCGGCAGTACACTTCACCTTTATTGCGCTTTGTCATCTCAGGGTTCAACAAAGCGCTATGGATTAGTAATACTATCCTTAGTATCAAAACTATCACCTGCCATGAAATCGGTATACATTAGATGACCCAATTTGTAAAAGTGGTATCAAACTCTCCTAACCAGGTCATACGTTCGTGACAACTAAACCTAAAGAATAAATCACACTGTTCAACGAGATTTCTCTGACTGGAATAATATAATTTCAATGTGCCAAACTACTGTTTAACAACATATAAATATTATTATGACAAGCAGTTTTTTTTATGATTTTGATCTAGAAAGTAAAATTATAAAAATATAGAAAGCTAAGGTTGCTTCGGTAGATTGAACATAGCTGAAAATACTGGTCAGCAACTTATTCTGGTTCTAAAATATTGTGAAAGACCGTTCTTGTACTTTATTCGAAATCGCCAATGTGTAATGAAAATCTTGAACATCGATTTTTTTTCCAAAAGGTTTTATGTTTTTGAGTAGTCTATCGTGTCTGCTGCGAAAAGTGACCAATCACTAAATTGAGATCCATACTTGATTCAAAAAATTGATTTCAGTCACTGGGATACTTTCAAAAATGAAGTGCAAGCTACCAAATTATTATGGATTCGTTACCTATTAATATTGTGTTCAACTCCTTACTTAATTTCAATTTTTCTTACGTTTTTCCACCAGATGAACCAAAGGAAGAAAGTGGCATTTCGAAATTGTTTACATGTTAATAGTGAAAAGCACTTAGTGGGTCGAAAATCCATTGGGACATTCCTTCCCCTACCAATTGAACGAGAAAAGCTTAAATTTTGTCTAGGACGGCGGACAATGGTCAGTTTTCACCATGAAGCCGTACATTTTCCTTCTGACTGTGAGTTTTCTTTTCTCGTATATACTTTATTTAGGTATTGACACGTATCGATTTATTTCAAGATTAATTTTTCATAATAATCAAAATTTTTAATACCTATTTAAAAAAAACAACGATTTTTTGATTGTTAGTAAAAAATTAACTTCATAACTTCTGAAGCTGATAACAGTAGAACTCTTTATTTAAATACTAAGAGCTTATAGACAAAGCTTTACTTGATATTAAAATTTTCATTAAATTTCACTAAGGTTAATAAGTATAATGGAGGCAGAGTATATGTGCAGAAATGAGCATGGATACATGTACATACATCTATATTGATCTTACAACCGTTGTATTAATCAGAAGACAATTAAATTCCTTTTAGCAAGAGAAAGTAAACGGTGCTTAGCATATTTATATAATTTAAGAACCTTTCGATTAAGTGTAAGAAGTTTTGGGTCATATATTAACTAGAATGGACTAGGGCTATTTATAAAAACTTTCACCAAGAGTTATTTCATTCCTAGGTTTAAACTTGTTTTCCTATGGTGTATGCATTTTGTAACTTTTCATTGATTTTTGTAGATTGCAAGTTTAGGCTACCAAGTGCTGTGCCAGGAGACTGGAAGGTCGCTTTTCGGATTCCCTTCTTTGTTTTCAAATGGACCTAGCCAACCAGAAGTCACGTACAGAGAGTTGACCGACCTGCCTAACAACCAAAAAGGATTTGTTATAACAAATAGCCAATATACGCCTCCCAGTCGGACCAGCCCTCAGCTGACGGAGGAGCAAAGACTTTTTGTCAAAGCTCAGGATGATTTTAGAAAATCGATCGCTAAAGCGAATCAGCAGAGGTTTAACGGGGAGGTCCACCCTGCAGAAATGGTTTTTCAACAGCTACCTAGAGAAGAAGCTTTCGGCCAAAAGGTATTCAGTACTCAAAACCAACCTCAGCAAAATTTTGGCTTGAACGTACCAACCCGAAACTCTGAGCCGTTCAGGCCTTCCCAGCCGATCAACGAACCGGCACACTTTCTTCCTCCTCCACCACCGCCCTTCATGCAATTGGACACACCGAAAAACGAACCAGCTCAATTTTTCCAAAACGTACCCTCGCAAACGTTTAACCACCAGCCTACGCCTAGTCAAAGAGTAGAGACTTTCCTTCCTCCTCAAACGGAACACACTCAGATTTTCCAAAGAATACAACCTTCGGCTCAGCAGGTATCGCCGTCATTCGTGCAGACTCCTGAGTCTCAATCCTTTGGTCAGCTCAGGCCGACTCAGCAGACTTTCGTGCAGAACCAACAGGTAGATACATTCAAGACTGCTGATGAACAACCTCGTAGAAGACGGCCCCAGAGGATCAGGCAGAACTTCGAATCCCCTGTCGACCATGCCGTACGCGACAATCCTCCTGCCCCAGTGCTAACTTCACAAGACGAACTTTTCAAAAAACAGGCTGAAAGCGCCAAATACTCTTTTCAGTCCTCCGTAGCCGATGGCATCAACGATAATTCCCAAGTTCGACAAGAGACCAGAGATGGACTTAAGCTCACAGGACTCTACTCCTATTCAGATGGATATTTTAAAAGGACTGTCCATTATGTTGCTGACGAAAACGGATACAGAGTTGTTAAGTAAGTAATTTAAAAATGTCATTTTTCTAAGTTATAATAGTTATTTATGGCTTAATAGTTACGCTGTATTATTAAAAGATACGGCTTTACTAAACAACTTGTGCATTGTATTGATATACTTAGTTCATGAAATAGGTCACAATTACTATTTACAAGTATTCTTAAAGCTTAACTTAATTATGATTTTAGGGAAGAGAGTGAACCGATCGGCACTGGTCCAGTTCACAATCCATCAGGGCAGGTCGACGTTCTTACCAGTCATTCGGGAACCACGCTGCAGTACTCGTTGCAAGGCGATAGGTTGCCCAAGTACAGGACCAGCACGGTGGCTGATAATAGAAAACACTAAAATTCTATTTACTAAAAGTCACAATTATGTAATTATCAACAATTTCTAAAGTGTTTCCCACCATGAACCACATTGGCCAACCACATTGCCTATTACTAAGTAATTTTTTGCACTTGTTATTGTTAAGTTTTGAATCAGTAAATGTTTATAATTTTTATGTACATTCTATACCTTCTCCATGTTTCATTAAAATATATTAAAACGTTTACAAAGATAACTATAACAAAAGTGGGGGAAATCGTGAGTAACAACAAACGTGAATAAACTAGTTTTATTTTGTAAAAGTCATAATTATTTCCTGTTTTGAATAAGTAAAAAAATAAATTAATCATGTATCTATATGGCAACTTAAATATGTGAAGAGACTCGATAGAGAATTTTTGCTAATTGGTCTATCCCAAAAAAGATTTTGATTTGGCCATTAGAGCCTAATGGCCTGCCTATTTGCTCATTTCTCTATGCACAGTCACGTTGCATTGGAATGTCGATTCGTCTTTCTCCAGCCGGTCCTCTCGGTCTAGAAATCCCAGCATACCGAGGTCTAAAGATTGGCACCTTGTTGGCATTTTCTAAAAACAAATTCATCGTGTTATCAAATAACAAAAGTTCAACAGTCATAATCATTGTATAACCATTTCAACATAATTCCACCTTTGTTTAAAGTGGAAATGATAGAGGACGTTTAATTCAACAAATTAGCTCCATTCATCAGTAACAAAAGAATTCAGAAAATGGAACAGTGATTCAGATGCTTGACGGTGACACCTTTTTCCAAATTTAGTTTATTGCTAGTTAATTTTTACAAAAAAATCTCAAACTGACTAACTTATATTTGTGTTTTAAGAAGTTATAAACAAAATCAATTTTATTATGATTTTTCTTCTTTAAAGCAATTTATTAATGTCAAGCTATACTTTTCGAGATTTATATTGCTGTATATTCAAATATTCAACTGATAAATAAGTTGTAAATCATATTTTAATCTATTTTGCTGTCATTCGGTTACTGCGCCAAAATTTCATTTGGCAGATAGTCATAGCATCGGTATACATAATTTGGGAACGAGGGAATTAACAAAGTAGACCAAAATATTATGTCTGCAAGCAAGCTGATAGACATTTTTTGCACTCCCAAAAATCCAAGAACTCAAATTTTTGGGAAAAACAAAAAATAATTTTTTCCATAAAAGTTTCATCTTGTAAAGGCCTCCGATCTACGACACATAATGGCATAAATGTCTCGGCTCCCTTATACAGCTAGGCCCTTATTTAACTCACTTCTAACCGTTGTTGACATAGCTTAAAAAAATTAAATATTCTGCTTTCCAAAGGTTGTATAAATGTCTAATTTGGACAAAATCTAGTGAAGCTATGAATGTTTAAGTGGAATACAGGACAGCGGCGATAAAAATTGCCCACATCGAATCCAGCGAGAAATATGTCTATTTGTATGTTTGCTGTAAAAGATCATGTTAAGTGGCTTTAAATGGTGATTAAGACGAATCCGATTCGTTTTTTATAATTTTTGAAAGCTACTTTACTGGAGGCGTTTTATGGCATTTGTAACTTTATTTATCTAACCTCATTTAGTTCTAATCTTACATATTATTTTCTTATCCTGCTTAAAAAATGAATCGAATGATATTTATGTATATAACAATTAAATTATTTAAAATATTTTTTCTCGATTTCTAAAGCCCATTGGCAAGAATGCTGGGACACGCGTCTAATATTTTTCTACTTAGTATAATTATAGAAAATTGTATAGAAATTGGTGATCTAACGTTCATTGCTTCCCGTTGTAAGTATTGTATAATTTTTTTTCAATTGTAACAATTTTTCAAAATAACTTTTAATGTAAAGCCACTTGGGGAAAGGTATATATCAGAATTCTAGGTCTTGTTGAGACTAACGGATGTTGGACATTTACAGACATCGTTCTTAAGAAATCATAATAAATATAATATAAACAATACATTGAAAATACATAATTTAGTTTTTAAAAGACTAAATTTATAAACAAAAATGGCAATGTAGCATAAATAACTTTTTGTTTTACTTTCGCGTCAATTCAACAGATTGTTCGCCGTTCCCTGTAAAGAATGCAATACCGCAATACGCTAGAGTGTTGTGTGTGAAATTTTCAATTAAAACAAAGAAATTGAGCGAAAACGGAAAGCTAACTATACTGGAAGTTTAATATGTTGATAATAGTCTTAAATTAATAATAAAATGTCAACTCACTTCTTTTTTCATCTATATTTCTTGGTTGTTGTGAACACATCTGGTGTTTAGGGTTTTAATTTCAACAAAAAGAATCAGGTTTGTTTGTATCGCCTATTTATTTATTTGTTCATTTATTCCTCCAGGAATTATTTTTGACCCTAAACATTTCTGAAGAATAAGTAAAGCTCGAAAATGCTTTAAAAAATATGTTTTTGTTGAAATTAAAACCCTACATGTAGGAACTCTTAGTTGATTCAATCCATGCGTACTTTTTTGGTAATTTTAATTCGACGGTGTATTTCCACTATTTTTGATTACCTTGTTGTTGAAGCTCCTTTAGTTACAAAGGCCACAGTAAAATATTTAGAAGTCCGGGGTGCATCGGGAAAAGGCTTCTAAAATCAAAATGACTCTCCTTAGCCTAATTGACCAATATTATGGTGCCTTCGTCGTCTTCTAATATCGGTTTGCCACTCAGTCATGCTACAGGTTTAAGGTAAGGGCTAAGGAAGGTAAGGAGCTTTAAAAAGAGGTAAATATCGGAAGTAAAAGTGCTGAACAACGGAGGAGGTCTTTCCGAATAACAAGCTTCTACACTGGTTGTGAACTAGAAGACTTAATGATAGCGGGAGTAATCCCTATTCGTCTAACGTCCCTGTAGAGAATGTGGATCTACGATCACACGGGTGCCCTTGGTGAAGAGTTGGCAAAAAAGTGAAAAAATTATGTCTCTCATAATTGGAAAAAGAGGTTACTTTTCAATTCGTGCGGTAGATGGACAGCAAGGTTGATACAAATTCGTACTGTCTAAGCATAAAAGGGTACGGAGGTGGTCGACTATTTTTTTACTAAATTATTAACTGGACACAGGATTTTCTCTCGTACCTCAGCTGAATGGAGAAAACAGAAGGCTCGGTAATTTTGGTTTAATCGATGGATGGCGTCCTATACGAACTTGAATGTATGCAGTGGGCACGAGAGATGTTCGAGATAGATTGGGTATGGAAATTGGACACATCATGCCCATTGTTGAATAGGGATGGAGGATTTCATAAAATTGGTCCTGCTATGAAAGAACCGCTCCGGAGTGGGCAGAATTTGTGAATAGTTTGAACTTGGCTTAAATGTCTCAATAGGAAGCTCAATCCTGATGTAATGCACACATTAGTTCCAGGTTTCGCATCGGACTCTAGCTTGTCCTACAGACCCGGAAAAGTAAATGGTTTTTCCAGTTTCGTACATTTTCCTGATTGAAAGGCTAAAATTAAACGTAGGTAAATTTGTACATGTGTTTGATTGGCCATGGAGTTATTCTTCGTGTTAAAATTAGTTTTTCACTTTTTTTTCCGTTTGTACCTATATTCTTTTAGCATGTTGTAAATGGTAGAGTTATTATGTTATACAAAAGTATAAACAGTCTAATCACGCGTTCTTAGTTGAAATATGAAAAGTAAGTGCCACCAGTGGACTTCTACAAGTTATTAGGTTAATCAAATTTGTTTTTGATAAATAAGTTTAATTTTATTACCTCTCTGTAGTGAAAGTCATTGTTAGTTGTATTCAACCTCCTATTTCTTCCCCTCGAACCGCAACGCGATCCGTATTTCAACAGGCGGGCAGGTCCTGAATCCGGTGGTAAAACCTTTAACCAGTTTTAAATTTTGTAGTTAGTTTCACCCAAACATGTATGTTTTTTCGAACCTTCATGACAATAGGTAGAAGTTTTGGCTGTCTACGAGCAGGGTCTGGGTTTTTGATCAACACTTCCGCCCTCGTCCTCCTTTCTCTAGCCAAATTTTGCTTCACCAAATTTCTAAAATTGACGTATTTTAGTTTTTGCTACCAATACAAAAAGCGAAGAATTTACTTAGCCTTTTTCTTTAAAATCTCCTGCGCTGTCGGATGAAACTGTAAGGCCTCGTTTAAATCATCCTTGCTCAAAACGAACAGATTTGAATAACCGTTAGACCTTAAAAAATAAATAGTAACTAATAGTTAGAGACAAGGTAATAAAAATTACCTGACATCAGCAGTTCTTCTGTTCCCTCCAGAAATCGCCAAAAGGGATATTTCTCCAAAAACCGACCCTTCAGTCAATGTTGCCAATATTTCGCAGCCATCGATCCCAGTCACGACTTGCACCTGTCCCGACTTCACTATATACATCTCCTTTCCTACTTCTCCCTTAAAACAAAATCGAATCAAAACAAATTCATCGTGAAACCCAGTTTATTACCTTACGACAAATATAATCACCCGGCAAGTATAAAACTGGTCTTAACTTTAAAACAAGTTCTCTCAACAAAGCTTCGTCGCAGTCTTTAAAAAGCTGAACTTTATTGAGAGTTTGTATATGGACGTTTATGGCTACGTCAGTCTTCATTTTATGCGGTAGAGTGTCCAAGACTCTCGATTCATCTAATAAATAAAATATTTATCCCAGGGTGAATTTTAAATATAAATTCAATTGACCTAAAGTGTGCTGTTGCTGCCATGTGTAGGAAAACCAGGTTTTGACCCTCTCAAGTAGTCTAGGCGGCAAGTTTAATTTTCTCAAATGGTGGAGTGTCTCATCCATAAGCTTTCTGTATTCCGTCTGAGACCTAGTTGCCGTTGCTATTATATCTCTTATCTATAATTAATAAAAGTAATTTGAAAAATTACTGTTTGTTTTGGTTATTGAGCAATCTAGTACCTGGCCTATCAGAATGGCAAAAACGAAGACTCCCATTAGCCACGATGCAGTCATAAAAAGATACTCTGCCTCGTTTTCAGGCCTAGGATTTTTTCCAATAGACGTAGCAGTTTTGACAGCAAAATAAAAACACCGGATGTACCTTTAAATAAGGCTGATTACTTATAAAAAACGAGTGTAAAATGATTCTTATTTAATACGCAATTGATTGGAAAAGTAGTCAATTTAACCACCTCACTTTAATATTTTAGAATGATCTATTTCTTTTAACTATTTAGGTATTTATTATTATAGTTATAAACCTAGGTATAATTACGATAAAAATACTAGTAACGTAGAAGGTGTTTTGACGATTTGTCTGAAGACTTATGATGGGAAGAATTGAATAAGCTGGATGTTGTATGGCCTGGCAGAACCCCACAGTTCCACTCTGTACATCAAACGTGGTCGTAGTAAGTCCTGTATAAAGCTAGTTTAGTGTTGATTGTCAAGGCGAATTTCAGTCCTAGAAGTGTTCATAGTCGCCCAAAGCTTCTATTAATTTTGTCTCTAAAGTGTGGACATTCCACGACAGTCTGCTGTCTACATATAGTCCTAAGTATTTGACTTGAATTAAAGTCGGTATTTCTTTGTTGTGGAAAGCAAGGTACAGGAGCCAAAAACCAAATACTCCGAGCCCATGGGTCTACACAGTATTTGTCAAGCCAAAATCCAAAAATGAGAGATGTACTCAGTTCGATTTGAATAAAGGGGGCCGGGCAGCCACATTAAACTCAAACATCGGTAGCTTAAGGATCGTGCTGCATTGCAAACTAAATTAAACAGATTAGGTTACACGAGTGCAAAACAAGATTACACTCTAATGGGTTCCAGGGCATGCAGTAATAGGTACAGCCCTAAGTATTTGACTTGAATGGAAGTCGGTATATGTTATTGATGTACAATGGAGGTCAAGACTGATTTTTCTACGCGAGCGTACACTGAGTACATTTTTCTTCATTCAGTCTTGCCCTCCACTCTATGCAACAGTCTTCGATAAGGCGTTCTTAAATGTTAGAGGTAGCTTGGATCTGATTCGAGACAGAAGACAAAATTGTGGTGTCGTCAGCGTAGGTGGTATTAGGATGTATAGGTAGATCATCAGCATAAACGTAATAAAGGATGGGACCATGAATGTTCTCTTTTAGGACGCAGATTTGCAAATACAGATATAACAATACTTATCCGACTTCCCAGAACTCGTTGCCGCACGTCACTCTGAACGTTCAGCGATCAGTTAGACAGGATAGGTCCAGATTCCACGATAGGTAATAAGGAGTGGATAGGAAGCGTTTAAGTTTATAAAGTAGACCCGGGTACTTCAGACCATGTCAAAACCTGTGCTAGATCTATGAACGCACTCAAACAATATTCTTTAATCTCTAGAGCAGTTAGTATCGACAACTCAGAAACCTTTTAGATCGTGGATAATGAGGTTGGACGTCAAATAGGTGAGAAGGAATGATAAAGAAATGGATTAATTTTAAGCACCCTTAAAATCCCTTATGCACAAATTTTTATAGCAAACAAATAATTGAGAAACGTATATAATGAAAACTTTTATTCATATCAATGAAATTGAATGTATAGTATATGGTTAAGTTTAAGTTAGTTAAGTACTGAGGACTTACGCGTTTCCTACACCATTGAAGACCCAATGATTCGAGGCGATACCTTCATTCACCGAGACAGCGTAATAAGCGCAAGCGTTCAGATGGACCAGGTATATCATGTACGTCAAAGTCCTTGCAGTTCTAACGATGTAAGGAGACGGAGAGACTTTATCAAAATGGTTAAAAAACTCCCAAAAAGTGTGTATCTAGAAATGAATTTATTTTTGTTAAAGAACATCCTGAACAATTTTGTTATCACTGTTTTATTTTTACCTTAAGTAGTCTAGGTATACGTAGCCAAGGGTATATTGGTCCGTAGTAGAAGTAGAGAAGGTCTAACGGTACTAAAGACATTATGTCCATCTGAAATATGTCATAATTATAATTCTGATATTTTTTTATATATTGAAAGTCTTACGATGAATTCGGTTTTTCGCATGTAATTGCTTCTCGTCAGTTTGACGTCTCTAACCCAGAAGCCGTCTTCCAGGTACATTATCCTCGGTTTGACCAAAGCCATATCGAGGAGATAAAAGGCGTCCATGGAGTAGTCGAGGGCCAACCATGTCACTGTGTTGTCCGGAGTCTGGTAGGGAAAGGTCGTCCTCAGTGGGATGACGAAACAGTTGTAGAGGAAAGAGAGCGTCACCATTGTCAGCCATGTGACATAGAGGCAGCCTAATAAACATAATCATACGACCTTGATCATGATGACCAGAAATAGAAAGTTCCGACACGTCTTCTACATAAAAGTGTAATTGAGTTGTTTTTCCGTCGACAAAAGGTATCATAGCGATAAACGCACGTACGACCTTCGGCCTGCACCCCACGTGGCATCGTCACGCTAAGGTATAATCAATTTAATGGTTGGTTTATTAACTGAGTAAATATGGTTTCCAAATATATTCAAATAGAAGCAATTAAATTTTGATCGAAGTTAATAAATAATTTAAAAAAAGCTTTTTCGAACTATCTAGTACTTTTTTTGAGTCATGAAAGAATGAAATATTATTTGAAATGTACTGCTCTCTATTTTTTCTGGGGATAAAAGTGTATGATGTTTAATTAATCCTAGAAATTTTCCAAATTGATCATGTATGACATATTAGAATCTTTTAAGAGTTTGAAATGAGCTGTACATTGTGGCCCAAAAAAACACTGTATTAGATTGCTTACGTTTTTTAAAGAGTACGGTGTCCCATGACGAATTTGCAAACAGTTTTTGTTCTCAGTAATTGAAGGACGAGAGGTCTGGAAGAAATCCGTCCAGACAATAAAGCAAGGGCAAAGGTGGATGAAACAGTCTTAAGTCAAAAAGAATTTGCCAGAGTGGCTCACTAGGTAGGTTCGTTCAACCTGTTGTTAACATTTGTCAATTATCTGGTTAAAAAAAATACTCCAAACAAACAATAACAAACGCTAGAATACACAAAGTAAAACGGAATTACTAAAAATAAAAATAATATAGGACTAGGGGAAGTAAATGCTTATGATAAGTTTAGGAAATAGACTAACATGGACCTAGACAATTAAATTGAATAAATGATCTTTTCTTAAAATAATGAGAAGGAACCACTACAAATTCAAAACACAAGAAAACTTAATACTACTTGAAATATAAAGTTGAAGAATTACTCATGTGCTCATTACCAACCTTGACATAATAAAAATGTTGTCATGAAGGGAGTCGATGAAGATAGTAAGATGATATCACATAATTCTTAGGATTTCAGAAATAAAAATCTAATGAATTGAAATAAAAAGTTTAAAAAAAGGACGAAAATTACTGTAAAATATTTCAAGTATTGTAAATTAGATGGACACAGTAGCGATTGGAATGGTCGGCATTTTTATATTCTTTTAAAAATGAGTGTGCGTTTTTCATTTCAAACTAAAATTAATTAGACAACTGATATTTACTATACCTTGAGGTTCCACCACAGCACCTGAGGATTCGACGTTATCATCCGAAGACCACTCCTTCGACAAGCTATGCATAATTTGCGACCCGCTCGCCGTACCGCTCGCCGCTGAGCTGACTGCCTTGCAGCTCGTGTCTTCTGCAAAATAAATAAATAAACAAACGTTTCCGGCTGTCGAAAATACAAAATAGGCGAACGGGGCCCCCAAGACCGTTACGGTGGTCGTGGTATCGGCGCCCACGGAAGGTAGATGACTTTCAAATAGTTTGCGCCGAGTCGGCCCTTGAGAGCTTCGCCGGCCTTAAAACGCCGTATTGTGTCCACAAACAGTCAATACGACACTTGACAGCGGGTCAATAAACTTTTCATAAATAATGACACCGCGACTTCTCACTGAAAATCACTCGACGTATAAATTTGTATTTACGATGGCTTTACTTGTTAACTAACTGTTCGGTTATTGAAGTACAAACTGATAACGCTAGTTATATCTATTGATTTTTACCTTGTATAAACTTAATCTATTGATCGAAATATGAGCGTCTAATTCAAAGGAGTTTAATCAACTAGTTAGCACGTCAAATTAGTACAAATATTGTCAAATTCAATACCTGGCTCAGAACTGACCGTCGAAGGCGTTGGCGGTAGTTCAAATCGGTTTCTCACTCTCTGAGTTCTTTCCCTGAATGATCTAGCCAAATGCCTGAATCTTCGTCCTATTAGTTCTTCACGTTCGCTGTAAATCCTGTGTTAACGAATAATTAAGCGTTTAAACGTGTACGCACATATTCAAAACTATCCACTAATGCTTTTGTTCTTACAGACTGTTAAATAATTAATCCTTAAGATATTTAACGTTTCATCCAACTATTCAGAGATATTTCATCTTTTGACCTTAACCAGTAAAGTTTTTACTACATGCATTGACCTAAATTTTGTATATATGAATAATGTAATTGTGCTGGCACGCTCAAGAATATTTTTCGCCGCGTCATCAAAGAAATATGACAGCAATGATCATGCAAACGTTTTTATTTCTCTTCATTAAGAACTATTTTTTGAAACTGCCATAAATTAAACGGTTCATAAGGGATGGTATTTGGTTGAGTTTGGTTGGTTTGTGGAAAAAAAAATCGACCATGATTTAGT
Organism: Cimex lectularius; assembly: GCF_000648675.2. NCBI lineage: Eukaryota > Metazoa > Arthropoda > Insecta > Hemiptera > Cimicidae > Cimex > Cimex lectularius. The sequence goes on from NW_019394219.1 coordinate 3,979,771, forward strand.
GCAAAGTGATCTATGGATGAAGTCCAATCTAGCCGCAGTCAGAGTGCGTGAGTAAATAAATATATCAGAATATGTACGAATTTGAGTGTCTATTTGCATATATGTATGGTAAATGTCCTAATAAAATCAAATTTGATGGAAGAATGAACGAAGGAAGAAATATAGTTATACTTAAAAAGTCCCGCAAATTTGGACAGAGAGTGAGAGAGGGAAAGATGGAGAAAGAGAGAGATAGGCAGTTAGCAACATTACATAGATAGACGAACAGACGGATAGACGGAAAGTATGAAAGAAAATGATTCAGGAGTAGACTGAGAGAAGAAAGAGAGTATTAACAAAACAAATAAAAATGGAGAGAGCGAGAGATAGATAAATAGAAAGAGATAGATAGTTAGATAGATAGATAGATAGAGATAGATAGATACATAGATAGATAGATAGATAGATAGATAGATAGAGAGAGAGAGAGAGAGAGATAGATAGATAGATAGATAGAGATAGAGAGATAGATAGATAGATAGATAGATAGATAGAGAGAGAGAGAGAGAGAGAGAGAGAGTGAGAGAGAGAGAAAGAGTAAGATAGAAACAGATAGAGAAAAATATAAAGTGAAAGAATGAACGAAAGTGTGTATGTGTGCGTGTCTGTGCGTGCTTGTGGGTCCTGATGTAGAATAAAGCTCCGATTTTCATTTGACATATTGTTATTAGCCTGCCTGGTGTCGTTGATGATTGTTCTTAAAGTAACCAAAAAGGCATTTTCTCATCATTAAAAACCATTAACCAGCTTTACTTTACTTATTACTTCATTTATCAAATAATTTTTGTTTGAAGAAAATTTCAAACGGATTGTAGCATTTTTATGGAGACATTGTGCTATAGACAAATTTTCTTGAAAGTCTGCCAATGATATACTGAAAAATGTCTTTTTTTGTTGGCTCATTTTAGATGTGACTTTTAAATTTAGATTTTAGATTACTAACACAAATAGAAAAGTCGTATTTCTCTGCGAAAGTTTTTACAGCACGTCTCAACCATAGCAAACCGTTCAGATAATTTGCCAGCCTTTTTAGAGGATAAATGATTTTAAAGATCTTAACAATCACTCACCCTTCGAAATTTTAAGTTGAGAAATTGTCACTTTGTAAATAATTAACATATAAAATTTTAAATATTTTTCATATATGTTGTGATTGTATACTTTCTTGAGTTTTTCTGATCTTTTAAGTATCATTTTATGTACTTCTTCCAAATTTTGTTGAACATAAAAATTCAAGTTCATATATATTATATTATTGTTTGTTGTAGATGTTGGGTTTTGGTCGGCGAGTCGGTGAATTCATGTTGAACCGGTACATGGCCACTACTGGGTCTGTCTTCACTCGTGGGTTTTTTTATTTGAGTTATTCAAACACATTTCAGCTTTGCGCCGTTTTCAGTGAGAAACTGTCTGTCCTTTTGTCCGAGTACGATTTACATAGGACGGACCCAATAATATATAAACCGTACTCGTACAAAATGACCGACAGTTTCTCACTGAAGATGGCGTAATGCCGAAACGCGTTTGAATAACTCAAACAAAAAACCCGCTAGTGAAGACAGACCCAGTAGTGGCCTTGTGCCGGTTCAACATTATTGTTTGTTATTATCCTTTGATTTTATTGAATAGAAGAGTTGGGATAAATGTTTCGTTTGGACTTTTTCATTTACATTGCAGTAAAGTAATACCTGTCATACATGGAGCTTAACGTCCAATGGCCAGTTGGTTGTCAAGGAATGGTCAAACTACAATGTTTTCTAAATTATTCTCAATTAAAATTTCATGGGCTATCCCGGGGTTATAACCGATGTGGTAAAATAAGTAGGAACTTGGCCACTGCGGTCCCTTTTCCTATATTATACATCAAAAATTTTTGCCCAACATTAAACGATTAATCATTTTATTATTTTACCTTTGCAAATGTTCGTCTTCTATGGACGCGTTGGGAGATAGGGCGCTATTGTTCGAACTCTGGGCATCCTTGGTGCTTCCATTTTCCACAAATGTTTCTTCTACGGCCGTTGTCATCTCTTCCAGTCCGCTTTCTTGAAATGAGAATGGAAATCGATCCAATAAATTATTACGGCTAAAACGAACCTTGTATCTTACCCAGGTCATGTCGTTGGCCATTTTCTTTCGGAGGCGACTGCATCATCTAGTGACAACCAATATAAATTAGAAACAATAATACTGAAGTATCAAGTAGAATATCAATTTTATTTTTATTTTGAACGGTAAAATATCGTAATGATTATTTTTGGCGACATTTTATTTTTGCCTGTACGGATTTCGAATAATTGTGGATTTGACAATAGCGGACGTGGTCTCCGACAACGGTGCAGACGAGGGCGACGAATCCGCCGGCTCAATAGATTCTTAAATCAGATGGAGATAATGATGGGATTGTCGCGAATGTCAAGGTGCGTTTGAAAATCAATTTGCCACCAGAGCGTCTTTCCATTGAAAAGACCTCTTCTTAAAGGCCCCCAAGACGGATCCATCTACGACATCTCTTCCTTGAACGTTTTCCCAGAAGAAACCGCATAGTTTTTTTTCTTTTCAAAGTTTTTCATTTCTGACTTTTATGCACGACACCAGTGATGAATAATTTGACCCGAGATAAATTTAAGTGGTGTGTCAAGGAAGGTCAGTGTCGAAAACCATCGGTTTATCATTACAGCAGAAAGGAATAGTCACAGTCCGGTAACGGATCTGGCATTGTGAAAATAATAGGACAATGACGTCTGTCTGGATAAAAAGGGTTTCCTCGGGGCACGTAACATCTCGCTTTGTTGACAATTATCCGTTGATATTTCTTGAATGTGTTCGAGCATTTAACGGTCGGGCCATCTCGCAAAATTAACGTTTCGCACGAACAAAGACGTAATCATGAAAGAAAAAAAACTGTCATTACTCAATATAAGAGTGGGTGTATGATGGATAGCTTTTGATTAATTTTCTTCTAATTGGTATCTTGCCCTCTATTTAAAAGATTATAAATCACAACAGGTATTCTGCTGAAGGGGTCATTAGCCTCATGAGGACAGCAAGGATTATATGCATTTTTGAAAATTGAACATTTGCTATTCGTAATAAAATCATAAATAGTTAGATAATTCATACTATTTATTATTACCATATTTACGATTACCTCTATATTTGGCTAAATAAATTTATTTTTTGTTAAGTTTATTAGGTTTTATGCATTTCCTCTTCTTTTGATTTCTATCTTTTTCATTTCATTATGTTTTACTTATCTGTTACATTCTCGCACTCTCTTTTTCTTTTTTAATTTACCCTATCTCTTTTCCCTCCTTTACGCTCTAACTAACACTCCACTCTCTATTCACATAATAACTCGAATCTCATTCAGATAATAAGATTAATAACTGAATAATATAATAAGAATCTCTTTTTTACCTATATTTAAAGCCTTTTTTCTTTCTCTCACACTATCTTTCTATTTGAATATCTATAAACTCTATTTATTTTCGCTTTTTCTTTTCCAAATTCTTCAATCCAACAACCTTTATTCTCTATCTTTCCTTATCTCTCTTTCTCATTTTTCACACTCCTTCTAACCCTTTTCCTATATTTATCGTTCAATATCGTTTTGCGAACTCTCGCTGCTTCACACTCTACTTTCCATCTTTTGTGAAAACACGAATCTCGTCTAGACAAGTATAGATAGATAGATAGATAGAGCGAGATATAACAGATATATGTGTGTATATATATACACATATATATACAGATTCCTCCTATATCTATATTTCTCACTCTCTACCACTCACACTTCTTTCAACAATGCTGTAATCTCTTCCAACCTACTGTTATTATTCTATTACTTATTTTCGCTAATATTTTAATTTAGCTAATATCTTCATTCTACTCAGACACTTTCACCCTCTCTCTCTCTCACACTCACTCTCTCTCTTTTCTCCCTTCCTTTCTCTATCAGATATACACGCACATTTTTTTTGTCTGACAATATTTCTAATATCTTTTTCCCTTTTTACTTTCTATATTTGATTCCACGTTTACAATATACCTCGCTCTCTCACATTTTCATAAATATCCTAATGTCTTTACGTATCAATTATCTGATTTCCCTCTCCGTTTTCTTTCCCTTTTCTTTCTCTCTCTCTCACACGCGCGCGCGCGCACACGCACACGCACACGCACACGCACGCACGCACGCACACAAAAACACACCCGCACCCCAAAATTTTAATTTCTTAATAAATCTTTTTCTATATCGATCACTGATATTGAGCTATAAATCTTTATGACTCTGTCCTTTTCTTTTATTTGTCCTTACACTTGATTTGTGACATAGGATATCAAAAAGAAAGCTTCCATTTAAAAAATCACTTTCAACATGCAAAACTATCTGAACATTAGAATAAGAAGGTATGTGATGTTTTACAGTTACACCTCAATTCATAGCATTTTATTAATTAAAATTACAAAAAAAAGGGTTGGTTTTATTTTTTGCTCTGAACACCAATTTATTTTGTCTTGGAAATTTTTCTGTGAAGCAACTTGACTGTATTCCAAATTTTAATATATATATTAAAAATTTACTTCAAAGATTTTTACAGTTATATTATAGATACCATTAATAGTATTATTACACACAATTAATTACCAATATTAAATATTTATGTTTTAATTTTTAGTGAAGTTGTATCCTTTTTGAAAGAAAAAATATAATTAAGTAGGTTTTGTATGAAATTGATTTATAAATATAAATTTTCAGTCTGTTCAAGTTAAAAAGAGATTTTTGTAAAGGAACGATAATATAATTGAAGTTCAAAGTTTTTCATAATCATATGAATAAAATGGCAAAAGTGTAATGCAGATATTGGGATTTTGGCCACATCTCAACTACTCACTCGGAGTCACCAGGTCGAGCCCAATGACCTGACTTTGAACCGTCTCTCAGTGTCAGATTTGGCCGGAATGGATGATAAAGGACCCTTTTGTCTACAAATACTTTCTGTTATCCGTTTAAGATCGCATTGTATCCCTTTGCTCCAGTCGATAATGATTTCCTGATCTGATTATTGTTCTGTCGGCGCGCGGTGGCCTTTTCATTATAAAACATTCGATAAAAAATTCGATTATAAAACAAAAACACCATATACTCAACTTATAATTACTTTTGCAAACCCCCCCAACTTCAAATTTTGACTGGTGTCAATGTATTCGTTTTAAAATCTTATCAAATTAAGTAAAAGAATTTTGTTAGGTGATACGAATAGACAATTAGTCATAAATGACGAAAAACTATGTTTTAATCGTTAATTAAGTTTGTAATAATGGGTATCACGATACTTTGGCTAAAAACAAAGAATAAGTGTTTTTTTTAAGAATTATCAAACTCATTAAAAAATATAAGTGATTAAAATTTTCTATATAAAAAATAACGTTCATCTTCCTTGACCTAGGTTAAAAACGTTAGACAAAGAATTAAAAAAAATCTATTTCTTACTGTAATAAACCAGATTATTATTAATCTACTTGGATACAATATTATTTTCTTATTCTGTCTTGTGATTAGTTACTCATAAATTGGAAAAAATAATTAATATTTTTGTTGAAATTTTAGAAAAAAATTGGGTTTCATTAAAAAGAAGAGGTTTATTTAAGTTTGAACATTATTGGTAAATCTTTGATATTTAATCAAACAACGGAAAAGTAATTTACAAGTTATTTAATTTATTTTTATTTTTAGTTCTTGAAAATATATAAGTCAAAACATTGGTAGAGATGTAGGATTAACAGTTATGTTCAACATTATTGGTCATGATTAACATTATGTGAAGAGTAAAGTAATTCACAGGAGGATTTAAAGTTCAACTACCCGTTGGGGTCAGAATCCCTTTTTAGAACCTAGATAATTTAAGATCTTCCAACTGTAATTAGAAAGAAAGGAATATAAATCTAAATTGTATAGCCAATAGATGCATTGTAACTACTGTCAAATGTTACTTAATTTAACTTATAGGATTATTTAGACTAATTTAGTTTCTTTAAATGATTGTAATTGTTAAGAGATGTTGAAGCAGCACTACCAAATTTTGACTTATTTGAGTTTTATTTCAAAAAATTATAAAATCAAAATAGAAAATGTAATTTTAATCCTTGAAAGGAGTGTAGCCTATCAACAATTATAAAATATCTATGTCTACAGTCATTGACAATTTAACCAAATAGCAAAAAATGATGATGAATTTTGGCTTTTGTATTTGTTGATGATGTTTTTCTGATCAGTGTCCCGTTTTTACCTAGCTAAAGTTTGTACAAAATATAGCACAGATAATAAATAGAAAGCCTAAATAAATTGACAATAACCTGCGTTTTCTATTTGTTTTGACATAATTCCAATTATTCACAAAAGTCATAATTGGTAGCATTAAGCTATTGTATAAAAAATATGTATTTTAGATTAATCTATTAGCTTAATTATGTAATTTTATTGTCGTGAAAAATAATAATTTCGCGTTACTAGGTCAGTAAGCAACTACTGCCTATCACATTTTCTTCTTTGTACTAAGCGCAACAAATTTAGGCATAATTTCAAGAATTAAAAGTGGCTTTGTTCTTTTAATGGAAGGTTCGTTTTTAAATCATAACGATTTAGGTTGTATTTATTCTGTATATGTGGATATACAGAAGAAAACCATGATATACATATGTTGTAGAGCATCTTACCTCTGCCTCCATCATGACCGTTCCCATGACTACTTATTCGGTCGATACAGGACAAGCGCATACCGTTATCGATACATCGTTAGCAAAGTAAATAGATCGATTGGTCCATATAAAAAACTGAATTATTATTTGAAAACTTTATTTTTGACAATCTAGATTGATAATTTGTTGTTGTGGCAGTACAAGATTATTTCCAATAATGTTACAAGCAGTGGCACGGGGTCAATAGCTCTTCGGCCAGTTTATAACGGTTTTTCTAAAACTGTAAACATACGCTGATAGTGTTTAATGAAACCCCTTTCAAATTTGAACCGTATAAAGGTTCTTTTTCACGACTAGCTGAAGGGCAAACTTCACAATTGCGACGTTCAGCTGAAGTCGTAGGGCTTAGGATGCCGGTGATTACTACAGTCAAGTCATCCTCATTGAGTAATAAATTGGAGCTGCTAATAGAAATCGTGACCGAACGGCTTTATCCTCATCGTCCCTTTGGCGTTTAATCAATACAGCTCCATTCAAATAATATTAAAATGGCTCACTGATTGAAAATTTTGTCAACATTTCCAGCCTTGTGGAAATCAAATATATTTTTATCGATTTATAGCGGTATAGTTTGTTTGTGTAATAATCAGTCAAAATTTATTAAAATATAAGCAGAATTAAAAACTTCAAAATTAACCCGTACTAAAATGATCGCAGAGGTCAAGAATGGTCAGTGATTGTATAAATAGATCTAACTTTATTTATTTTTTAACAACAGTAGCGCTAAACATGATAAAAATGACGCTAGCATGATAAATGTTGGCAATTTCAGCCTTTGACACGATTATTATGCAACTTGAACATCGAGACGTTTGGGCGTAATAGCCAGGGACTTAATGTATCAAAAAGTACTGCGGTGAGATAAGTCTAAAATTAAATGTATTAAAATCATTAAGTTGATAGGATATCCTTTGGTGAACTTTTTTGCAGGATTTTTGACGGTTTTTAGATCGATTGTTGAGATCTGCCAGGTGCAATCGATCATCAAAGTGGTTTGAGGGGTCACATGCTCGTGTTCTCGATTCTTCGGGATGTTTTGTTGTGATCAGTTGAAGTAAACTCTCTCACTCACTCTCTCTCTCTCTCTCTCGCTCTCTCTCTCTCTCTCTCGCTCTCCCTCTCTCTCTCTCTCTCGCTATCTCTCGCTATCTCTATCTATCTATCTATCTATCTGACTCTCCCAATCAATCAAATTTGTATATTTAATTTATTTTCTCTGTCACTCCTTGTCTACTTCTTTATCAGTTTCTTTCTTACTTTCTCCTTTACTTTTTACGTGTCTTTATTTGTTTCCCTCTTTTCTTTCTCTCTATTTATCTACATATTCTATCGTCATTCTCTCTTTCTCTCACTCTCTCTCTCACTCTCTCTCTATCTATCTATTTATCTTTCTCTCTCTCTATCTATCTCTCGCACTTCCTCTCTCTCACTCTCCCTTTCTTTAACTCTCACTCTCTATTTATTTGCTTTTTCTTAAGTTTTCTGTTCTAGCCTATTCTCTCCCTCTCCCTCACTTTTTCTATCTCTCTCTCACGCTCTCTCTCTCCCCCTCTTTCTTTCTTTATTTATTAAATTTTTCTTACGTTTTCTTTTTCTCTATTTATTTGTTTCTCTCTATTGTTTTTTTTCTCTCTCTCCCTCTTTCTCTCTTTCAATATTTTAAGTATGTTCTTTCTTCTTCATACTCTGTCTCTTTCTCTCTTTCTAGACTTTTTTTTTGGCATCGCCGTTTGAGCATCCGCCATTTCTTTTTCTTCTTCTCCCTCCTTCGCAGCATGTGGAAGCCCGAAGGGGCAAGCAAGGTGCAGCCGGAAAGCGGGAGAATGCCCAAGCCTGCCTAAGGGGACCAGCACTCATACATATTTATTTCTTTTTGGGGCCTATATACGGTTTCCATTTTCGGGGATGTGGATAAAAACCATTTACAACACCATGGAAAAGACCACATCCCCATAGAATCCGGGGCAAAACACGCCCAAGCCGCTTATGACACCGGACCCCACAGTCCAGCACCACCCAAACTCACCCGTCCCCGGGCAACCCCACGCCACGAACGAGTCAAACTAATTTCTATACTTCTTATTTACATCGTTTTTCTACATCTCCAATTTATATCTTTGCCTGTAATGTATTTTTTGTAATTATGTTATTATGTTAAATTCATATATTACATGAATGTGGCTTAATGTACACTAAAACATTTAAACACATAAACGCAATAAGATGAGAATATAGTTGCTCTTGGAAGGGTAAATAGAAATAATGTAAAATTCTAAATTTTTATAAAATCATTGACTTGCTGCAGTATTACCGTTTTTATGGAATTTTATTTGTTGATCATTTCTTTTAAACTGTACGCCCTTGATATAACGGCAGTTTTGAAGCGTTTATTATTTTTAAATACACTGCTCCGTTAGTGAAAAAGCGAGGAAGTGTGAAGTTGACCGATGTATACTTGCAGGATAGCTATGACTAATCAAAGATTTCACACGTGGCTTCCACGTGTTGTGGAACAGACTGAAAGTCATCGCACTGCAAGTCAACGATCCGCGGTTTTTACCGTCTGGCAAAACCTACGACAATGAAGGATCGAAGTGATCCCAAAACAAACAGAATTATGTTTATTAGACCTTATTTTCTATGAATTTCCCCGAGAAGCGTGACCACATATTGTCCACTGAACTTCGGTTATAGTCTGGAGACGTACTACGTTAGACCATCTACCATGGTTGTTCATTCAATTTAATACATATTAATTTAAAAGAGTCGATGAAATAAGCTAAACAAATAATAAGTTATCAGCCCACAAACGTACATATTTGTACCGCCCATTTTCGCTTTTAGTCTGCAGTTAAGTTTAACACAGTGGAATGCTAAATAGGCTATGGATGATTCAACTAATTATTTTTTTAATGGAATATTTGTTTATGCATCAGATAAATATTTTATTATTTGAAAATTATATAACGATAAATATGTAATATAATTTTTTAAACCAATTTATCATTAAGAATTATGATAAATTGAAGTTATTTCACATTTCTGTTCATTTCTCGTATGATAAAAATAAGTTAACAAAGTAATTTGATAATATGTGGTGTAAAAATATAAGCTCACATTTCATTTACTACACTTTGCCGAAAATTTGTCAGATATCGTAGGTCATGGGATCCTCTTTTTGTCTGAAGTCCTCGTGTATCGATCTAGTCCACCATTACTCATGCCATAAAATTGATTAAATGGACAAATAATTAATAACATAAAATATCAAACAAATATTTTAAGTTTTAACAATGGTAGAATAAAAATTATTTGACGTATTTCATTATTTGTGAGATTTTCAACTTGGGATTTTCTATTTATTTTATTAATAGTAAAAAGAAAATTTCAATCAAACTTTCCGAAATATATGTTAATACAGTGTAACCTTCTCCTACAAAATTATGCTGGCAAGTAGGATTTCACTGTAAATTGTCCTTTGGTTCTCGCTTTTTTCTACACTGACGCAGAAATCAGACAGTTACATAATAAATAAATCATACAATAAAATCAGTTTAAATATAAAATAATAAATATGACAAATCACATAAATAAAATATATGTTATGATATTTAAAAAAATTATCATGATAATTCTGTAACCTTTCTTACTTTGGCTTTTAAAAATTAAAGTTATTTAGATTGACGTCTCGTCCCAATGGTGTATAGGTTACAGGGAGATCGAAATTGAACAAATTCAAACAAATATTTAATTAAAACCGTCTAAGGAAAATATTTACATACCCGATTATCTTGTTTTTCTGATTATTCGATTTTCGATTGGGCAAAGTGTTCTAAATGCAGGAGAGCTCTTTTCCTCCTCAACTCAAAAAGACGCAACAAACACTCGTCTGAACGTGATGGCAAATTAGAAAGGTTGTGGTCACTTTTAAACTCCAAGATGATATTATGAAAGGAATAAATAAAATCTTAGTAAGTTATAAAGTATTAGTAAAAAAAAGACCTGATGAGCAACCGTTCAAATAAAGCCTATTTTTCTAATGAATAGCATATGCTACATAAAAATAATAACAATAGAAAAGTAAATTAATTTCTATAATTCAGGAGAGCATAACATCTAACTAGTAGGTTAAAAAGCAATGGGCTATGCCGAAATTTGAACCGAAAACCTACACACTTATCTCATTTTCATAAACTCAAAATCAAAATTGAATTGATGGTGGGTATTGTTCGAGTCGGTGACACGTAACCGGCACTGGGTCCGGGTACACTCAGGTTTTAGTAGTAACTTGAACTTGAAGATTGGCGTGACAGATGTAAAAAAAGTTTTTTAAATTTGAGATATCATCTCTTCTGACTGCTCCTTAGTAATTCATGAACGACAGAAATTTTTGTCACCTATCTTTGGCCGGGGTATTAATTTCGCAAGACCATTGCTGGAACATCAAGAGACTTTAAGCTTTTGCTATTTTTAAGAAATTCCAATTGGTGTTAGTCAAGTGTTGACCGTACAAAGATCAAAATCATTAATTGAACACTGACATGAGTCCATGGAATATATACGCTGATAGACAAATTCGAAATTACAGCAAGAATGATTATGATAAATACGCATGCAGCTTTTGACGATCACGATAAGTTTGCGAAGGATACTGAAACCGATCTCCAACTGTTCGTTATTATTGTAGGGAGAATGCCAATTTAAGAAATTAAAGTCAACCCACGCCAAGAAATTCAGAAATACGATTTGTATTTAAATTTAGGGATAAAGGAATAAAGAGGTTCTTCAAGGCAGTTATTAAAATTCAAAAACAGACGAAAAAAGACTGAAAAAAGCATCACCAAAGAAGCTACTTCACACCGTTGTTTGTTCACTATTCATAAGTTCAGGTCATATGTTATAACTTAATTTTTTTTTTTAACATAATTTTTTTACAATTAATTAAGGTTTTCAGTTGAGATAAAAAAGTCACTGGCACGAGCGGGATTCGAACCCACGATCTTCGGCTTGATAAGTGGTAGAGCAGCGGCGTATCAAACCTAAGATCATGGGTTCGAATCCCGCTCGTGCCATTGACTTTTTTATCTCAACTGAAAACCTTAATTAATTGTAAGATATTGGTCAAGCGGACCACGACACTAATGAATTTAATAATTTTTTTAGTTCATCATTGTTAAAAATTACTTCGCATTTCAGCTTCAGAAACTTGAATTTCTTCGTTAGTCTTTTACCAACATTTTTCTCTAACTCTACTTCATCTCATTGTGTTTTTTAGCGGGTGACATCGTCGTTCATAGCTTGAATTCCCTTGTGTTTAAGCCTACTGCCACCCGCAAGTTAGGCTTGGGATTCTAGTGAGTGGGTCCCTGTAGTCACCGGCACCAAGTTTTCCTACTCCATTCTCGTTATTTCTCCAAGTTTTATTTCAACTTGTTCGCGACGGTGTTCACTCAAACAAGCACTTCTTTACATTTTCATCGGTTGGATCCAACGAGGATCCAGGAGTCTGTTTTCAAAGGCAGAGGGTCCACGTACCAGCTTGGAAGAGCGGCAGAACGTCGTCTCAACTATTCCTCAATAAAGGAGAAAAGTTAAACCTTCAAATATTATGTTGGTTCCTCGTTTCAATCTCCTTTACGCCTGAAAACATCTTCAGGCCGTAACACCTAGTTTTCATCCTTTCACTCTTTTCAAAATCAACTGGGGCTTGCTTTCTTCTCATTTCCTTCTTTTAGAACAAAATTTTATTAATTATTATTTGGAGATGGTGAGATGGGGGTCTTATGAGATTTGGTTTAGAAAAACACGTTGGCACAATAAAGAAAATATTTTTCTAAACCTACGCCAGAGTACGTCGATGTCCAAATAAATACTAAATTTTATCTCGAAGCTCCAGGATAAGGATAATCTCTATATTTTTTGCCTTCTTTGCCTCATACAAGTTCCGTTTTAATTAGACTTCTAGATTTTTGAGGGGATCCAATCAAAGTGAATCTCTTCCAAGAGTAGGCTCAACTTAATTTTAAAGTCGTAAATAAACCAATGGATACTGATTATTTATTTTTATAAGAGCTGTAAATCAATTATTTTCGTTCTTGAAAATAAGTGTTTTTGATAAAAATCCTGAAAAAATTATGTCAATTAAAAACAATGAAATTTAAAAGCATAAAAACATCGGTAGAAACATTAATCTTATGATAAATGTTTCATGATATAAATGATGACTTATTATCGGCTGATGTGCTTTAAGTTAACGATTATTATTCATGATGTCAAGAAAAACTGTTAAAATTAATTATGAGCCACAGACGTTCTCTGATAATATTTATTCCATAGAATTGTTTCAAGATTTTTTAAACCACTGTCATACAAGAGAACTTAGGACCGCGGTGGCCGGGTGGTTAGGGTGTCCGGCTCGTATTTGCCGCACAATCGACGCTGGGATCGAATCCCGGTAGAGCCCATGGATAACTAATGAATGACAGTATGAAAAATTATTATAAAGTGGCTTGACTCCTTTTCCGCGACACCCACGAGTACTTGCAGGTTAAGCCCTCTCTGTATGACAGGAATTACTTTACTTACGAAGAAAGGAACGTAAGTTCAAACCATCTACGGACGAGGGGTCAAACCAACTTACAATAATTTTTCATAGTATTTACAATTAAAAAAGCCTTAGGCTATGCCAAGATTCGAACCCAGAACCGCTAGAGTGGCAAATGCCATTTGGACACGACCCCCTAAATTTCTCTATTTCTCTAATTTTAAAAAAGTATTTGTTTTTTTATAAAGACTAGATGTTTTTGGTTTTTAAAGAGTAAATCGTTATTTTGAGAAATCGAGTCAAGTTTTGTCCTCTGATTGGTGATTATTGATAATCCTGACGTGCTTGTTTTTGTTGATTTTGGTTTTTAACGTTCTCTGTACTCCAAGGATTGTTCATAATTTAATATTTTTATTAAAATATAAATATAATCGTTTTATTTCAGGCGTTCACTATCATTATACTTAATTGCTTATTTTATTAATTGTTAATAGTTTTCATATATAAAGCTATCATCGAGTCTCCCGTCCTCAGGGGCGAAGGTAGATAGATGGGGAAGACAACCACAAAAAAATCAGGTAACGTGTGATGTAACTGCAAAACACTGGTATGACTGCAAAACACTTTGACAGTAGTACAAAAATTAATCTATTGAAATATTAATTAAAATAACAAAATAAATAAAGTATTTAAGTAAATTAGATGATCTGACGAAAGATCTGAGTTCGAATTGGCTTTATCTTTATTTTTAATACAAAATATAATCTTAAAGAAGATTCTAATGTTTATTGAAATGATGAATGGTGGAGTGAGTGCGGTGTTCAATCCTTTTTAAAAAGATAGTTCTTACTCACAGTAAGTTGTTTTCCAACGATCCGGATTTCGAGCTTTTTGCTCATCAACAGATTGAAGGAGTTCTACAACCGTTGTGAGTACACAACTTACTCTGAGTAGGAACCACCTGACTAAATAGGATTGTAATGTTTATGCTGATGTTAATATTCGAACACATTACCGTTCCTTTCTTCTATAGGATAAAGGCGAGCAGCTTTACAACACTATAATATATAGGGGTTTGGAATCTAAAGATCTAACGACTACTTAAGATTTTTGTACCCCAACCACCATATGACAAACAGTAAGATATTTTATCACCAACAATATCACTTCAAAAGTATGCAATTATTGATATATTTTCTTACTTGTTCAATTTCCTATATATTTGGTCGAAGAAAGGTGGTCATATTAACACATTAGATGAGGGAATGTTAAACTAAATAATCGCTTTTAGCTTGGATTTCTTTGGAGATTTGTTTGTATTCATGCATTCGTGGTAAAAATTTAAACTCCATTTATTAGAATACAGTGTTATTTGCAATGTTTTGATAAAACGATTGTGGCCGCCACATTATGGTTAAGTACGTACTAATATGGTAGCCGAATGGTTAGCATGAGAGACTCTCACGCCGCGGTCGTGGGTTCGATTCCCACCGTCACCTCTGGCCCTTTTTTCACGATAACCCCCCCCATTTGAACTCACATTATGAATTGTCACCATGGCTAATATGCATAGATCATAACGCAAAAAAAAAAAAGGTTACATATTTATAAGAGTCATAAAACTTTAAACAACTTTTTCCTTACATACTGCATCATTTTGGGTTGACAAAAATCTACTTTATTATAAATAAAGAAAATTATAACAAACGTACATAAAAAAAACACACACTCAAACACAATGGTGAAACTAATGCACTAAACATAAATTATATTTCAATTAATTATTCTCTTTATGTAAGTTCTTGGTTGAGATGAAAAAGTTAGTGTCCAAGTAGATTGAAGACATTATAGCTCAAGTGGTTAGAGCAGTGGCATTTTGAGCTGAAGTCATGGGTTCGAATCCCGCTCGTGAGACTCTTTTTTATCTCAACCAAGACCTTACATAAAAAGAATAATTAATTGAAATAAGTAATTTGATCAATTAGATCACTACACATAAATGGATAAATTATATTCTTGTAATATATATATATATANATATATATGTATATGTATATAATGTAAATTGAGAGATTTTTAAATATACTTAATTGGGACTACATTTATAAATATTTTATTTTTCCTGACTATTATTTTTTTTAACACGAATTAACAAAAGCTTATCTGGTATTAATTTTTTAATTTAAACTATTTTCGTTCTTTTCCTGTGAATAAATAATTAATAAAAGAGTTAGTTCTGATTGAGTTAATTAAAGAATGTAGTCATTATAGAAAAAGTAATTCAATTTGTTCTTGAATAAATGTTAAAGTCTGACAACCCTTTTGTAAGGTGCATTTTTCAGTCCACTTCCTCCCTCCTGTCAAAAGGATTTCTTCATTGATTTCATCCCTGTTTTAATAAATAAATCCATTTTCTTTAAAGACGATCTAATAGAACACAGGTCGAAAAAAACCGGGGTTGAATTCAATCAGCAGGAGCGGCAGGATGAACCGGGTTGGCAGGAGGGGATGACAAAGGATCCCCCTAAGCTGTTCCTATATATATAAGATGAATCCTGGCTAGGTGTCAGTCACAGTGAACTCCGATATGTTTCGTTACAAGGTAAGATAGTATGACAATTATTTTCTAGCCGAGGAAATCAAAAAGGCCGGTTGAAAGTATAAAGTTTTTCTGGGGTGGGATGGTATACTATATATGGCAATTGGCGTCGTTTCGTGCCCAGGTACACAGTAATTAACGAACATTTTTGTTCAAGTTACTTCCGAAGAATGCTTCATGATAATTTTATTTGTCTTTTGTTGGTAACATCAAATTTTCAAATATCACTTTAAATTAAAAAAAAAATATATGTGTTAAACTAAGTTGTGCTCAAATTTTTCTACTTATTCTTTTAGTTTTTATAGAGTATTCATCATATTCATTACATATCGAATATTACCCATGTTTTAACTTGGTTTAGTGTTATTTATTTGGTGGGTACGTTCAATGAAGAATAAATAATTGATATTTTCATCTTTAACCCATTTTCAAAAACAGCTAATTGATCCCCCAATTGTGCACTGTTTCCATTTAAGCACTTCTTTTTAAAGGTTTTTTAATAAATAAAACATCACAAGTAGTAGTTGTAAAAATTGAACGGAAAACAGTCAACTGAGATGTTGACTCGTTGCAAGTCATTTTTCAACATGAAAGGAATGATATATGACTTGAACGACAAAAGTTTACTGGATCAAATTTTTTTGAACCGTTTTCACGACATATTGCGTTCCTAAAATCGAATTGTAAGTTGAATAGAGAGAATACACACACCTTAACACAGTAACATACTCACGGGATAATAGACCTTATAGAGCCATAACTTCTCTCTGACGCACTAGATGTGCATTTCTTAGCGTAAATGGGAGCAAACAACATTGAGCATGTACTCCCATTGTTCCTCTGTCAAGCATACAAAAGCTGTCTTTTTCACTGATACAGGATAAGTAGGAATCTGATAGTATCAACTTGACATATTTAACGAAGAAGTTAAAACTGCTTAATCTTGCTATATTGGGAATAGTATTGGCATTTAAACCTCAGTAATGTACATCATCTTATGACCACGATATGGACATTAGTGAAAATGGGGCGAAAGACAAGCGAATAGGGCACAAAACCCCTTAACGGCTAGTCATAATCCAGGCTCATACCCTGCTTACCAGTTACCCTGCCTGGTTCAGCAACAGGAAAATAATTATTCAATACCTGATGATGACCAACCTGAAAATATTTCTGTATTTCTCAGCAGTATAACTTTTTCATGACCTGCTCTGGCCCTATGCCCTCTAGAATTTTAACCCACGAACCCTCTGGATCAAGGTATGGTGTACGTGAGTGAGAAAGTGATTGCTTCTTCTAATACTGAAAATATAATTTTTACCTTTTATTCCGTGTACGAAGTATTGTTCCTTCAAATAACTTAACAACTTTAGTGACTTCAGAAGTACCTTTATGTACTCGTATCGTCTTCTGGGAAGATACCTCAAACTGTCGTTGTCACTCCTCTTTTGTTTACCGTAATTTACAGACACAGTACCGTCGGATGGTATCTTCTCAAATCCGGCGACCCGATTTTAATGTGTGTGTCGACCATGCAGAATGAAAATCCAGTTTTTAAATCCCGTACCAACTCCCACTATGACTTGGTCAGTTTTCCCAATTGAATTTTCCTAATTTTGGTCGATGTTCTAAGTCCGGTTGTTCGCAACGCAATTATGCCATTCAGTAAAAAATGTGTTCGAATTTCAGTTGGTGTAAGTAAATGTGACCGAAAAAGAAGAAAAAACGAAATTAGTGTGAGAAGAATGAACATAAAGACATATAATTCAACTTTTGATTCTACATTTGATTTGTTTTATTGTTTACGATTATTCTTACAAAACAAACCACAGCAATAAATTAATTGGTTATTTTAAAAAAAATTAAACAATTATGGTTTATTTAGGTGAGTACAAAAGTAAAACCTTTCGTGAGCGCGCATAACATTTTCTTTTATGTACATAGGATTTGACAAATAAAGATTCCAGACAGTAGGCCAACAATAAGATGTTGTGTACATTTTAACTCTTGATCTGGTATCTAACCGTTTTGTTTGTTTCAGGTATTGATTGTGATTGCGTTTGTTGGTGCAGTCGCGTCCGAGAGCACTGACAGTAGCGAGTCAAAGGAGAGGGCTGTTGTGCCAAAACCGACGAGAGACAGGGTCAATCTCCTTTACCAATCTTTGCAGAGAAACCGAAATAAGACTAGCAACGGTACAGGAGGGGCGAGCGAAAACGGCAATTATGTCTTACATGGTTCGGTACAAGGTGTTGGACAGGGGCAAAACGGTGAATTTTCCGTTGGTGGAACTGTATCCGGAAGTTCATCATCAGCCGTCGATGAGAGCAGTGTTCCAAATGGAACGGAAACGAATGAAAATCGAGTTTTTAAGGAAGAAAATAGTGTCGTGGGGCAAGGGAGCAGCCTTGTACCAACTCAGGTGTATCCCCAAACACAAGATAAAATGAACTTGCAATATCATTTCCCGCAGATGGGATTTCATACAACGGGACGGCCTGTAAATTATCAGCCGGGTCAAGAGAATTTTAACGGAGGTTGGGGTCAGACAGGCCCTTTCCCTCTCAACTGCTGTCCGTTTGTTGAGCAACCCAACTACGTTGGCCAACATGGCAACGGGGGCCATCATTTCGTCATGCAAGGAGGATATGGTTGGAGTCAGGGTAACCATGGCCATGGTAGGCCGTTTGGACTTCATGGAGGAATGGCGTTCGGAAATAATGTCGGGAGACCAGGTAACTTCTACGGAGGATATGGAACCAACGCCGAAAACAATGCGTGGGGTGCTACAAACCAAGGTAATTTTGGAAATCAACTGGGCACAGAAGGTTATTATGGAAACCTTCACGGACAAGGGCAGTTTAGTGGTTCCGCTCATGGCGTAGGACAATTTCAAGGAGTAACACCAGGACAGAATTCAGGAACAGTTCCCTCACAAGAAAATACTCTAGTGAGTAATGAAAATCCTACTGGAGGACAAAATGGACCGGTGTATGGAGCTCCTCATTTGAGTAATTATGGACAAGGATCTGTCCTACCCGCAAACCAAGGTGTCTCGGAAAATCCATCAACCCCAGTTCCAGCAGTATCAGGCGTTCCTTACGGTGCACACGAAAGTGGCCCTTATGGCGTTAATTCAGAAGTAGGAGGCAGTTATTTAGGTCCAGGAGGAAGCACCTATGGTGGACAAGGAGGTGGTAACTATGTCGGGCAAGGAGAAAATTATGCTGGTCATGGAGGAGGTAATTATGTAGGACAAGGAGGAGGCAACTATGTTGGACAAGGAGGAGGTAACTATGTTGGGCAAGGAGGAGGAAATTATCCTGGACAAGGAGGAAGCAACTTTGCTGGACAAGGAGGAAGCAACTTTGCTGGACAAGGAGGAGGCAATTATGGTGGACAAGGAGGAAGCAACTTTGCTGGACAAGAAGGAGGCAATTATGGTGGACAAGGAGGAGGCAATTATGGTGAACAAGTAGGAAGCAACTTTGCTGGCCAAGGAGGAGGAAATTATCCTGGACAAGGAGGAAGCAACTTTGCTGGTCAAGGAGGAGGCAATTATGTAGGACAAGGTGGAAGCAACTTTGCTGGTCAAGGAGGAGGCAATTATGTTGGACAAGGAGGAAGCAACTTTGCTGGTCAAGGAGGAAGCAATTATGTTGGACAAGGAGGAAGTAATTTTGCTGGACAAGGAGGAGGCCACTCAGGAGGAGCGTTTGGCGTAAATGGTGCAGTGCAAGGTAGTGGGCAGTATGTGGCTGGAGGATCCGTACAAGGAGGCGGCCATTACAACCCACTTGGAAATGTCCAAGGCGGTGGACGTCCAGGTCAAAGCGCTGGTGTAAGCGGCCAATTCGGCGCTAGTGGCGCTGTCCAAGGTAGTGGACAGTTTGCCGCAGGAGGCGGAGTTCACGGAATGTCTCAACTAGGAAATCATGGAAGTCAGTTTGGAGCGGGATCAAATGTTCATGGTGAAAGCCATTTCGCTGCCGGGGGCAACGTTCATGGGGGTGCAGGTGCTGGAGGAAATTTCGCTCAACCTCCGGCCAATAATTTTGGCACGGCCCATGCAGGCGGACAACTCGGAGCCAGTGGAAACTACCAAACCAGCGGCGGATTCGGACTCGGCGGGTCCGTTCAGGGTGGTGGAAATCATGGGTTTTTCAAACCAGGACTTTTCGGCGGTTTTCCACTTCCCCATTTTCCAAAGCCGGGCTTTCATTTTCCATTCAAGCCTCAACAACACGGAGCGACCCAGGGTCCCTACTTTCCTTTCAGGCCGCCAAATCGGTTCCCATTTTTTGGAGCAAACAAGGAATGCAATAAACCATAAATATCATCTCCTTCAAATACACAGAATAGAGAGAAACATATCACACAAACCATTTTGCTATAAAAGAAACTGTGATTCTACAGCTAAAAATTCCAAAATAGATGTAATTTTAAAATTTCTTTGGATATTAACAATTATAGACTGACAAAATAAACAATACTTTTAAGAACTCCACGTTTACTTAATTTTCATTTTTTATATGATGCAAAAAATGCATTGTATCCTGTTATTTCTCATTCTTCATCTATCCTTTATACCCCAAATATTTAACAGTTAATACAAAAACTGATTAGGTCAATATTTCTTTTTTTGAATTTGTTCCTTATCACCTATTATACCCATTATGTATAATGGAAATTATGTTCATTTGAATGTTGTATTTATTTGTCTTGATATATTAATGATTCGAATGCTGTTGAATGCTTAGAAGGACAACTCTGCGAAATTAATGAGTCATCAACTCATCGGTGCAAAGCAATGGACAATAAACCGTAACGGTACAATGGTCGGCCTTAAGATTAATAAGAAACAGTATTGCCTTTTGTCTTCCTTAACGGTGTTTTTTCGGTTCTTCGATAGGCTTTAATAGAAATGACAACCATAATTTAATTAATGATATATTTTAAAACGTTTTGTTCCGTTGTCATGCTATGATGTTAGGATGATAAGAAAGTCAAGGTTTTTTAAAGTCCATTCTATTCGTCTGAATGTCTAATAAAAAATTCTTGAATGCAAAGATTTAAATAAATTTTGGCTTATGTAGTTCTGCGTTTGCCAGCACAGGTATTCTGAAGGCGTGGGTAGGTCGCACGATTCGGACCAAGTGGATAAATTTGCCTTGTCACGAAAAAATATAATGACGGTATGAACAAGATTTAACATTATTCTTGGATATTTCCGTTTTAGAAATATCTCGTCGTTTGTTTGGTTAAATCTTGCAAGTTGATATTTTCAGCCAAAATGTCAGTACAATCGATTTATGTATGGCAGAGTTCATGATTGCGATAGCTTATACGTATATTTTGTTTTGTCCAAAAAATAAAACATCATACCATATATAATTTTCTTTTAAACCAAAGAAGTACATTCAACCATAAAAAAAATTAACAATAATATCCTGTTAAATGTAAAGAACATTTCTTGTGCGAAAAGTACGATATAGTATAGAAATGGGAAAAACATGAAATATAATGAAATGTTTAAACTATTAGATTATAATTAAATCTAATTATAAATTTCCCAAATGGTATTCTATTGACGAGCTAGAGTCAATAATAAACTTGGGCAAATACCGCCAATATTCTTGACTATGTTGTCAAAAATTGAAAAAGTAAAAAGCAAATCGAGAACAAAAACAATTATTTTTACAAATTGACTCCTAGATTCAAAGGTCTAGTCCTAATTGGCTAAGTCTCGAACTTAATAAAGTGGGGTTTTTTCAAGCAGGTCAACTACAAACAGCATAAAGTCAGCCAAAAATATATTTCTTCATCTAAATAGTCTATGGTATTTTGTTATAGTTTTTTAGTAAAAAATTATACATTACATTACGTTTTCGAGTATACAAAAGAGAGGAGACTGAGGGTGGTCCGAGTGTTTGTCCGAAAGCTTTCGAAAAATAAAAACAAACAGAAATTGTTGGAAAGCTAAAAAAATAAAATAAATAAACGAGCGACTAATGTTCAATGTCCTCCAGGAGTCCATTATTTTTTTAAAGTGAGTAATTATATTATTGAACTAATCTCTACTGGTATCAATGATCCTCTGCTAAAAAGAATCAAGGTCTAAAATCAATCCTTTTTCTTTTTAAACATAATTCTTACTTATTCAATAAACAAAAAGTGAAAATTCCGCTTCAAGACCTTCCCATTTTCATTTTCAAAATTTGTCTGGCTATGACCTATTGTCGAGACCTTTGAACAGTGGTTATTCTGCGACAGGCCTGGAGTGTATGAACAATATGACAAAGTTTTGTATCAAAAATCGATTATTTATCACAATTTTGCTGTGAGCAGGCGAACGTTTTCAAAAGTTTTAACTTTGAATGTCACCGGTCGAAAAAAGCACTTTTCAATCTGAATCCCAAAATATATCTTTGTCAAACCAGCAAATAGTCAGTTAAAGTTTCGGATAGAGTTCAGGCAAAAGAAATTGATTAGGTTCTCCATCAATGCTTTCTCATAAAAACGAATAAAATTATTTTACCCGACAAGGTTTTCATCCGAACTACAGATTTTATGGAAAAATTGAAATTTTTAGGGCAGAAAAAAGAAAGAGGCTATATTAAAAAAGAATAAGCTTATAAGAGTCAGTTAAATTGTTCGTACCCATTCATCCAATTTTGTCATTTGATACAAGTCATACTAGGCCGTTGATTCATATACATTGAACAGATTTGTCAGGGATCTGATTCAATTCGATTTCTCAGTTGCTACTCATGCACATACATCAGCTACATTCCTTTTAATCATTGAACACCTAAATAAGATTGACTTAGGGTTTAATTCCATCCTTATTCAAAATAAAAATTAGTATTTAGCCTAGGCAAAATTGCATAACAATCAAACCAATAATAAAACACTGAAACCCAATCAGTAAGATTTATTTAAATAGCGCTTCATTATTTTATTTGACTGCTTTCTACATCTTCATTTACTTCAAAGAAGATTAATTAGAACTTTATCTCAACTTAAAACCTTAATTAATTGACTTAACTAGAACCTTTTGAAAGACTTATTTCCAAACCGTGGCATTCACGGCGTTGGGATAGATTAAACTTACTTTGCAGGTAAGCGTTTCTGGTTCAAGTTGTTTAAAAAATGCTAAAAGTTAATGTTGTAAATTTAGTGTCAATGACCTTTTTGCAAAAACACGACAAAAATTCGGGCGAGAAAATTTGTACCTAAATACCATAAATTATTATTTTGTAACAGTGCGACGTAGCAAAGTACGTTAAAAAACTTTTTTTTAAACAAGAAACCAAGTTGATAGTAGTTTTTGCACCCCAAAATATCCGGGATTAAGTTTTATATAATGTATAATATTCCCTGCCTTGAAACAATGGAACATAAACTTGGTCTCCAGCTATCGCGGTATTTCTTTCATAAACACCATCAGTAAACTAAAAAAGTAAAATAATGATAAATATTAAAATAAAATAAATAAAAAATAATGACCTATTCTTCTACAAACAAGCTTGTTTTCGTGGATGTTATGTTGAATGTATTTGATAGTATTGACCGCATTCTTCAATTCACAAATTATTTGAATACTAAAATAAAAGTATATATACAAAATTTACTTCGGGATACTTCAGCCAAGAGTAGTGTTTTAATGGCCTGTCTAATCTGCACTGTTATTGGACTAGGACGAGGCCTTCTGCTCAGCTTGAATTTGGTTTTGTTCTATATTAACTATCTAGAGAATCACCTAGATGAAAGTGTTTGTCTGGAGGACGATAGTAAAGTCAAGCTATTACCGTATTCAGATGACCTGGTCCTACTCGACTGTGAACCAAACTAATTACAGATTTGATTAATGCATTGGAGTCATATTGTGATGGCCATCCACCTACAGCTATGCGTATGATCTCCGTATGCACCAGCATATGTAATGACCTGACGAAGGACGCGTACAACGTCCGAGGACGCGAAGACTATGCCAACAGTTCCTCGAATACGTACGGGGTAGTGGGTGCGGAACGGTGATGTACCACTCGTAACCTCTCCCATTCCCGCGACCTCTTGCCTTCTTCTGGCGCCACTGTTAAAGCCTCTTCCGAGACCGAACAAAAAGAGGATCGCAACCTGTTCATTCAGTGAAGACGTAACAAATACAGGTCACACAGTCTCTGAATTGTTCCTTGCGATGGGTGGTCAGGATAGGCGGTCGATTCTTTGGATATTTGAATGTCCATTCTCATTTCTTTCATCCACCGACAATTATGCCCGGTGCAGGGGGTGCAAAAAAGGTGAGCCTTGCGTTCTCAGGCGCTACCCCTTCTCAATCGAGGTCCTTGACTGGAAGTGGGGTTTCCAGGCACAAAATAATGAGAGCGGTGAGACCCTCACTCAATGAGCGCCTTGAAAGCGTGGTGCATCCTCTAAAGTACAAACTTTATTCGTGTTTACCTGTACTCATGATCTCATCTCCGTAAGAACCCTCCGCGTACATATGGAAGATCGGGAGCGTAAGGCTTATGAAGATGCGAATTCTACGCCTACAGGGTCCCTCGAATGCGTACACGCAGTTGTTGCTTTTGAGTCAGCCGCGGATGGCGGTGCTTGCTTGGGTGTTAGGTACAAGATCCGTTTGCACAGACGGGGGAGGGTGCATAACCAACTCAACTACGGGGTAGCATAACGTCCCAAGTCCAAGCCTAACTACATGGGTATGCACTCGTAGTGGCTCAGTGGTGAGGCTCATGGTGAAAACTTAGAATGAGCCTGTTGTGAAAATCTTGACATTTTACCAAAAATATGTTTATGAAGATGTTAAATAAACAATATTTTAATAAAATAAAACACGGACATTATATATTTTTTGGTGACATGCAGTGTAAGAAAATAATGGCCTTTCAGGCCTATTCTTCCTTGGTTCATCCAATCATGAAGGCCAATGATTATTCCCTCGATAACATCAAATAATTATAAGATTACATCTCTCATTTGGTCATTTTAATTGTTCATTAAACAGTTAATGTAAGTTCAGTATATAGTGAAAATTCAGTAATAACTAAAATTCCTTTTGAATTACATAATTATATTATTTTCAGTTCATAACATTTCTATATTTAGTTATGTAATGCCAAATTTATTAAATATGTAATCTTCTGTTTATTCACGTGCTTGTTCTTAAAATTAATTATTTATTTTATTTAACAACAAAGTCCTTGTGAAAAAGAAAATTTTTCATTATTCCGTTATCTATTGCACTGAAGGTTTAGCGTTTTTATAAACAATCATAAAAAAATTAATTTCGATCGCTAATACTCAAAAACAAAAACTGGACACTCGTGTTTTGTTGATTATTTAAACCTATATGTATTTTTATTGTTATATTAATTAGAACACTTATTTTAATGTAAACTAAATGAAACAAGATTCGAAATTCGAATTTTAGAAATAAAAATGATTCAATTATGACGATGTGAAAGAAAATTCATCAAAATACCGGAAATTAATTTAGTGGTAGAGTAAAGTTAACTAACAATGTATTAACTGGTTTTGTTTTTAATTCGTCATTAAAACGGCTTCTGTTTATCTGAAAACAAACAATTTAATGGGAAATGGCAAAAGTGTTGAACTATTTATTTGTATCTCCGTATATGTGGTGACAAATTTTCTCAAGGTGAAAGTTCATGGTGTTTTACTCGTGGTTATAAATCATTTATGAGCAATAGCGTTTTGCAAATTTCTTAGCACGATAGCTCGTTTTTCCTTTTTCTGAAAATGTTTCCGTTTCAAGGGCTTTTCTGACGCAAGCTTAAGAAAGTTTTGTAGCAGAGAACAATCTGTAATACAACGACCTTTTAGTAATAAACAGTTCTTTTAGACTCATTAGAAGATATATTATACAAATAAACACAAACGATTGTGAAAAGTCTGTAGTATGATGTACACTGTCGAGTGTTGGGACGAGGCGTTAGAAAACTCATTGTGATTCAATAAAAATTTCGTCAAATTTTTTAAAATAATATTTGTGCCGTTCAATATTAATAATAACATCAAATGGTGTCTTGTCCGAGCGAGCAATTAAAAACAATTACTACTAATGACAATAAATAGTTTAAAGTAAGGATGACATCGTTAACATTTGGTAAACCTAAGGATTAGTATTTGAATTTTAATTAGTGTAATTAGTAGTAATTGAAAAATGGCAAAAAGGAGGGTAAATTCGAAAAGTTGGGTCGGGATGGGAAGTTAGTGTACGAGTGGATCGAAGTCACGGTAGCTCACCTGGTAGAGCAGCGGCGTATTTAGACGAAGGTCGTGGGTTCGAATCCCGCTCGTCACACTGACTTTTTTATGTCAACCAATACTTTACATAAAGATTAATTAATTGAAAGGTGTTATTTGGTCAATCGGACCACGAAATCTAATGAATTGAATTTTATGTTCAAAACTTTCCAATAATGCCAAATAGCTAAAAAGAAACTTTAAAAAATAGATACAGTTTATGTCATACAGGGTGGTTTAACGTCAACTACCAGTTGGTTAACGAGGACTAGGGCTCAGAACCACTTTACAATAAATTCATGATTCGTGCCCAGAACCCTTAGCGTGTGAAATACGAGTGAGACTAACCGCCACCGCGATCCTCTTTATAAATATAACTATTATTTAAAAAAGTCAGGAAATATTTGAACTGTAAACACATTAATAGAGAAAGTGTAATGTGCTTACTTGTCTTTACTCCTGCAAAAGGGTATCGAACAATTTAAAAATTAAGCTGATAAACACGCTAAAGAAATGACATTCTATAATAAAATAACATCATTTCTATTGAAACCTTATTTTAGAAGTGCCATCATCTAGCAGCAGAGCAATGAAGCTATTAGGTTTAAGTTTTGAAAACATACCTCCCCATGTGATGACTGATGCCATACCAAAAGCACCTGAAGTCTGTTGACTGATCATCATTATCTGCAGTTGCTTTTTTCCCGAACCGTCTCATCTTGATTGTTAGATTTCAACTTCAAAACAGCTTGACCGAATTTGAAGTTGATTTTGGAGTTTTTCTCTAGGGAATCGGCTGAATGTCTACGTACAGAGATAGTAAGCATAGCCATTGTACCTTCGATTTTTCTACTCAAGATTCTTTATTAAGAAGTGCTTATACTTTTATTTTGGCCTCAAATAAGTGGAGAATCTTTTTATTGTTGTTCTCCGCACTATTATAGCATAAATGGCGAATTTCTCACGTTAATGGCATGTTCATTTCCGTTTCCGTTGAAACCTTTCTCTAAAATATGTCCTTCTCTTCTACGATTACAACCAAAAAAAAAAAATCCTGAAACTGGGATTAGTTTGTAAAAAAGCTTCATATAAGTTTAATATCTTGCAAAAAGAATCGCCAGATGGATCAGTGGGACAAATGGCTCAACATGAGTCTAGCCTTTACCAATTTCCATTTGTACTACAGTTGACTAAAAATCCCTCACGGTAGAGAGCGTGGGATTTAGAGAGCAACTAAGTCACATCCATCAGTATAACTACTGTCGTACTCTCAAATGAAATGGAATTAGGCAGCATCCGTCTTATTCAAAGCGTAGAGAATATTCTCGAATATTCCAAGGATTCAGGATTCTGGAATATTCAATAGTCCGAAATATTCTCGCCCATGTTCACGATACTGCACGAATGGCTACCTCCTCACGCATGTCATTTCGCTTTGTTTTCCTTGAAATATTCTTCAATAGTATCCACATCTTTTCCAAGTGTTCACGGTTTGCCAAGCTTCTATGATGTACATAGTTGTTTAGAAAACTATCATAAAATTGAGGCAATTTGGGATTTTGAGTAAGACTAAACCCCCTGACTATTGGATATTATCTGACGTTCGAACCTACTGAGCATGTGAATCGTTTTCGGCCGGATGCTGAACTGATCATCTGTATACGAATGGAACCAAGTATAAACTTGAAAGAAGCAACCCTAGATGATCAGTCTAATGGCCCAACTACTTATGGATATCACGTATCCAAGTCTACAGTAGACTAAAAAACCATCATCAAAGAGAGGGAATATGGGATTTGTTGTTAGACCAAGACCACCTTACAATATGGCTTTTCATTCTGTAAATTCTCTGATATGATCCAGCTTTCTGAAAAATACTTGTAAGAACATTCCCACTAATAGAATCTGTGGTGAAAATGAAGGAACCTCCTAATCACTGCAGCTATGTACAATGAATTCTACAGCACATTGTGCTTAATAAATGAGTGCCAGGGTTTTCACACAAATCCTTATTCAACTAATACTTTTACACTCGAACAAAAAACCCACGCTATGGTCTGTTTGCAAAGAAAGTTGCTCAGTGTGTCACATCTGATCGAAGAGTGCCTTGGCCCGTTACAGGGTGCGAGTAGGTTTGTTCCTGCCATAAAGATTGTTCTCAATGGTTAGGTCTCCTGTTCCCCTTCCCAAAGAGGGGTGTTTCCACACATATATAGTTGTTTATATTGCGTGGGTATGTACATTTAAATGTGTCTCTATGGTAATAATTAGAATTGTATGTGTGGGTGTATGGGATTAATGAGAGGACCTTACAGTAAATAAATAAACTCTATGAAGCAGAGTATTGCTAGAAATACATTTCTGTGGTACACAGCTGTGATTCACAAAAAGGAGTCAAGTTTTCCAAAGTTTCACGTTATATATCATATATTATAAATATCTTTAAATAAAATAAAAGGGGTGAAGGTGGCCGCAACGGTTTAGGCGTTGACACGGCGCTCATCACTGTAAGATAAAGGTCCGGGGTTCGAATCCAGCGGCCCTGCGTTCGAACCCGACATACGTACAAATGGGCTTTTTTTCAAAAACACCGGCACCCCGACGTTGATATAACCTCTGCTGTTTCGAACCCTCGTCAAAAATAAAATAAATGAAACGTAAATACCGGCTATATAAGAGGGAGTCAACCAAGCTACTCATTGGGTGTCGTGAACAAGGGATGAAGCCACTTTGCAGTACTTTCTTCATGTTATTTACGATGAAAATTCTATGGGCTGTGCCAGAATTCGAACCCAGAACCTATAGTGTGGCAATTACGAGTCGGACGTCCAACCAGTCACCGTGGCTCCCAAAAATGTAATTATGTGCCCAGTTGTTACTTTATAGACAATTAATTAAGGTTTTCAGTTGAGATAAAAAAGTCAATGGCACGAGCGGGATTCGAACCCACGATCTTCGGCTCGATACGCCGCTGCTCTACCACTTGAACTATCGTGACCTCGATCCACTCGGACACCAACCTCCTATCCCAACCACACCTTTTGAATTTTCCCTCCTTTTTGCCATTTTTGGTCAAGCGGACCACGAAACTAGTGAATTTATTGACAATGTTAATAAAGAGGTGTTCAAATATTTTTCTAGAGTCATATCTACATCTCTTGAAACAACGAAATACAATTTAGTGATTCAACTTTTCCATGAATCTGGGAATACGTTTTAATTGCATTAAATTTCAAATGAACAATTAACGTACGAGTATTTATTGATTTGATTGCTTTTTATAATTTAAATTGACTACGAAATAAAATCTTTTGAAAACATTCTTAGATAAGAAAATGTTTAATGTTTTAAAAAATGTATTGATTAGCTGTGGAAGTTATATAGAAACGCCGTTTAACCTTCAGCCATAATCGCATATTGAATTGAAAAAAATAGTCACGTTTTAATTCGGTTAATTCTTTTTATTTTATTCGATTAAAAGGAATAAATAGAAAAGAGTGCTATGTTTTCTTTATGATTTCAATTAAATGTAGGTCAAATGTTTGTTGTGGAATTTATTAATGATTCGTTTTCGGTTTTAAACACCGAACATTTAACAAAAGGAGAAAAAAGTAAGTAACTCTTTGGGGGGGGGGTTATAAATTTTCCTATCAATGAGTAAATAAACGCTACTGTTCAGAAATCTGACAAAAATAAAGAAAAACAAACCGCTTCTTCAGAAAGTTCCCGGGCAGTGGGAAAAGTGGGGACGCGTACTGGATAAGATAAAAGAGAATTGAAAAGCCCGTCGCTCAAGAAAGGTGATGATGTTATTCTTGAGAGTGTTTAGTGTTGTGTTGTGTTCCTGAGGTAGAGAAGCTAATCTTTGAGCCAATTGGTCCCGATTGTGGACGCTCGACACTAGTCATGTTGTTGCTCAAGGCAGCGTTACTCGTCGGAGCGGCGCTCTGTCAAGCATCGGCCAAATCCGATCTAAGCATCGACGAGTACTTCATTTCACATCTATTCGAGAAGTATGGAAACAAAAAGGTTCTCACTTTTGAGGTTTGTAATTTTTTTTAATAACAATTTTAACAAACGATTTTTTCCTCGACAAATACTTTTGATGGATTGGCTTTTTCTTTTTACAAGAGAACAATAGGAGCCTGGCTTATCTCAAGAGATAAGCAATATTAAATTTAAGAAACGAATTTTTTATTAATTTGCATTAAATCTAATTAAATTGTTCAAAAACTTTTATTATAACAAAAAATCATTCACACGGACTTTGGTTTTTCGGTAACAGTAACGGTATCACAAGGGCTCCTCCATTTATCAGCATTTTACAATAAAGAAACAATCAATCTAATATTTATTTAGGCCTGACCAGACATTAATAAGTGCTTTAGATTTTGAACAATATAAATACAAATCAGACATGTTGATTATTTTCGAATCTTGAATATTTTGAGTATCTTTTCACCCGAAGACAAATATTTCAATCATGAGCTGGATGATTGAGTAATACAAAATTACCTTATCTAAAAGGTTTCTGATTAAAGTTCTTCACAAAGCGTTAAAAAAACTACATTTCTGCATGTCTTACTAGCTGGTGTAAATAAAAAATATAAACTTGAGAATTAAAGTTCAAAACTATCAAATATTTATAATCATAGTTCAGATTGTTTATAACATTTGTCGAGTTAATGAAAATAGATTAATTCACACTTTTTGCAGTACGAGGAAACATAAAAATAAACACAGATAAATAATACCTACGATCATTAATCTTTTAAGCGAAATCTTGTACGTTCTATTACCACGAATTTTTATGGGTAAAAAAACACTCAGAAACTAAAACTGCTACGGTTAATTGCATGAAGGTAACAATTTTAACAAAGTAGTATTGCTTTCTAAAGTGGTTTTAAACCAATAGTTCATAAAAAGACGGACACTTAAATATCTTGATATTCTCTATATCAAAGAATGACATGTTGACATTTTTCTCAAGTTAATGATGACGTCTTGTTTTCTAGTTTGGCAAACTAATAAAAACAGAAAATATTGTATACATTTCAACATTATGTTATTTATTAAGTGGGTAGCATACTTGTTCGTACCAACAGCCGGTTTTTTCTTAGTTTTTTAAATCTATTTCTACTCAATGAATCTTATTTGTGTTATGTATTTTTCAAAATAGTGTTTACTTTCTGCTTAAGCAAGAAAATCTAAAATTTTACCGTATTTTAGTTATATTTTAGGGTCATTTACTTATTTAAACAGAGGCCGAAAAGTTGTCATTTTTCGGTATCATTTTCTCGAAATCAATAACGGATTCTTAGTTGGAGGTTTTTCAAAATAGTAAATTGTTAATTTTTGCCTACATCCTGTGACGAAATATACCTTTTTTATGCACAAAAAATTATATCACTACCCCTGTTTTTATTTTAAAAACATTGTTGGCTACGGCATTTTGCCTATTATTGCTCTATAAAAAAAAAGATAGTTAATGTTGAAAAGTTTTGGTGAAAAGTGTACTGATAGGTACTAAAGTACAACTTCTCTGGAGAAACGAGCAGGATTTTTCCTACTGCATCCCAAATTTGCCATAAAATCGGCGATTTTTTATTTGGTAATGCATTTTTTGACTCAGGACATAATGAAAGGCATTTTTCAAACAGCGTAAAGGACCAGAGGTTCTTCAATGGTAAGATGCACCTCTTGATTTAAAAAAAAAATTGCAGCACTTTTAAATCTTGGATTCTCAAGAGACCGGTTTCATTCTGTGCAAAAATAGTTATGGTGTAAAATAAAATAAATAATTTTAAAATATATATTATACATTATTAATTCATATATAATTATTTATTACATTACATGCTATATTATATGCTTTTTTTAAATCTAAAGTAGTCGCTACTCCTAACACACGAGGAGTTATAACGAGTTATAACAGTAATTTTCTTCTAACCGTTTCTATCATAATGTAATATATTATTATAAATTATTGCTATTTGATTTATTTTTTTATTTTACTTTCGAACATTGCCCATTGGTTACATCGTTTGTTAGCTGGAAAAGAGGGGTACAACATAAATTCGATAGGTGCAATTGCAAAACTCTTGTGCAATTTTTTATTTTACTTTTTAAAATATAGAAGTACATTTAATTGGTTTGCTGTTTTCTTCTGTATTCTGTTTCTTATCGCTATAAAAAAGTCAATAATTACTTATTCGTTTTATTAATGTATTGAATTATTTGAATTTATCTCGCTCTTATTTGCTTTCTCGAAAAAAGTTTGCTACTTGTTAAGGGAATTCTCACTATTTAATGAATTTTTTTATCCTTAAACACAAAAGGAATGTATTGATTAGAATATAAATTTTACCTTATTTTAGTTATATTAAAGACGAAGCAAAAACAACTAATAATTCGTTCATTTCTTTATCTTGTAATGATTCGATTTTAATTATTTTTTAATCTTTTCAAAAAGGCAAAAGTGATTCATGTAATTCTGTCACTTTTACCGTCAAATTTTAATGATATACGTTACTGGTTTTTTTTTCTGCAATTTACTCCTTGGAATGAGTATAATTGAGGAAATTGCAGAATTGCCGGTATCCGGAACGGCACCGAGGAAATTGGTGCTTTTGTTTGAAATCACATTTTGTCGCCATTGTGTTTGCGTTATTTTGCCCGGAGTCTTGGAGTGTTTATTAATCTGAATTGGGCCCTTTGTTCTGGAATAAAACTGTTCTTTTGAGACCCGCGACAATGGGACCCGCGACCTTGTCGAAAGCTGAGAGCTGATGAGACGCGTGGAAACGACGTTGTTGCCGATGAAAACTGAATATTGAAAATCATCGAAACTTTTCTTTGGCCCGTCCGTCGCGACAGAACAGATAAAATATTATCTCGAGGTTTTTTTATGATTTAGACGATTGATCATGAATAAAATGCCTCATAATTCAAGATACGAGCGTACAAAAAACGCGGATAAAAGGTGAAACACTGTCACAGATTGCTTGACATAAAATTGAAAATTATTCAACAGCCCCGTCTTTAAAATAGGCGAGTTATACATTTTTAATAAATATTGGGTTGTCCGGAAAATAATGCAGGATTTTAAGTTTTCATTAAAAAAAATCTATATAAAATATTCTGTTTACGTTTACAGGATTACTCATTTGTATGAATGTCAACACTTATTAATCCTCTTCCAAATGATATTGTTTGTTTACCTCTGTAGCATTCCGCTACTTGGAAATAATTCAGTCATCCTTATAATGTCAAAGCGAGAATTTCGTACGATTTTCTTTTACGAGTTTAAACTCGGCCGAAGCGGAGCCCAAACGGCTAGAAACATTAACCAAGTCTGGGGCGAGGGTTGTGTTAATGAGTGCACTGTGCAAAGGTGGTTTAAAAAATTTCGGGAGGGAGATTTCAGCCTTGAAGATGAAGAAGGTCGTGGAAGGCCTTCCTCTCTTAATGATGATGTTCTGCGATCAGTGGTGGGTGCAGAGCAACTCAAAGTCAGTAAAACGACCGTCGCTGACCACCTCAAGGCGATTGGAAAAGTGAAAAAACTCGAAAATTGGGTTCCACACTCATTAAACGATCGCCAAAAAAATCAGCGCTTTGATGTTTGTGCATCACTTCTTTGTCGAAACAAAAATGACCCATTTCTGGCCAGAATTGTTACATGTGACGAAAAGTGGATTCTCTACGATAACACTAGACGTTCTGGACAGTGGCTCGACAAAGGAGAAGCTCCAATACATTTTCCAAAGCCCCCAACTCATCAAAAAAAGGTAATGGTTACGGTATGGTGGGCTTCATTTGGTTTAATACACTACAGCTTCTTAAATCCTGGCGAAACCATCAATGCTGAATCATACTGTAACCAAATTAATACCATGCATCAGAAATTGGCAGTAATGAAGCCCTCTTTGGTCAATCGGAAAGGGCCCATTTTGTTGCATGACAACGCTCGACCACATGTGTCACGTGTAACGTCACAAAAATTATTGGAGCTTGGCTATGAAACTTTGCCTCACCCACCCTACTCTCCGGACCTCTCGCCTACTGACTACCATTTTTTTAGACACCTGGACCACTACTTAGAACACATAATATTCAAAAATCAAACGGAACTGGAAAATGCATTTATTGACTTTATCAATTCTAAAAATTCTGAATTCTACTCAGACGGAATTAATAAGTTACCAACACGTTGGGAGAATTATTTTGATTAAAGAACATTGCTTTAAAGTAACTAGTTTCTTTTTTTTTGTTTAATACCAAAATCCTGCATTATTTTCCGGACAACCCAATAATATAAATAGTTTAATTGTACGTTTATTAGGTATTATGATAAAAATAATATCTTATAATGCTAATATTTCTTTCAATAACTGACTTTTTAGTAAATATTTTTGAAAATAATTTTCTATAACATACATCTTTTCGTTATTCATTCCATCAATGATGGTAAATTTTCCTTACAAAATACGTTGTTTTAAATGAAAACCCTTTTAAATTATGATAAACATGTTGGATGTGAAATTGAAGTGAAACTGCTTTAATTGGCTTCATCACTTACAAAAGTCACATTTTTAAAACAAATACGTCAGAAGGCTTACGTATTTTGAATAGTGGAATTAGTCGATTTGAAGTTAAAATATTTTAATATTAAACCAACATGAATGAACTAATGAAAAACTTACTTTATTAATTGAAGAGTGGAAATTCAAAACATTCTAAGTGCCAATTTCCTCAAAACTGAGATTTTTTTCTTAATGTGTTCTATGTGCCATCGCCAATAGCACTAATAATGTTCTAACCTCTTTAAAAGTGGTATGTTGCGTTCCTCATAGAAGGCACTGGTCTAAGTACGGGACCTATGTGGTGCCCACTCTCAACGCGACACGCAAGAATGGCACAGTTACGCAGAAGACAAACACTTTGAGCCCTGAAGATGATCTCAATAAAGATCGAAACGTTGTCACGATAAAGAAAATGTTTTTCTGAAACCTACATCACACCAGACCGTATCTCACGATTTCCGAATAATTATGGGACGTATGATTTTTCCAAAGGTTCGAGCCATGGCGTATCAGCCAGTTAGAGAATCAGAAGTTGGATCCTGCGTTTTACGTCTAGTAAATTCATATGACATTTTTGGTAGAAAGAAACTGGTTATGTGGTCAGACAATTGTGCAGGCCAAAATAAAAACCGCACCCTTATTTTTTTAAATGACGTTTTTGGTACAACTTGATCATTTTGAAGAGATGGTTCGGAAATTTCTAAAAAGCGGTCATAGCTTTTTATCATGTGGTCGATACTTCGCCATTATTGAAAAGAGGAAAAGGGTTTCCAAATGTTTCACTCCGACAGATTTTGTCCAAATGTTGTGGCATCAGTTGTTTGGGGGAATTGTTCTCCATATGGAACATTCGTACTTTCTAGACTTAAAACACGCCCGTGACTATATTACCAGTAAATGTTCCAATTACAAAAGCTAAAAGGCTACTATGATAAAAGTTTCCAACGATGATCCAGGTTTTATCCAGTATAACTCCACATTCAATGACACAGACTTGAAGAAACGTGTTAATGTACTAAAAAAGAAGCTAAACCTCTTGATATTAAAAAAGTTTGTATGTCAATGATTCAGAAGCCATCCCTGTCGGTTGACAAGAAAAACGTTTTTTCTGCCATGTTAGATTTTTTGCCAGAAAGTGCTGAAAACTATTATCAAAACATTCTAAATAATTAAAACTTTAATTTATCTTTATACGTTCATTTAAATCTATTAAATTATAGTTTACTATGTTCTATTTATCAATATAGTTTTCATTCAGAGAATTCCATGTACCACGGTTTCTTCGTTTCTTCGATATCTTCTTTATCTTCAATTACCTTCTTCTTCTTCCATATTTTATTTTTTTCCATATTAAGGAGTTTGTTTTTGTTTTTAATTGCACTAACTGCGAAAGAATATACTCCTATATTACCACTACAATAATTTCAATAAAGTTTTTAAGTTGCCATTTGACTTTCGTAGTTCTATAGTTTTCCTGAAAAAGTAACAGAAGGCGCTTAGAACATTTCGAATTTCCACTCTTCAGTTATAAAAATTAGAAATTAGTATTATGCATTTAAAATACAAACATGTTTGAAGTTTGACGTTGCACCCACACGGTCAAACTTGTTTGTTAAAAACGTCTGTCCAACATGCTTCAAGTTTCAGTTTCAAATAGTTGCTAGTTGAGTTTAGTTCATTTTAAAATGGATTTTAATTTTATTAGTTATATTTACTGCCTGATGAGGGTGAAGCAGCGAAGAGAGAGAGAGAGACCGTAAAAAGAATAAGAGGCCCGTGTGGACAAAACAGTGGTTGATGAAAAGAGGTTCTTATCGCCACCTCTCTTCTTATGGTTCCATCAATAAAACTAGTATGTGAACAGAAATTATGAGTCATATCAACCAAACTATGAAAGTCCATAGCAACCAAACTATGACAGATACAAAGAAACAGTTGTAGTTGTCGAGAAAGATAAGATTGTTGGATGGTTTGAAGGTTTGACGGTTTGATGCTCGCCCACACGATCAAACTTGCTTGTCAAACCTCATGTTTGATAGCACGATTTCTAGCAGAGCCTGAAAACCATCAAACACGCCTTCAAACCTTCAAACATGAACCCACACACGATCAAACATGCTTGACAAACAGGTTTGACAAACCATGTTTGTCAAGCATGTTTGATCGTGTGTGGCGGCCTTTAGAATAAGTGGATCAGATCCTGGAAAAATCAAAGTGCAGAGAAGCCAAAAAGTTCTTGTAGCACTTCAAATGAATCGTCCATTCTTAATACCTTTAACATACCAAAGGAAAACAAATAGATAAAGATGTTATTTCGCTGAGGTTTCCTTGCTTAGCTGGATGGGGATATTAAAATGTTTAATTGGAAACCGAGAATAAGAATGTGAGCTTATTTGTTTCTGATCTAGAAGCAGTAATTTTTCTCTCGGCCGTTTTAATTTGTCATCAACAAAACGAAACGTAAACGCATAATGATCAGCAACTGTAGACGATAAATGTCAATTTTTTGCTTGGAAAATTATTCGATTTTTCATAATATTGAAAATAGGCAGAGATAATTGTTTTCACTTGTGAAAATTCATACTTTTCCCAATTCAGACGATCCAAAATTATGATTATTAACATTTGTAGATTCCAGGTTGTTTTCTCTTAATTTTTCTTAAGCCAAATGCAATTTATGTCTAATTTTAAACATAGATGACTCTATGGTAATCTCTTATGTCCATGAAAATTGCGAGAGATAAATTTAATTATGAAAATTTTGGTTTTCCCATTTTAAAAGAAATATGGGTTTGCCTTAAAAAAAGTTCAATTTATTCATTCTCTGTTTTTGATTTAAAACTTCAAAAATGTGTGATGGTTATTAGATATCGAAGTTTATGATTTTCCCAACTTTAGCGTTCGTTATTGGATTGATCTCAGACTTTTTGTTTCCTCGCTGTTGTTTAAGTTTTTCTTAAATCATATATTAATGGATTGTTAAGAATTTTTTTAAAGGAATCAGGATAAGATATCTTCTGTAAGTTTTGGTTCTTTGTGGAGTTGGTGGTATGCGATGAAAATTCCAAATTACTGCGGTAATAAAAAAAAAAGTAAGAGAACTATTGTGATCACTGAAAAATTACAAGCAATAAGGGAAAATCAATGATCATGGCCTTCAGAAGAGTGGGTAAAATTGGAAAAAATGAAAAATGTAGTTAGGAAACGATAGAATGTCATTAAATCTCATGTCAAAAATCTCACAAACTGGGTAATTACGCCGCAATTATCGTAAATGAACGTACTTAAAAAAATGTTTAGTTCAAATTGTATAAATATAAATTTAAGTTGCAAAATTCAAGCTAGCATTACTAGCACAGTTCAAGCCGTCGGAAAGGAAGCAGCATTGGTCAATTCGTTGATACCCAGCTTCTGCAATTTACCGGTAATTGGGTTGCTAAGGCGACTGCCAAACATCCGCCTTTATTCAAACAACAGATAAACCCTAATCAAGGGCCAAGGGCAGTCATGGGTTAATGACTTGATTCGGAGAAGAAATTGAAATTGTAAATTGCACTAAACTACAGTTTCACTTGTACAATCCTTGCAGTTCTTGTTTATTGTTTTTCAATGTAAATGAATTTATTGAAAGGAAAAATTATTGAAATTTTTAAGACTCTTTAAAATGTGTGGTGTTTAGTGACCGTTACTTAATGATTATTTGGAGGACGTGAGATGCGGTCTGGTGAATGTAGGTTTTAGAAAAACATTTTCTTTATCGTGCCAACGTTTCGATGTTTATTGAGATCATCTTGTGGGCTCAAAATGTTTGTTTTCCTTTTAGATGTGTCATTCTTGTCTCTCAACACGACAGACAAGAATGACACATCTACACGGAAAACAAACACTATTATTATCGTGCCAACGTTTCGATCTTTAGTGAGATCATCTTCAGGGCTCACAGTGTTTGTTTTTGCCGGGCACTCTCAACACGACATACAATAATAACACCTCTATACAGAAAATAAATACCTGAAGATGATCTCAGTAAAGATCGAAACGTTGGCACGATAAAGAAAATGTTTTTCTAAAACCTAGACACCAGACCGCATCTCACGACCTCCAAATACTTTTTAGAATACTTGTCTCTGTATCTGGTTAGTATGACAACAGCAAAAAATTACACAGGCCAACCACTGAACATGGAAATATGCTGAAACGTACACTATCTGTAGACAAAATAAATCGATCAAGTATTATTACACAGACATCTACACCATTTTCCCCAATACTATACTAAATCAAAGTTAAATAATAATCAACACATAAGGCATAACCATACAACTTAAAAAAGCAGTTATTTTATTTATTTTTATAGGGGTTAGAACATTTAATGGAAAGCTTAGGACTGGGTGGGTTAGATTTCACAAAGCACAACGTCTCTTTGCACAAAACGAAAGACGGCGGGTTTCAAGACGTCCATCACAGTTTAAACGTCCATGACCACAACCACACCAGGAGGCGGAGGAGCTTAAGTAAAACAGCATAAAACTCCCATGAATCGTCATTCCAAATAAACCACTTTTTGACTTTAGTTCCAGAAGAAAAGTGCCTGAGGACAGAGGATCTTCTGAGGGTGTATGGCGTCGACCCTGGCCACGATGTCGAATTATCACCGGAGAACTTTATGCAGATGTGTCCTGCCATTGTGTACCAACTGGACAGGAAGGTGTGTGCCGAGAGGGTTCCGTTGGTCCCACTGGACAACTACGTCTACGAAAAAGACTACAAAGGTAGTTATGACACAAATAATAATTATTTGGGTCAAATCTGTAAGAAACGTTTCAGCTTGGCTCTTCGGAATTATCAGTGTGTTGGTGATGAGCGCTTGCGGACTTCTTGGGATTCTTTTGGTTCCTCTGCTAGAGAAAGCTATGTTCCAAAAGTTGTTGACCGTTCTTGGAGCGCTGGCGGTGGGGACACTAGCAGGCGATGCCCTTCTTCATCTCCTTCCTCATGTAATTTCTATTGTCTTGAACTTATACAATCATGTTTTAATTGAACAATTAATATGATGATGCGTTGCAATTTCTATATTATTTAAGGCTCTGAAAGATAGTGAAGCTAGTGAAGAAACGATAGTTCTAAGATCGACCGTGGCTTTCCTCCTAATCATGTTCTTCTTCACTATGGAAGCTTTCATTATACATGGAAAACGAAACGTAAATAACAAACAAACTATGATATTTTTCCACCTTTAACGGTTTTTTTTCTTTAACAACAGAAAGTAGCGATGAAAGAAGCTGAAGGAGGAGAAGAGTCGTTAGCCGGTCACAGCCATGCCAACAGTGGTCAGGCGGTCGCATGGATGGTCATGTCTGGTGATGGACTGCACAACCTGACCGACGGACTGGCCATCGGCGCAGCTTTCAGCCAAGGGCCTATCATCGGCATTTCAACCTCTTTAGCAGTTTTGACACACGAGCTGCCACACGAATTAGGTATATATTTAAAAAAAAAAAAAAAAAAAAAAAAGACTATTTAACAAACATATAACAGAAAAAATCTGTATTGCATTTAGTTACTAAAATCTTTACTTACCTAAAAAATAATTGTGTCAAATGGTCGCCATAAATCAGATAAAAGACAGTCAAGGGAAAGGAAGCCTTATCTGACAGTTGAAAGATTTCTAAATTAGTCAATTAATAAAAATTCCAAATCAACTCTTTGTTTAATACAGCTCTTTTGCGACAATATAACAGGTTTAGTATGTCAATGACAAAATCATATCTCTCCATAATTTGTGCACTTTCTTCTATATCGATTGTAAGATAAAAGAAAATTTTATCTTCCTACTTCCCACTAGGATAATTATAAGATAAGACAGAACAATGTCAAACGCATTTTTATACAACTTCAATGGATGACTCTGTGGTATTTTTATTGTTGGTTTTTGAAAATTATGTCAGATTGTTTCCCTATCTTCGGTGGTTGGTCTGTTTTTTTTTTATCGATGCCGTTTTATTTGTCGATAAGATTAAACTTTGTGACTCAAAGCGTTTGCATGCAATTAAAAAATAAATAAAAAATAACTAAAATTTAAAGATCTAAATTCGAAAACAACTTGCTAACAAATTAGTAAATCAATATGTAAGGGAAGAGGTTCGTATGTTGTGAATTTGTTTGCTGAAGCTAGATGAGCTAAATGAGACTTGCAGAACTGATTCAGGTAAAAGAAAAGCTAAAAACTCTGAGAATATAGTTGCAAAACAATATTTTTCTGAATACACTTTTCAAATTAGGATTACCCCTACTGTTTTAAGGCCCGTTTTATTTTTTATTTTTCATAAACTCACATAGAATCTAAGGAAATTATTTAGTTGTCTGATGATATGAGTATAAAATAACCAATTTGACAAACGCTTGAATGAAGAAGGAAAATTACAATAAACACAATATTTAACGTGTGGTGATTAGTGACAGTTAATCGATAATTATGCAGAAATCGTGAGATGCGGTCTGGTGTGATGTAGGTTTCAGAAAAACATTTTTTTTTATGGTGCCAACGTTTCGATCTTTATTGAGATCATCTTCAGGGCTCAAAGTGTTTGTCTTCTGTGTAATTGTGCCATTCTTGCGTGTCGAGTTGAGAGNCCTGAAGATGATCTCAATAAAGATCGAAACGTTGGCACGATAAAGAAAATGTTTTTCTGAAACCTACATCACACCAGACCGCATCTCACGATTTCTCAATAACAATATATAACGTTAGTATAGAATTCTGCAATGCGTCTCTAAATAAAATAAACGGAATTGGTTGTATCCAAAAGTAAAACTTCAGGTAATGACGGGTAAACAATTTACGTGAGTGGAAGTTATCCACGGAAGTGTTTTGAGCCCCGTTTTATTTACAATTTACAATTATTATACTGGTAAAAACTGAAGGCTTTCAAACTATTTTGTTCTCCGACGGAATAGTTTTACATAAAAATAGTAAATAGAAGTTATGGAGTTTTAGTAAATGCCACTAGAAGATGAAACTGAGTTACTCAAAGGGGAGTAAATTGTGTAAAACTAAAAACACTTTCATATTTAAACACATGTGATTAGCAATACCCCAAGGAAATGTTTTTAGTCTCGTTTTATTTTTCATTTACGAATACCGTCATGCAACAATCTGAAGAAATTAATTGGTTTTCCGGTGATAAACATGAACATATTGAAGAAACATAAGAATAACAAAATAAAAAAAGTAAACGGAAAATGAAAGAAGCGGTAAATGCCACTTGAAGAAAGAATTCATTTTGGCCTAAAGTGAGGTTAAACCGCGAGTAATGATATGAAAACAACGTATGAGTGGGATTACCCCACGGAAGTGTTTTGAGTTAGGCTTTATTTTCAGTTTACATGTATTACTGACATTACTATTTTACATCGTGTACAAAGATATATAGCAAATGCATAAACGGTACAGAGAATTAAATGAAAGTAAAGAGAAGATATGAAGTTTGGAAAATTTCGTTGGAAAAAGGAATTGATTCGTGTCAAAAATGTAGTAACTATTGCGTAAAACTAAAATAAAATTCATATTTAAACAGACGTATTTACTTAAAATTACATGAAAAAAATGTTTTTAGCCTGGGTTTATTTTCCATTTACGTGCACTTGACACATGGCCAAGATCTAAGGAAAATATGCGGTAGTCCAAAGATATATGTATACTATTGGACTAATTGTAAATATTGACGGAAATGAGCATAATCACAATATAAATAATATAAAAACCTTGTGTAAAACTAAGTTGGAAACACATGTACGTAGGATTACGCCACAGAAACGTATTTAGCCCCATTTTATTTTCATGTCATTTCATCATTTGCACGTATG
This sequence comes from Cimex lectularius, assembly GCF_000648675.2. Taxonomy (NCBI): domain Eukaryota; kingdom Metazoa; phylum Arthropoda; class Insecta; order Hemiptera; family Cimicidae; genus Cimex; species Cimex lectularius. The sequence continues at coordinate 4,022,456 of NW_019394219.1, forward strand.
ATGCTGGGAAAAACGGAAATTTAATAAGAAGTCTTTTCAGAGGATCTTCGGAAGAGGTCAAAACAGAGAAAACTTCCTTACGGTTTTCGCCAAGCTTTCGACAGTTTTATACTGTCATCTTCAGGGCTTTAAAACCTTAATAGGAAATTAAACAACATGGTGTTTTGGGCACAGAAGTACATTATGTTTTTTTTCGGTTCAGCATCTCATATTAGTCTAAAAAACCAATAAAATTCACCTTTTTTTAGTTTTTCAGGTACAAATGTTCACAGTACGTTTCCCAAATATATATATACATATACAATTAACTTATTTTAAAATTTAAATAACAATAAAGTAGGATCACAGATCAAATCAATAAAAACCGATAAAAACAATCTCTACGACGAGGGGAAATTTAATAATTAACACTACTTCGTTATCAAACGAACAATTTTAACAAATCATTGGATTTGTTGAGAAAAAGCACCATAGATAAATAGTAAATAGAATTCCGCGATGCTTTCATTTTTCTGAAAAAAAGTTAACAAAAGCTGTGAGGATTGATGAAAACTACTGAAAGAAGAAATTGATTCTGGTCCAAAGTGAAAGAAAATGTAAACCTAAAAAAATCATATCTGCAATAGATGGCCTTCGAATTACCCGAGGGAAAAGTTTTTAGCCCCATTTTATTTTCAGTTGGCATATATCATACTGGTTTTGGCGTTATGTGCAAACAATCTGATAAAGCATAGGCTGAAACATTGCAATAATCACTGTAAATAAACGGAATCAAAAAAGTCCATTTTACTAAGAAAAGTAATTTAACACGCGAGGAGCAAACGTAAACATAGGATTATTTCAAGAAAGAGTTTTATCACTCGTTACATTTTCAGTTTCCGTATATTGTGCTATTCACAATAAGGTTATTAGCATTATTTAGTTCTTTTCAATCTAAAACGGGAGAAAATGAACTCGTGAGATATACCGTGTGCATTGTGTCGCTCTCTTGGCGAAGTATTCGAAGCCAGATGGTTTGGACAAGAAGTGGACCTTCACAACACAAGAGTGCGTATATCTTCTCATTTTTGAAAACCAGATAAGATAACCGAAATAAGATTTTTCAGGCAAACAAAGGCCTTGATTTCAGTGGATGGAAATTTATAAGACCAATTATGTTATAAAAACAATCAAAAGTTGACTTTTTAATATGATTTAAAAACATTTTTGAACAATTTAATATATTTTAAAGTGTCCAAACATCATTTAAAATTTTTCAAAATTAGAACAAAATATATAAAAAGATATTTCCTTAATACAAGAAGAATACATTATTTCATTGATGAAAAATGCTTTAGTTTTATCGTCTTAAGAAAACCTTGAGTTCTTTTGAATGGTGTAATCCGATTTTTTCATTAATACCACTGATCTGTGAATAGAAAAGAAAAGTCATAAAATATTTAATAACCCAAAACTACATTTTTTATAGAAACATTTATGCTACAAATGATGTTTAATTACGATAAAGGGTCATAAACACTTCCTTAAAAACGCGTTTTTCCTACATTTTCGTTAATATCTCAGAAATTGTTAAGTTTTTCAAAACAAGAACGAAATTAAACTTGAAGAGAAGAAAAATTTTTCCTTTAACATGAACTCTTTTACCAATTTTTAATATAAAATGTTATGAGAGCTACTACCAAAGGCACCAGGTCTGTCTAAAAATCTTACTATTAGTATAAATTCGATTAATAACTAAAAACATTTTTTATAGAAATATTTACTACTACAAATGATTAGTACAATTACAGTACAGAGTGAAAAACGCTTAAACGTGTTTTTTCTGTTCTTTAGTTAATATCTCAGAAACTATTAACTTAAAAACAATTCTCCCAAACTATTATCCACCTTTTTAGTTTTCTTATGATTAACCTTTTAAGGATTAAGTGACAATGAACAATTTAAAGTTTAAGGATTAGTCAGTGTGATTAAAATAAGATTATTTACATTTGTATTTTTAATTTTAGTTTACACTAATTTATGTTTTGTGGATATGAAGATAGGGCTGTAACGCGATTTTTAATTAAACAAACAATCTTTAATATTATTTCAGGCATCACCTTAATATAAAATCATGAATAATTGCTCCATAATTTAATGCTGTTTATCTCAACATGTATCATTGATAGAAAGTTTTAAGGGACCACTTTTAAAGAAAATTTAATTCTCTAAAATTTGTAACAATTGTTTATTGTGTCTGTGAAAAAAATTAATAATTTCTCATATATTTGTAAAAAAATAGACGAAAATCATACGAAAATTAGACTACAAATAATACGATATTCTCCTTACTTATAAATTATCAGCTCAATTAGTTAAAAAACGTTTAAGTGCTTTGGTTATAAAAATTAAATACTTTAATGGGCAAAGTCATTAAAAGATAAACTTAAAGATTATAAAGATAAGCCTAGTGAAATTATTCCCAAAAAATGGTGAAACCAATGTTCTGACAAGGGACAAGGGACATATAAAACTAATTTTTCAAAATAAAAGAGATTTGTACATTAAGAATTTTTCCTTTTGTTTATTTATGGAATAGGATCATATTTTTTCTTGATATGTAAATTCTTTGATCAATAATTAGCAAGGCTGAATAATAAAAAAGAATACTTAATGCTTAGGAAGAAAAGTTCGATTTTCAACTGTTTATAGTTTATAGTTTCATGATTGTTTATACACGACGCTTTTATTATATTATTTAAATTTTTACCATTTTTCGAATTCCAGGAGATTTTGCAATATTGCTCCAAACGGGTATGACAATCCGCAAGGCGGTTGTGTACAATTTGCTGTCCTCGGTGCTCAGTCTGCTTGGAGTGCTAGCAGGACTTTGGCTTGGGGAATTTGAGAACGCTTCTTATTGGATTTATGCTGCCACCGGTGGAACATTCCTTTACATATCCTTAGCAACACTGGTAAGCAGCAGATTTCCAATACTTTACTTACAAAAAAAACTATACTAATAACAATGTTTATTCCTCGTCAGGTACCAGAAATGCAAAAGCAATGCAAGACAATTTTAGACGTTGTTTTGGTTCTGGGAGGTATGTTTTGCGGGGGTGCGATCATGTTTGTCATCGCCTGTTACGAACACACGCTTGAAGAGTTCCTGAACGAAGAATATGTTTAAAAATACAATTCATTTTTATTTTTTACAGAAGATATTTATTTTTATTTTTTAAAAAGCAAATGTACATTTTCTCACTCTTTGTAAATAAAATATATAAATAATAAACTGTTTTTTAAAAAATACATCACGTTTTGGTTGTTAAGTTTACAGATGGGCATGAATGTTAAAACTTATACATAAGTTCAAGTTGATCTCTTTGGTCGAATATATTTTGGCAGGTTTGAAAACCATTGTTGTTTTTATTATATAAAAAAATGAACTACATTGTTTTTAATGTGTAAAAACAATATTATTTTGTAGAAATCTTTAAATGACATTTATTTATACACTATAAATTATAAGAATATTAATATAAACATAAAATATAATTATAAGAATATTGTATATAAAATATAGTTATGAGAATAAATTATAAGACATTTGAAACCATCTAGTAGGAACAATATGCTGATGTGCGTTATTAATTTTTTTAAATTTATTTGTTACCTATACATGAAAGTATACTATACAAATATGTCACATGATTAATATATTACACAGCACATAGCACTAATGCCAGCACTGCACCGGTAAAACACATGCTTTGAGGAGCCAGCCATTGCTTGCACTCAGTGTGTATGATTAGGCGTCAATGAGGTCCCGAGGTCATCGTCGGATGAGGCGACGTGGTGGGTTGTCAGGATGGGAATGAGTGGAGAAGGCTCGAGCAGTATGGTTCGGATGGTGCGAAAGGTTGGTGTGGAAGGTTTGGAATCTGGATTGGATCAGTTCGTTGACAAAAGGTGACATGTTCAGGTCTTTGGTCAGTGAGGTTAGTGACATAATAATGTGCTTTGACAATTTGTCTAAGGACTTTCGATTGGAAGGACTGGATGCGCTGGATATTGGAAGATTTGGCAGTACCCCACAGTTCAACTCCAAAAAAATTGAGGAGCACAATGGATCTATTCAGCTGCGAAAGGCCTCGAGGCCGACTCATTTAACCCTATCCCTATCCCCAAATATATAATTGATACATCAAGGCCCTAAAAGCAAGGAATCATAATCAATGCTCATGAAATCATTGTCAAGTGTGATGATGCAAATGAGTTGCTTTTTTGGAAAAAGTCCTGTCTAAAATGTTATAATTCGCCAGACTGGGCAGCCTTCATTTTCCTCAATTGACCTTATTTCAATAACAGCAAGAGATGTTTTATACGTAAATGAAATTAATTCATTTAAGTAATTTGAAGGTTCTTAATCGTCTCGATGTTCAGATATTTATCCAGAGATGAATGTGTCGGATGTTTTAAATATAATTAAAACGATTGTGTTTTTAATTATATTAAAAGATACAATTTAACTTTAATTAATCTTGGATTGGCTAAAGGATTTTCCACCATTTTGTAACCATTCCATTAAGATGAATGAATGATGAAGATATAAAAGATGAAGACACAGAGGGAGGCGAGAAGAGGCGGACTGAGCGATGGGCGATGAATACACTGAGTGGAAAAAAAAGTGGCAGCCTTTAATATTTTTAATTATTTATTAGACAATCCTCTATTGATTATCTTACAACAGTATTTAGTCTGTTTTAAAGGATCAGAGGTAAATAAAACACAGATAAAATATTGCGTTTGCTGTTAGATTTTGTAAATAAATTTTTGAATAGTCAATCTCTTCTTTGTTGACTTTTCTGTAAAACTTCTTTCTAACGTTCCGTACCCTTTTTTAAGTTTCAAATTTGTTTGAATGAGGGTTTTAAGTCATACAGATTCGGCTAGAAACGTTCGAAACGTATGTAGTCAGGGGGTTAACATTCCAAGAACAACAGCCCGAAGTGTCTACCGTCGCAACGAAGATATTAGTGGTTACTCAATTCATGGATCAGGTCGCCATCGTGTCATATCTCAGATAGATGATAGTTTTAGCGTGGGCTGGCCTCTGGGTTGAGTTTGAACCCCAGAACTTGGGAGGGCTGCGGATGCTGGCACACCATGCGCAGCCCTCTAAGAAGTCTGCCACTGTCTCTTGACCACTAAGGTCTTGTGTGGAGAGGAGCTGGTCTGGGTGTCTGGTTCTTGCCTGGTCTTGTGGTGTCCGGTTCGCTGTGGGGGTGCGCCCGCTCTTGATGTCCCTGCCCTCCTGGCCTATCGCTCTCTGTCCTCTTCTCCCTACGATTAATTCATCGTCAAGGCAGTTTTGACTCATCGTGGTTGTATGCCTTTATAATATTTATAAAAAAAAATAAAAAAACTAATTATGTTAAAAATATAATGCAAAGAGTAAACTTTCCTCATTAGATAAAAAGGGAAGTTTACGAGATAACTACGGTATTACGGTTTATTGATTGTACAAATGACACCAGTCTATCCATTACTTATAATTACTTCATATTTTCAAACGATGATATGTATCGACATAAAAGAATAAATTTTTTTAAATTATTCGCTATTTATACATACTTCAAAATCTAACATAAACCATAAATCCACCCTGATTGCCCAATAATACACAACCTCTGTTTAGACCGAAACGACATGCACTACAAAACAATATAGTGTAATAATGTGTAGAGATTAGTGACCGTTAATCGATAGTAATTCAGAAATCGTGAGATGCGGTCGGGTGTGATGGAGGTTTCAGAAAAACATTTTCTTTATCGTGCCAACGTTTCGATCTTTTATTGAGATCATCTCCAGGGCCTGGGATTTACAAACAATGTTTACATTTAACAAATACATTGGATGTGGATAAGTGAATTTCTACAATGCAAAATATATTTTATATTCAAACAAAGTATTTCTACTCACTCAAAGTGTTTGTCTTCTGTGTAATTGTGCCATCCTTGCGTGTCGTGTTGAGAGTGCATATAATCGATAATCGACATTCTTCAATGTCAGTTTACGCACTGTAAGGCAAAGACTTTAAGAAGCTGGATTACGTGCGAGAAGGGCTGCCATTCGACCAGAACTTCTGACAAGGCACAGAACAGCTTGGTTTTCGAAAGAAAGCACATCAGTCTGAGCAAGATTAGAAATCTTGTTTTCAGATGAGGGTTTGTTTGAGGTCTTCTGATAGACGAGAGAGGCTTGGAGAAGAACAGGAGAGGGATATATCCCCGAATCATTTTCACGGATTGGAAGTGGTTGTGTTATGCTTTGGGCAGGCGTTTCTATGGAAGGTCGCACAAATTTGATCTTCATCGAGGTGATACATTGAAGTTGTGTTATCAAAAGAAGTTGTTCCTTATATGCCACTAATTGGTGACGGTTTTATTTTTATGCATGACAATGCGAGGCTTCACACAGCTTGTGGTGACCACTTGGAACGAGCTTCAGTTCAATGCTTGTAGTGACCAGAGACCATGTTGCCCCTACTGAAACCTATCTAATGCCGCATTTACACATTCGCGCTCGTAGCTCGCCTCGTCTCTCGTTACCTTCGCGAGAGGTATTCGCACGTTCCTTCCCCACAGCACGAGTGGCCGTTCACACACTTGCCGATTGTTCAGTTCACCAAAGCGAAAGACGTCGCCGAAGACGATGGTGGATCGTAGCATGTCAACAGAACCAAGTATGGAAAACATGTTTATAGAAATGCTCTATGAGGACTGTGGAGAATTTGCAAACCTTGCAGAATCAATTAAAGAAAAACTAAATGGAGACTGCCGATACCAGCTAAAGTCCGCCTGGTTGATTTTACCTACTGGTGATAGCTACAGAAGTCTTCATTCCAAGATTTCAAGTTGAATTATATCTATCACTGAATTTGTGTAAACACTGAGTTCGCCTCGTCTGTACGAGCCTATGACTCGTCCCCAAAGAACGCGCGTTGCGAGTGGCGAGGCGAAGCACGAGACGAATGACGAGGGGACCATCTACACATTCGCCTCGTCACTCGCCTCGAGGTTCGTCTCGCCACTCGTGCGAATGTGTAAATGTGGCATTATAGGGACGAATTGTCAAAGGGGTAAAAAGTCGCCCAGTGATGCCAGAGAATTTCCAGGAATTAAGAATGGCGCTGTTGGAGGAGTATGATAAACTTCCACAGCACTCCATTCAAAATCTCATAAAATTGATGTCACGTCGAATGCAAGCGGTGATCAACGCGAGGAGGAAATACTACTTACTGAATTGAATTTTATTTCACTGTTTCCATTGCAACATTTTTGGTAAAATTGTTTTAATCAGTTTAGTTTTTTAAATAGCTATAACATTTTTCTTGAAAAATATTTAGTAAACCACAAAAAAAAAAAATTAGAAGGATTGCAAGTATTTACTTTAAAAAACAAACAAGGGTGGCCACTTGGTTTCCTTTAAGCGTAGATAATATTAGTAGTTTGAAAACCATTCGATTCAATATAGGAATGTAGAAAATTGTCCGACAAGTTTTTTTAGGGATAAAAAGTAAACAGAGAAGAAAAGATCTTCAAATTTCCGTCCCTAATTCCAAACAAAAAAAAAGAATTTACATACAAAAGGGTACAACAAATGAAAATTCTTGTCATAAAAACTGTACATTGATATCGATGGGCAATTTGACAAGGAAACGGGACAAATTCGGTCACCTTCGCCGACAAAACGGTTCTACAAGGTGGGGTTTGTTTTCCTTTCTGCGTTCCTCCGGTTGCTTGCGTCTTGAGACGCACTTAAAACTTGTTCCGTAGAATGTCTAAACACAAAACCGACTAACGATGTTATACAGTTTTAAAACAATAATTTCTACTTGACCAAACCGTCACATAGTGAAGCAATCATAAAAAAAAAACAATTCATGTAAAATCCAACAAGTATTTCATCATCTTTCAGAGGAGATACAAATATCAGATATTAAAATTTTACTAGAAAATTATTACAATAATGTTAGTCATTAAAAATACGAATTAAAACTATTTTATTCGAATAAAAGCATCACAAAAGTACTATATGAAAAGTAATAAGTAATAGATATTTCATCATCTTTTTACTTCATATTTATTATTTCAAAATTAGGTGTTTCAACAATAAAAAAATAATTTAAAGTTTAATACTTTTGTACCATTTTATTATTGAATTAATCAACCACATAAAAGTAATCCAGGTTGATTTTTTTGGTTGATCATCTTCCATCACAGCATACCGTATTTGATTTTGCAATACATTAAATTACGTCCATATTACGCACATAAAATAATACAAAGAAGTGATAAAGAATTTTGTCTCGCTTCACAAAATAATATACAAAGGAAATGCACAAATAAGCAAAGCAACATAGCAAACAAACATATACAAATCACGTAAACAATCTGATATTCACAGTTCAAACGTAGTATTTCTTGGAGAAGAGATTGGACGCCACGCAAAAGAATATTCATTGGCAACAATATAAAGCAATTCATAAGAAAAACATTTTGAAAGCACATACAAGCAAAGCAAACAACCAAACGATTTCCTATATTACCAGTTCAAAACGTAGTAAAAGGTTTAGAAAAAGTCTCTAAAAAATAGTCAAAATAAGCCAAAAATAGGCACCGAAGATTTATTAACTCTCTCTCTCTCTCTCTCTCTCTCTCTCTCTCTCTCTCTCTCTCACACACACACACACACACACACACAAAAAATAAAACTAAAAACAATCATAGCCCGAAGGGACATGAACAGGATATCTGAGTATAACAGGAGTTAAGCAATATTTCCAAACAAATGTAACAACCAAAAAAAAAAAAAAAGAGCAAGAGGGAAAGACCCATCCATCAAGGAAGGAACCATCTTCCGATCGACTGATGGATCTAGAACGCAAGAAGAACACACGAAAAAAACAATTTAGCTATCATGACAGATATCCAAACAGCCATCAAAGCACTAAGTTCAAACATCGTTAGCTCCAAGCTGGTACTGAATTGCAAAACTAAGCAAAACGATTAGGTAGGAATGCTTAGGAAGGAAACTTTCTGCTGGGTCCCACGTGTGGGAGTAGAAGGCAATGAGTGAGTGGACGCACTTGCAAGGAAGGAGACTGCTGTACTGCTGATAGGCCTTGAGCTCTACTGTGGCATAGCGAATCACACTATCAATGATTATTTTAAACAAAAATACAAAATGAAAATGAAAAATGAAAACAAAATTTAAAAAACCTGCTAACCGTCTTGTCTCGCAAGAGTGTGATTTTTGGGAATGAACCACACTACTGCGGACACCTAGCCAGTGCCTTTCACTATCGCTAAATACTGTTAAGTATCCATTTAGATTCATGCTCGCATGAGATGCTAATTGAGGTAAAGTATGAGATATGAAGAACCTGCAGCTATAAGCGTCTGTCATACGCGTTCTCCATCATCGGTGGTTGGTCTTAAACAATAAGTGATGCCACTTGACTGGTTGAGCCGGCTGGTTAGGGGTCGACGTCCGTTGGTGGTCGCACAGCCTTGGCGTTGACTTGTGACCTTTAAACCAAGGTTGCTTTGAGGATAGTTGAAGACTACTTGTGATTGCTGTGAAGACCTTCAGTTGTAACGTACCAGCAATCCAGGATACATCGACTCTTCACTATTGGTAATCTTAGTTGGTCTGCTGGATAAATCTACATGGCGAATATTACTATTTGTTGGAACTACTTGTTGGAAAAGAAGTAGCTTGTTTTAAACGAGAACCTTACTCTCTGGCAATAATTTTTCAGAATGTTTATGTTGTTTTTCGCTGCGAATTTCGTTCGACCATTTTCCACATGTGCCGATTTTATTTCCAGCGATTCTCTACTTCGGAGAATATTTCTGAATCGGAAGATTGGAGTGTTCAAGGGTGGATTCATCATTGCTTTCTCCAAAGATCGTGATTGCTATTTCATCAACCATATTACTTGTTTTTACATTTTTTTGATAGACCAATTTTGTAGAGCGGGAATAGAACTGTTCCATTTCGCTCTTTGAATTTTTAATATTATTTTGGCTTATTCGGAGCTATTTGACAGCAAGGTATTATTTATGAAGTTATGCACATCTTTGTTGTCTGTTATGGCAAGTTTCAGCCAGTAATTTGGTCCTCCAGTAAAAAAACAAATTTGTTTCGTAATACATGGCCTTTTACTTCATGCGTTTGTTCGGAAATTCTTTCTTGAGATTTATGGCTTGATACATCGTAGTTTATGATTCTGAACATGGTGTATATATGATATGCTGGTTCATATTTAGATATTTAAAAAAATGTAATGCATACATGTAAAGGGTCCAATTTCCTTAAGATTCAATCGTTTTCAGTTTAAGTGAACCAACGTTTTGCTGGTCATTTTTGCTTTAAAAGTAATTATATCTCGTATTAATATGCTTTCGTGAAAAATAAACCAATTCGCTATGAAACCATGGTTTATCATTACTCCAGGAAAAATCCAAGGAGGTTGGTCAATTTAAATTATTATTGGAGGTACATCAAAGGAAATTTTTGAAAATTCCTACAACTGTTGCACTTTAAAACTTTTCTTCTTTTTTCTAACATGGTATAATTATTATTTTTATAAAATAAAAGCTTCTTCTTTTTTTATAGTAGCCAATCTCTTCCCCAAGAAATACTACGTTTGAACTGTGAATATCAGATTGTTTACGTGATTTGTATATGTTTGTTTGCTATGTTGCTTTGCTTATTTGTGCATTTCCTTTGTATATTATTTTGTGAAGCGAGACAAAATTCTTTATCACTTCTTTGTATTATTTTATGTGCGTAATATGGACGTAATTTAATGTATTACAAAATAAAAAACGGTATGCTGTGATGGAAGATGATCAACCAAAAAAATCAACCTGGATTACTTTTATGTGGTTGATTAATTCAATAATAAAATGGTACAAAAGTATTAAACTTGAAATGATTTTTTTATCGTTGAAACACCTAATCTTGAAATAATAAATATGAAATAAAAAGATGATGAAATATCTATTACTTATTACTTTTCATATAGTACTTTTGTGATGCTTTTATTCGAATAAAATAGTTTTAATTCGTATTTTTAATGACTAATATTATTGTAATAATTTTATAGTAGCTTTATCGTATCTTGGTTTGATTTTCTTGTTCGACTGATGTCCGAGATAGAATGATATAAAAGGAAGAAAAAGAACGAAACCGGCCGAGTGACTTCTTCTTTTGTGACGAGAAAAATGGACATCGAGTTGTACAACAAAAGGAATAAGCATTTTCAAATAGTACCAAGCTTAGAAATTATCGTTTCTTCGGAAAAATAACAATTAATTTCTTATTCTTATAAAAATATAACTTAATTTTCAAATTCTTGCTGTGCCAGATATAAAATGTCATTATTTCTCAATGAAATACTATATTCATTTGCTTTGACATTTGAGAAAAGGCAAAGTATATCAGGCGCATTTAGCATAATTTTACGTTGTACATCAGTCGCTCAACAGCTAAGAAAAGATGTGTACATGACAGAAAAAAGTCAATAATGTATATTTTGGAACAATCAAACTTAAAGAAAACTTAACTTGTACTTTGTCAATACGGTTAGATATTACCCAAAAGCAAAACACACGTTTTATTAAATACTGTTTTATTTGCTTAAGAGGTAACAACAGAAAACATGTAAAAATACTAACAAAATTTAATTACAAAAAAATGTAACTGCTAGTACTGCTCATTCCATTTTATTTTATTCAAATTATGTTTGGGTAACAATAAATAGATCAGCATGATATTGCTCACCATTGTTCATTTTCACCAAGAGCACAGTTAAATAAAAGAAAGAAAAAACTAAACGAAAACCTGGAAATTCAGGGGAAAAGTGATAGTGTTGTATTTCTAAATCATTTTATAGATTATCTCACCATAGAAATAAGAATAACAAATTAAAACGTAACACGTGTTATATCGTCACCTTGGAATGATCTTTGAGCATTATGCTAAGTAGATCGCTGAGTAATGCCGTCTGGAAGTGACCGTACAACTTGAAAAATTGCGTATTTTCTTATTAAAATTGAAAATATAAAAGTCCAATCAATATAAACAAACCATAACTGTAACTTTTAGTATAATTTCGGGCATCAATTTGAATGTGAGATAATAAAAGTCATGTTGAATCGTATTCGATAAGTCCAATTTGATTTGTTATTTAGGGTGAAAACAATGTTAAGCTTTTACAAAAGAATTTCTGACTGATGATATAATGACGGCATAAGTAAGAAAGACAAATAATCAAAAAAAATGCATTAACTTGTATATATTAGCTTGAACGAGCCTTAGATCAAGTAACTAAAATTAATTTAGAAATTCCAAAGATACGAATTTTTTATTTTAACATACAATTAAAACACAACATACAACCTTAATATATATTTAAACAAAAATGAAGTTCGGGGACATAATACATAATTTTTAAATGTAAAACCGTAATGATTTTTGAGCCAAAGCTCACGTATGTACGGCAAGCAAGGAAAGATTTTGGTGTGTTTATCCTCATTGAAAGGTGGAATTCCTTGGATCCATTTAAAGAGCAAGTATGAAAGCCACCCAATATTGTGAAGAATTGTGCTTGAGCAGAGCAGCGAGTATCTGGGTACAATGTTCCGATTTTTGTAGGAAAGAGGGTTCTTTTGTTGTACAATATTAACGATCGTTTTGTGACCTAACGTTTGTTACGAGTGAATGTATTTATTAGTGTGAATGTGTAGTGTGAAGGGTCGATGGCGGAATATTGAGTACGACCGTAAGGCTATATAATAGGTGCAGGGTGATGGAGGAATATCGAGTACTCCACCACCCTTATTAAGTGAATGGTATGTAAATGGGAAAGAATGTACGTAATGAGTGCAAGTGTGAATGTGTTTGGATCTAGGAACTGCCCACCTGAACCACAGTGGCTGGACTGAGGTCTGACCATAGACTGCCAACACCCGAGGTGGGTTGAAATCGGTCAAATATAAAAAAGTAGTAGTAGATTTGAATGGCATTATTGATATTATATATACATAACTGGAAATTATAACCGTTTACAAGTTTTTAAATATTATTTCAAATCATTTATACTCGCCCCCTTTTAATTTTAAAACTTTTGTATCAGTAAATATAATATGTAATTTGTTTTAATAATAAATCTTTTTAATAACAATTATGCAGTTAATAATATCAGACTTATATATTTGAAATATATATGCAACGCTTACGGTTTGCAATTCAAATTTCCAAAAATCCTGGACACTGTGATATTTTGACTATACGCCAAAAGTCCTAGTGGAAAAAATGGAGATGTTCAATTTCCAAGAAGAGCGTTTTTAAACATGTAAAACCAGAAAAATTTTAATTGCAACTTCATACTGCCTCATAAGCAACAAAGTTGTCTAAAATTGAGAGTATTTATTTGCGAGACTAGATTCTTGTCAGAAAAAATATGTTTAGAAATGATGAATGATGGAGTTAGTGCGGTGTTTAATCCTTTTAAAAAAGACAGTTCCTACTCACAGTAAATTGTTTTCCAACGATCCAGATTTCGAGCTTTTAGCTCATCATTAGGTTGTAGAACTCCTTCAACCTGATGATGAGCTAAAAGCTCGAAATCAGGATCGTTGGAAAACAACTTACCGTGAGTAGGAACTATGTTTAAAAAAAAATGTTTTGGGCTGGATACACACATTTTCGCGAAATCGATTTTGTGTTGCCGGGTAGTGCACATGGGTAGGGTTAGGTTAAGATAGAAATTAGGTTAAAGTTAAAAGTAAGTTAAGGTTAGGGTTAGAGTTAGGTTAGGATTGGGTTATATGTGTACTACATTATAGTGTGGTGGGCGTTCTGTGAAGTCGGAACTTTTGGCACTTTTGGAGGAAGTTTGAGTTGCCACATGATGCTAGTTTAAACCGGGTCAACAGTTCAAAAATGCCTTTGTACCTTGAAACTTGTGAATATCGAGCTTTTCCGAATGTCACCTGCTATCTAATCGCGTTCACTGGAACATTATGATGTTTTTTAACAAAATTTTTATAATGGAATGGAGCAGTTTCGTTTGAAGATTTTTATATTGTTTTGATTTGTGATTCTATTACAATGTTAATAATTTAAAAAGGATTGAAAAATCATGTTCTTTTGTGCCTGTTGTTGGGGCAACTAGCACCATTTAGCATCAACTTCCTCTATGATCAAAGTTACTTGAGAATCAATTCGCATTTAAAATAATGATCAAATTAATTATTGGGTTTTAGATAACACAACTTAACATACTATGTTAAAGATAGTTATTGATAATTATAACAAAATATGTTTTGTTGTGGCTCTTCCTCAAACATTGTATACTCTCGACACGACACGCAAGAATGGCACAATTACACAAAAGACAAACACTTTGAGCCCTGAAGATGATCTCAATAAAGATCGAAACGTTGGCACGATAAAGAAAATATTTTTCTGAAACCTACATCACACCAGACCGCATCTCACGATTTCTAAATAAATATTGTATACTGGTTTCATTTTGGCATCCGTTTACCAAAACCAACGCATACAATGGGAAAAATTATGAAATTTTTGCTAAGTTAAAAGCTGTTCAACCTCTCCATTTTAAGTCATTAACGCGATGACGTGTCACGTTTTATTATGATAAACCATTAAATTTGATGTTTTTTCGGTTCGATTTTTTTAAATGATTTGGAGTTCTTTTCTCTAGCATTACATGATCTACGTTTTTATGTAGCATATAATCTGTATTTACATTAAATTTTTGTTGATATTTTTGTTTACTCAGAGATCACGCGAGATTCTCATAGATTAACGAGATTAATTAAGCTTTAATAACGTGATTTGGTCTCTAAGTTGTATGCAACATGTAATTTTGTTACTTAATAGAATTTTGATTTTTGTTTGTTAATAAAGTAAAAAATAAAATTCCACGAAGTAAGATGCGCTTTTTACAAGCTCGCTTTTATCTGTGTAGGATATTTCTTGTATTGTTGCGAAATTGACTCTTCTCTCCGCCACCTTTTCAAAATCGAAAACAAAACTTTCGACCTTTCTTTAAATACTGTTGTTTCCTGAAAGTCAAATTGGACAGAACTGCTGTTCAAAAGAAAAAAAAATTGAAATTGTTATGCTTATGTGTATGTTTAGGAAATTCATTTATAGATTTTGATTGTTTAAAAACCTGATTATAAAAAAAAAAATTATATGAAAATAATATTGTAGAAAAAAAATCTAAAGTTCAAAATGCTTTGTGTTTCTTACTCATTTTTACGTTTACCAAAAGGCAAAAAGTAAAAGAAACCTAAGACGTCACCAATGAGAAAATATTTAAACAACAATTTACATTATAAAGAAAATAAAAAATCAATCGTTTCGACCTTGATTCGATACATAGCGTTACATAAGATGACGAGCCCCTTGGAAGTAGGCTGTTTCGAAGCTGCTGGCCAATAGGCGGCTTCACCGAACAAATATATCCAGCAGGGAGACGGCAACCCCTTCTTCACTTATGAAATAGATAGCAAGATGGTAAGACGGTGCTGGGACGAAGTAGAAAGTTCCAACTTCGCCAGGAACACCCACAACCCTATAAGGCACATCGTGGAAAACCTAAACCTGGAACCGAATCCCGACAAGCCTATGATCGCACTTTCTATCGGTGAGTGGAGCCAGGAGGATCGTTAATAAAAGTAAAATTAATTAATTAGATAAATCGTATAGAAATGTATCATTTATCTTCTGTAAACTAGGATCCTCAGTGATTTTTGTTCTCCAAATGTTTATAATTTGGGTGGTATATGTGCTGGATGATTTGACAGTTGTGATCATAAATACACTTTTTGAACAGGTCAAAAATCTCCAAACTTGTAAATTGTATTGCATTTCAATGTTTTCCTAACAAAATTTTCAATTCGTGTAGTTTTCTCAGATTTCTCGGGTCGTTAAATAATAACGGTTTTTACTTACCAATCATTCTGGGCCGTCTTTCCTCCCTATGTTGGTCTATCAAACCGATCTTTGGTTTCTTTCTGGTTCTTTTTGACTCACAGTCCCTCAATGAAGATGGCAAGAAGCCGACACGCGTCCTAAGTTATCAAAAAACAAAAAGCTTGTAAAATTTCTTAATCTTATTAAATGTTCATTACAATCTAATCACATATTATACTAAATATTTTTCTGTCTTTTTCCAACAAAATTTTCAACTCAAATAATTTCATCAAATCTTTCCGGTCGTTACCAATCATCCTGGTCTTTGTTTTCTCGCTATGCTGGTCTGTCAAACCAATCTTAAGTTTTTTTCTGTTATGCTGATTTAAGTGGTCCCTTTGGCACTGAAGATGAGCTTACAACAAGTCCAAAATCTTCCAATCTTATAAATTTGGAACTTTAAACTTAAATCTTATGAGGAACTGTGAGCACTAAATAAATAAGTCGTGAATTAATTGAATGTCAATTTTCCTCAGACACTTTTGGGTTAGATAGATAGAAATACGACGGAGGAACTGCTAATAGTCGATTGACAACTGATCATTATACATGATTTTATGAGTTTATATTTTAAAAACTAATCAACGATAGTCAACTAGAGTAAAAATAAAATTTCTATAACTGATTGACAATACAACGTTTGCTTGTGCCTAATCACAACCAGAATCTTGTAAATCCTTCATCATGCATATTTGGGAATTTTTTAAATTTTCTTTGTAAATTGATTTGTAAATTTTTGATTCTATTACTTTGTTAATTAAATTCTTCATGAACAACATCTTTTTTAGTACCCAAGAATGGTCGTACCAAGTGAATATATTTTTTTTTAAATTGATGCTTACAATCTTTGTGCTTTATTTTTGTATATATTTGTCGATTGAAACTACGGTCAAATACATCACATAAATACGTTTATTTATTTCTGTTTGATTTTTTAAATTATTCCGGTTGACAGTAGAACTCTAACCATGAGTGAAACGCTCTTACTTTAAACTTACTATTGATATTTTTATCGATTTTGGATTCGATTATAATTTTTTGCTCTATTAAAATGTGAAACCTCATTGCATGGATATAATCGACATCAGCCTTTTAAAAGATCAGGAATAAAGCCAAATAAAAATAAAAATACCCAGTTCCTTTGTCAAATTTTCGAGGAATATATCCTCGACATCGGGATTCAGAAATTATTACTAATAATTCACAACGCTAAAAATATGAACATTTACTTGAGTCCTAAAACTTTTGGTTTAAAATATAAAGAATTCAAACATTTATTTTTGTTTTGTTCTCATAACTTTGATGTTAGCATGTATTGTAAAAATCTTCTGGAACAATTTTTTGTTTAAATTTTGCGTCAAAAGGGTACAATTTGACTGGTAATTTTTTCTTTCAGAAGTTTGACCATTGCTTAAGGAAATATTAACACAATTTTCTGAATATTTATTATTAAGTAAATATTGATTTTTTAAATTAACTTGCTACTAAGAGTCTAAGCGTTTTCTTTATTAAAATTCGTTGGCATTTGTACACATCTCAAAATTTAGTTATGTCCAAAAATATCAAAAAATAATAAAAACATGTATTCGATACCAATCCAAACAAAAATACACTACCCTTAAAAAAGCTTATTCCAGTTTAAATTTTTTTATAGTTTTCTAATAATATTCTGTAACATTAATTTCTGTATAATAATTACAATTGAGTTTATGATGTATGAGTGGTATTTAATATGTGATTTACGACTTTTATATTTTTACGAGAAGTTTCCTTTTATTCAGTTTTGTTTGTTGAAATGAGAGGTCAGAAGAAAATATCTTGTATAATTTGCTTTTTCTTTTTTTGTGGTTGTGGTGTTAACTACACCGTTACGTTGAACATCTGCTGTCTATGTTTATTTATCTAACGTTGGTCATTTTAGTATTTTATCATTTTTACACCATAAAAAATATGATGATTAATAATGGATAGAAAAATTGAGACATACTGTCTAGTTCTTCATCCATCCAATATTTTCTGTTCCAATTTTTTTTTTGTTTCTTGATCTGTTTTATTTTCCGTCTTTATTAGTCAAAATGGTATTTATTATAAATTACAGCGTGAATTTCAGTTTAGTGCTCCCACCGTGCCAGATCGTTCTATTTAACATAGACAGTGCTGGAATATTCCATTGGGCCTGTTCAGTCCTCCGGACCGGTTCTTCCAATAAAACTTAACTTGGAAAGGAGGGAAGGAAAAAAACGCCGGATCCTCTAAGAAAGAGTTTGATTTAAACGGCAAAAAGGCTTACATTCGACTCTTCATATAGTCGTATACAACATTAAAATCGCTAGGGGTTTTGCGATGCAAAATTTGTGATTGAGGAGGCTCTGGATCTACACGTACTTCGGCAGAAACGCAGTCACTGGCATGAAATACATACATTAAACAACAATTTATGTATATTTAAAAAACGTTTACCAATGTTGACTTTTGACAAAGAAAACTGATAGTTTATGGGACAAAGGGAATGACATAAAAAGCCTGTCAGCAGTGGTGGAAACCATAAATAAAAAATGTAATTTATAAACAAACGGTTATATCGACGGTGATTAAATAAAATAAAAGAAAAGCGGGAAAATACTTTTAGAAATATATTTTAAATATTTTTACATACGGTTTTATATATTTTTGTATACATATAATATTATACATAATTCATGATTTTGTTTTGAAGTACAGTTAAAACGGAAAAATCTGAAATTATAAAAACAATAGTAAATGAAAATAAAGGTCAATGCATATCTAGAATAAGGGAAATAGTTATTTTATTTGCCTGACAAACTGATCAATTAGATACTAATGAAAAAAATGGGTACTCTTCAAAAGTCATTGTTCTTACAGAACGGTTCCGAAATGTTTTCTACTTTTCCAATTGGTCTAAACAACATTCATGACTTCATCGATTGAAAATGTTGACTTTTATATTATATATTAGCCTTGTTTCAGTTTGTTTGATACGTCTTCAGCAAGGTCATCTTAGGATATATCTTTGGTTTTGTTTTACGTTTTTTATAAACTAAGAAATGCCTTTTATAGATTTTTTAACTCTTCAGCTGCGTTTTCGAATATAGGGGTGACGCCCTGAACTGCCATTTTTATCAGTAATTACGCCAACTTATTTGTTTATATATTTGGGCTGAATTTGTCAGGTTTAATATTATTTTTGTTATATTTGGGAGTTTCCTTTGTTTATTGGTAACGTTGAGATGGGTTTTCAGGTCTTGAGGTCCTTCTTTTATTATTCTTTATTCCAGTTTTGTTCATGTTATGAATTTACTTATTTGTAAGTGTGAAATAGGCCAAAATATAAAATTAAATTTAAAAAATTCTACTCTCTGAAATTGCTTGGAAAACAATATTTAATAAAACTGAGTACTTTTCTTAAAGTGTAAAAAAGAATATTATTGGAAAATTGATCCAGATTGGCTGAAACTCGTTTTGTTACGCGTACCGGTAGAAAAATCAATGATGATGACACAGAGGAAAGCAGGATCCCCAATGAACGGATTCAAACGCGGTTAGATAACTTGTTGACTCGTGTCCATCCTGCTTCGTCTCGTTTTCGACGTGGATTTTCATGGGGTTGTCAGGTTCGATTAAATTTGGGAGTGCATTTTCCCCGGTTAATCAAGGCCGGAAAATCTTCTTCACCCGAACATCAAAAGGAAAAAGGTAAAATATCAAGGCTCGACTTTTCGAAGGGCCGACCTCGGATGAAACTCGTGCCAAAATATTTGCATAGCTGGCGATCGGCCAAAGACCAGACCAATACCGGTTTTTCCACTACGAGTTTCACCCTGCGCAGATTATATGAGTGTGAATTTAAAAATTTCTCTGCAAAAAAGAATCCATTGAAATGATTTTTGAGTGATTTAACTCGACTTTTTCAGTATTTTTTTTTTAATTCTTTCCATCCAATGGCCTCATAGCAACATACACAGATAAATGCTGCCAAAATACGTCAATGCCTGAACGTACTTTAAATTCCTTTTCGCATCATTGACTTTGAATAACTTGATCTCATCAATTATAGTATTATCAGAAGGATATAAAGTCTTAAATTATGGTCATCATTGACACAGGAATTTGAAAACGCACTTCAGTTCTACCACCATTTTGAAACAGTTGCAAGATGGAAATAACGATTTCTCACACTGCAATTTTTTTTCTATTTCCCTCTTTATCAAGACTGCATAATATTATTTAAACTTTTTCAAAAGTTTTATAAATGTAATCTACTTGACGGAAGGACAAGATCACGTCTTTAGAATTACTGTCATCATCACTCAATTTAAAAGCAGACTTCATTTCTACCACCATCTTGGAACAGTTGCAAAAGAGAAATAACACTTTCTCTCAATTGCACCTTTTTCCCTCTTTAACTAGGCTGCATTGTACTATTTAAACTATTACAGTAGTTTTAAAAACGTAATCAACTTTACTATGATCAAAATGAAATATCAAATCAATTAATTTTTTTGAAAACAATGCTCAGTTGTACCACCATCTTGGAACAGTTGCAATAGTGATATAACGATTTCTCTCAATTGCACCTTTCCCCCTCTTTAACTAGGCTACATTGTACTATTTAATCTATTTCAATAGTTTTAAAAACGTAATAAACTTTACTATGATCAGAAGGATAAGTCAATTAATTTTTTGGTCATCATCGACAATTAAATTTGAAAACAAGACTTCAGTTGTACTATCATTTTTTGTACAGTTGCAAATTGAAAGAATACAAATTTCCCACATCTGCACCTTTTTTTGTTGTGCACAGTAATTAGTAAACATAATTAATGAGGAATTAGATGTACAACATTAATTTTGAAAAAATCTTTTTATTTTTATTTTAGGTTAAGAATTACAAATTGTGTATTACCAAATTAAGCATACCGAAATATTTTTAAAAATTGTTTCTTTACAATTAATGTAATATACAATAATAGTTATAAAAAACTTATTATTATTGGGTTGTCCGGAAAATAATGCAGGATTTTGGTATTAAACAAAAAAAAAGAAACTAGTTACTTTAAAGCAATGTTCTTTAATCAAAATAATTTCCCATACTCTCAATACATTTCTCCCAACGTGTTGGTAACTTATTAATTCCGTCTGAGTAGAATTCAGAATTTTTAGAATTGATAAAGTCAATAAATGCATTTTCCAGTTCCGTTTGATTTTTGAATATTATGTGTTGTAAGTAGTGGTCCAGGTGTCTAAAAAAATGGTAGTCAGTAGGCGAGAGGTCCGGAGAGTAGGGTGGGTGAGGCAAAGTTTCATAGCCAAGCTCCAATAATTTTTGTGACGTTACACGTGACACATGTGGTCGAGCGTTGTCATGCAACAAAATGGGCCCTTTCCGATTGACCAAAGAGGGCTTCATTACTGCCAATTTCTGATGCATGGTATTAATTTGGTTACAGTATGATTCAGCATTGATGGTTTCGCCAGGATTTAAGAAGCTGTAGTGTATTAAACCAAATGAAGCCCACCATACCGTAACCATTACCTTTTTTTGATGAGTTGGGGGCTTTGGAAAATGTATTGGAGCTTCTCCTTTGTCGAGCCACTGTCCAGAACGTCTAGTGTTATCGTAGAGAATCCACTTTTCGTCACATGTAACAATTCTGGCCAGAAATGGGTCATTTTTGTTTCGACAAAGAAGTGATGCACAAACATCAAAGCGCTGATTTTTTTGTGCGATCGTTTAATGAGTGTGGAACCCAATTTTCGAGTTTTTTCACTTTTCCAATCGCCTTGAGGTGGTCAGCGACGGTCGTTTTACTGACTTTGAGTTGCTCTGCAAGTTCTCGAACAGTTGTTTTGGGGTTTTCTTCCACCACTGATCGCAGAACATCATCATTAAGAGAGGAAGGCCTTCCACGACCTTCTTCATCTTCAAGGCTGAAATCTCCCTCCCGAAATTTTTTAAACCACCTTTGCACAGTGCACTCATTAACACAACCCTCGCCCCAGACTTGGTTAATGTTTCTAGCCGTTTGGGCTCCGCTTCGGCCGAGTTTAAACTCGTAAAAGAAAATCGTACGAAATTCTCGCTTTGACATTATAAGGATGACTGAATTATTTCCAAGTAGCGGAATGCTACAGAGGTAAACAAACAATATCATTTGGAAGAGGATTAATAAGTGTTGACATTCATACAAATGAGTAATCCTGTAAACGTAAACAGAATATTTTATATAGATTTTTTTTAATGAAAACTTAAAATCCTGCATTATTTTCCGGACAACCCAATATTAATTAATATGATTTTTACAGGAGATCCAACTATATTTGGCAATTTAAAACCGCCCATTGAAGTCATTGAAGCAGTGAAAGAGAGTTTGGATACATTTAAATATAATGGATATGCCGCATCAACTGGTAATTCATATAATAAATAATTTTTTGAAAAATATTTAAAAATTATGTTTTTAAAGGTTACCAAGAAGCAAGACAAGCTGTTGCGGAATACTCATCCAACGAAAAATATACCGTAAAAGCTGAGGTGAGTCTGAAAAATAAATTTTTTTATAACGTGAACTAACTTTATTTACTTTCCAGGATGTAATTTTATGTAGTGGATGCTCTTGTGCTTTGGATTTATGTATAACTGCTGTAGCCAACCCAGGGCAAAACATCCTTGTGCCCCGACCCGGTTTTTCCATATATAGGACTTTGGCTGAGGGTTTAGGAATCAATGTTAAAGAATACAATCTCATTGTAAGGGCACTGTAATAATTTTAATCTCATGATGATTAGTTGAAACGATTTAAATTTGCAGCCTGAGAAAGGATGGGAGGCAGATCTGTACCATATGGAATCGCAGATCGATTCGAACACTGTTGCAATAATAATCAACAACCCTTCGAACCCTTGTGGCTCGGTCTTCAGCAAGAAACATCTCTGGGACATTGTGCAAGTGGCATCAAGAAACTACCTACCGATCATTGCTGATGAAATATACGAGCACCTTGTATGTTAATATTTTCTTTGAACTTTATAAAAATGGATTTTTATTGCTAATTTTTCATTTTAGGTGTTTAAAGGGGAAAAATTCATCCCTATTGCATCTTTATCGGATGATGTTCCTATCCTCTCTTGCAGTGGATTAACCAAAAGGTTTGTACAGTAAAATAAATCCCAATCAATTTTACTTATTCATTTTTTTTTTTTTTTAGATTTTTAATTCCTGGATGGAGAATGGGATGGATAATCATTCATGACAGGAATAATGTACTTGGTAGGGAGGTAAGTTTTGGAAGTTAAGTTTCACCTAAAATTCTCATATGAGAAAACTTTTACTTGTTTAGATTCGAGGAGGACTTCAAAAATTAAGTCAACGTATCATAGGAAGTAGCACGGTTATTCAAGGGGCAATACCAAAAATTTTAAAAGAAACACCACAATCGTTTTTTCAAGACACAATAGCTATTATACAAGTAATATCTAACATCAATATGTTATTTTAAAGTGAAAAAAAAATTAATTAATTTTTTCTTCAGAGGAATGCTCAGTTGGCTTATTTCATGCTGGCCGAAATCGAAGGCTTGAAACCCGTAATGCCACAAGGAGCAATGTACATTATGGTGGGTATGCGAGGATTGAATTACTTTCTTGCCTTTCATAATAAATCTCTAGTAATCTTGGATTAAATGATAAAACTTAACCAATCATGTTATAAGTACGAGTATAGTCTGCAAGATAAAAAAAAATATTTTTTAAAATTTTGGTTGAAGTTTCTTGGTGTTTGGCCAAATGCTCTGAATTTCTTTGCCTTGGTAGGCAAGGATGATCATGGATGATCTAACAACTACAAAAAACTCTTTATGATTTTTTATAATAGCATTTCAATGTTTGTTAAATTGTAATAGTTGGAATTTTCTGCATCTATTGAATGTTGGTCCATACTATGATTAAAGGGTGTTTTAGAGTAGAAAGAAAAATGTTCTGTATTTGTATAATTTTATTTATACTTTTAATTTGTCATAAAATGAATCAGAAGTGAAAAATCAACTAAACAAATTCGCCATTTAGTTAAAGTAAAATCTTCAATACAGAATAATTAATTAATCTACATAATATACTCATATATTGAATAAAATAGTACTAATGAAATAGTTTTATCGTACAGGTTGGAATTGATATGGCGAAATTCCCAAAATTCAAAACCGGCTTAGATTTTGTCAGACAAATGGTGAACGAGGAATCAGTTTTTTGCCTTCCTGGAGAGGTATTTAATAATTTTTCTACCAATTATTAAATAAAATCTTACTTTTCAATTATCGTTTTAGTGCTTCGGTTATTCGGGGTACATGAGGATCGTTTTGACCGTACCTGAAAAGCAACTTATTGAAGCATGTATGAGGATAGGCGATTTCTGCTCTCGACATTTCAAGACTGTCGCAAAAACACCGATCATATCTTACCAACAGCTGTCATACGTCAAATCGCTTGAAGAATCACCAATCTCCCCTTTGACTGATCTTGAACAGACCAATGGAAAATCAAATGAACTGTGATTAATTATCTGAGCACGATGGGACTCTTGACTTGAGAGCATTCTGTGATTCAAATCAGCACCTTGGCACATATGGGATACTTGTAGTTGGAGGAGTAGAATTATAAAATGTGACTAAAATAAATTGATGCCTATGATAAAATTCTTCTTTATCCTTTGTAGAAAGGTTGTTATGTTTAAAATAGACTTTATGTTTTATTTCTATATATATAATAAATTATTAAAATGTCTTGTTATTTTACTGAAACTCTCTCCACCATCTTTTTCTTTATATTTTTCTAAAATTTCTTCTTTATTTGTCATCAGTTGCTTTTACAAAGTATATTGTTAAGACGTTGTGACTATAATTTCTCCAACAGAAGCTGTGGCAAAACCAATCATTGCTGTTGCAAATGTCCATTTGTGAAAATATGGTGCCATGTACCATTTGTGGATTCTATATTATGTCCTATATAATATAATAACCAATTAACAAGGTTGTACTAAATGACAACTTGTGAACAGCCCAATTTATTGAAAATGTCTATTGAATTGGTTGTCAAAATAATTGGCTGAGAAGGCAGGGCCAGCTTTTCTACTAGGAAACTTTTAGTGCCTAGATAATGTTTTCCTCGTATTTTCAATCACAGCCAACAACTGGATTACCCATTGCACGCTAAGATGGGGGTGGGTAAAGAAAAATACAGGGAGAGGGAGAAAATTTAATTGAGCACCATGTTTGTGGAAGGGTTAATAACAGAAAAGAAAGAAAGGAAAGGAGAAAAAAATAAAATTGACTAAGTTGGGTTTGAATTGCCAGTGTTTGAGACCTAAGACCCTAGTCGTGCCGAAGGGCTCATAATTAAAATTAAGTAATTAACGTTGGCACGATAAAGAAAATGTTTTTCTGAAACCTACATCAGTTTATAAACATCACACCAGACCGCATCTCACGATTTCTGAATAATTGTCGATTAACGGTCATTAATCACCACATATTAAAATTAAGGTTAAGTCTAACCTCTGGTCTGTCCAGCTCAACAAGAAAACAGTAAAAGAATGATAATATTAGTATCTCATTTCATGCCTTAGAGGTTGATGTAATGATTGCTGTAGGTCAATGATAGCCAAATCATGCTCTTCACTTTCAAGAGCTTCAGGCTCTCCCAATTCTAGAATTCATTTATATTTTCATTTCCATTGTTCCATTCTTGTCGAACAATTTCTTCTGGCTTGTCAAACATCAACAAATTAGCCATCCCATCCTCATCTTTTAGCTTTCCCTATCTCTTAACGTTGGTATCCTCTCCTTTTTTGGAGGTTTACCAGTCATACTGCAAACCCAAAAGAAAAAAATAATTAAAAAGTTAGTATTATTCTAGAATCACACCTGTGAATCAAACTCAATCACACTAATATAGTACAATCGATAATAAAAGTGTTTCTATATGAAGCCGCTTACAATTACAAAAAACGAGGAGTCGAAATGGCATGAGCAATCGAAGTCAGGGTAGAGCAGTGGCGTATTTAGCCGAAAGTCGTGGGTTCGAATCCTGCATGTAACACAAATTTTTCATTTTGAAAAATTGTGTATAATTAATGGAGTAATTAAAATCAACAATTTATAATTATAATTTTAATAAATAATATTAAATTAATAAATTAAATTAATAATATTAATTGTAACAAAAGTTTAAATAAAGAAATAATCTGATCCAGAAAAAATATTTTGACTATTAAAAATTAATTATTTTTACCATTCAAATTATTTTGAGATTAAACAAAAATTCGAACACCTCCGGTCATTAAAAATTGATCATAAAAACAATAATTTATAATTTATTATTAATTAAATTAAATATTAATTAATTAAAATTATAATTTTAATTTTAACAATAGTTTAAATGAAATAAGGAAATATATAGGAATATTTTGACCATTGCAATTAAAGGATGACCCAAAAAATAAATAAGGAAATGAATGTTTAACCAAACAATTGAGGAAAAGTAGACAAAAAAAATATTTTACAAATGTTGAAGCAAAGGTTGTAGTGAAAACTGATGCGTAGATAGACTCAGAAAAATCTCATATACAAAACGGAACAATCAAATTTAAAATTGGAAGAGTTATGACATTACAAAAATAGAAAGTTCGCCTAGCATAAAATATGAAACATTGCCAAGTAAGAGTTAAGCACACTGTGAGACATATATACAAATGTTATAATCAATATTTACAGACCCAGGAAACATAAATTTGAAAAATAAAAAACGAAAACTTCCTGTTTAAAACCAATTCAACAATTTATTTTATTATTATAAAATATCAGACAAAGTAATTTACAATCAATAACTATAATAGTTTATATACAACACTATTTTAGAAGATTCCTAATATTTGGAAAGGAGTTTTTTCCAGATAAGGGAATATCCTAGATGTACGTTTCTCTCAACTAGAAATTCATCATATACATTAAAGTCAACATTCCTGAAAAATAATCATGCCAATTTTAAAAAGTAAATTTATGAAAATAAAACATTTTAAGTACCTCAGTGTTTCTAAAAATGAAGATAAAGGCACAGCAGGAAGGAAAATAGATGAGGCTATTTTTGGAACATCCTCTTGTAAATTGCGTGCCTAACATCAATCAAAATTGTTCTTTTTACAAGTATAAAAAATTTGATAAAACAATCTTTTAAATATATGTTGTTAGATTACCTTTTTCAGATGAATATTAGCCGTGCTGGCGAGTTCAAAGACAACTTCTCTTAAGTTGCCAATGCATTTTTGTCTTATGACATCCTCCTGGACGACATTGTGTTTTGTCATCAAATCCTGTGGCAGCATCACAGTCCTGTGGGCTGCGAGGTGAGGGATTGCACGAATTACATTGCACACACCCTGGGCTTTACCGAGGTGAGACGCAGCATGGTCGACTTCCATACTTTGCACGCCCGAGGCATTTAGCAGCATGTAAAATATGGGTGAGGCGGTCTCTTCAGCGTACTTTTCAACATCTTGTACGTTTTGGAAAGTCGCCGAGTTCAGAGCGTTCAACCTCGCTTTCAAAAGACGCGAAAGATGTTTTTTATGCAGCTTGTGATGCTTGACTGCCTGAAATCAATTCAAATGCAAATATTTGAAATGTTATCAATTTATTTAACATTTTCAGGGGAAATGTACAAATCAAATGTTTAAATTATTTTAAACTTAAGTTTGAATTTGTCTACTTCAATTTGTTTTTATAACAATGTCAAAAATTAATCAATTATGATTAATTGATGCAGGAAAGTGGCTCATTCAAACATTACTAAATTTACTAAATCTAGAAGAGGTTAACAACTACCCAATCCAAAAAATAAATCTAATGAACCTAGTTGCCTACTACTAGTTTTATTGTCGGGTCTGACAATTGTACTAGGAAGCTACTCGAGGGGATGTTGGAGGTTAAGGTATTGATACTGTTAGGACTTACAAATGGGCTTTTTCCAATAGCACCCCAGGAGTTGATATGACCTCTGCTGTTGCAAACCCACCATAAAAAAATGTATAAAATAAATAATATATAGATATTTTTAAAATCCTAGTCCTTCTGTCCTATATCCATCCTCTCCAACCTCGTTAAATCTCTTGCTTAAACCTTGTTAAATTTTGTCAATTTACAAATGTCTATCTATTTAAAGAGCCCAATTCTCTTGGCTCCACTACAATCTCGCTACCATCCTGCCATTTCCATGCAATCCAATTTTTTAAAACCTCCATCGACACTAATTTAAAATCACCATTCTTGTCCTTCTCAATTTTCCTAAAGCCTTTGATACTATAGATCATTTCTTTCTTTCTCCTTACTAGACTTTATCTTAGTGACCTCAAATAAGCCTTCATCACTTCTGGAGACCGTCAAGGGTGAACTATTATCTCTGCATCCATTTTGCTGTTACATTAATGTCTTCCCTAAATCCATAAAATACTGCTGCAATTTAAAAATTTTAAAAATTCAGGAGGGTTTAAACTCAATTAACTCTTGGGTCGGTGAAAATGGGATCAACTTGAACATAGAAAAGTGCAAGGTTTTTATGTCCCTTCCTGCCTATTTCCTTCTGCCCCATGTTCTTGATGGGATTGGGATTGTCTTTGATCAGACCTAGTCCTGTAAGCTCTATATTTCCCATTGATTTTCCACCCTTCATCAGTCATTATTCAGAGATAGTGAGATGCGGTCTGGTGTGACATAGGTTTTACAAAAACATTTTCTTTATCGTGCCAACGTTTCGACCTTTAGTGAGATCATCTTCAGGACTCAAAGTGTTTGTTTTCTACGTAACTGTGTCATTCTTGTGTGTCATGTTGAGAGTGCCCACACGACACACAAGAACAAGTAGGCAGAAAACAAACACTTTGAGCCCTGAAGATGATCTCAATAAAGATCGAAACGTTGGCACAATAAAGAAAAATTTTTCTAAAACCTACGTCACACCAGACTGCACCTCAAGATGTCCGAATAATCATTAACTAACGGTCACTAAACACCACACACTTCAACAGTCAGTTGTGCCAGCCACCTTCTCCTCTTTAGTACATCTAAATTCCTAGTTTCCTTCCATATTCTACCCAACTTTGATTACAGATGTGTTGTGTATGCGGTACTCATAAGAAAGCTTGAAGACAAGCCTAGTCTAATAAACTGTTTAACTCTCTTTATCTTTGGCTCCCCAAGGAGGTCCTATGTGAATAATCTTCAAAACTTGTTCACAACTTCTTCCTACCATAACTCCTTCTATCAGATGATACAATTACATTTCCTTTCCTACATATATGATCTCACCTTCATTATATACTCTCATCAGACTCACTCCCACCTTTCTGATCTTTATACTCCTAAACACAGAACTAATGTTCACTCATTCCTTACTCATTTGGGCCTCCTATCTACCGAATTCCATGCCCCATACCTATCAACATTTATGTCCAGCCCATTTGATTACCTCACGTCCTTACTCTTTAAAACTTGGCACTGAATATTTTTACTTGTCACTTTTTAGTTAATTTTCATTGCATTATATGTTCTGTTTTGTAAATAAACATCTTTGCACAGCATTATCAGACTTGAATCTTTATAAATATATTGTGTTCATAATTAATTATTCAAGGTGATTTTAAATTCCAGGCTATAGTTTATTTCAAAGTATCCTAATTTCAGATGGGAGCATTATTTTCCCAAGGGTAAAAGTGACAAGTCCACATTTTTCATCTTCTATTACAGGAACCATTGTTCAAGGGATGAGATATGGGTTTGAAGGTTTCTGGATGAGATGACGAACTTTATAAGAACAAAGAACGACGTTTCATCACGTGGTGAGGACATTTCATGAAGAGTAGGAAGGTCTGCAGTGTATACTGTGTAGAGGACGGGTCCTAAGATACTTCCTTGTGATACCCTTGCATGTGAGTGTTATGCTTAAAGACACTGATGGCTTGAAAGTATCTGTCGGTTAGGTAGGATATCATAGGCAAAATGGAGGACTTTGTTAAACTTCCAGAGCAGTCCCAAGTGCCATACCCAATCGAAGATTTGTTTCACATCTAGAATACACTGTAGAGGCACTCATTTTGCTCAAAAGCAGTAGCGATTATGTGCCCAACACGAAGGCACCGCGGAATAGTGGAACAAGAATGTCTGAAACGAAACTGATGGTGAGAGATAATGTTAAAAGAATGAAGGATGGGGGGAGAATGTGTTTAAGCAGTAGTTTTAAAATGTAAAATAAAAACTTGAATTGTTAATACCTAATTGTCTCTCACCCTAGCTAGTTCCAGGGCTACGGGATGTTCTGGAGGCTGACCCTTGTAAATTTTATCTAGAGCGTCTTGCCAAAATGCCATTCTGGCACTCGCCAATTGTTTGTCCTTCGCTTTGTCCGGAATCTGTGCAATTTCAACGTTAAACGCTCTGATAGCGAAAGCAGTGTTCCGTATAGCTTTTGGGATGAGGAGGGTGCACATGAAATTTTCGTGTTCATTTTTCCTTTGTAACATTGAAAAAAAAAAATGATAGAAAAACAATTAGCATATCCATCAGCAAACACTACCTCACTAAATCTACACAGTAATCTATGGTAGACAATTTCGAGAGATTTCTCCTCGTAGGTGTGCTAAAAGTTCTAAAAGTAGCACGTGGTATCATTTCACTTAATTGTACAATTTAATTATTTTCTCCTGTGTTTAATTTTTAAAGAACTGACACTAAAAAATAATAATTTCAGTTGAAACCTCCAAGTCCACCAAGAAAACATTGAGCTCAATCATGATGTGCTGAGATCTGTGATTACTATGCTGAAATAACACTAAGTTCTTTTAAAAGGGCTATGGTTTTACAAATTTATTAATATTAATTTATTGGGCTTTTATTTTATACTTCAACTTAATATATCTAAATATTTAATTAGTTATCGGTTTATTATTAATTATTAATTCCAATTTTTCTTCTCAACTGTCGTTGAATAAAAAATTGAAATAATACATCTACTTACACTTATTCTTAAAACAAAGAACATCAGCAACTAATAAAAAAAGCTGAGTAATCCTGTAAAATTCTGTGCTGAATAATGCCGAGAATGAAAATGAAAATTCAATTGAATTTAATATGTGTACAATAAGATTGCCTACAGTTTAGGCATAAATCAGAAAATGGAATAATATTTATCTTCAAACCACTTGTATATAATATAAAAATATAATATATGTACATATTACATGTGTGTTCTAATTAAAATAAAATCATGTATCTAAACTTTCTGTTCTATTCGTTTTAGACTTCAAGTAGAATATAAACTGTATAAATAATCCCAACAAAACTGTATAACACACACAATTTAGGATAGGTTTGTGGTCTCTGCAAGCAGTATTGAGTGTATGGTCTCCGTTACAAATTCCACACTGTGTACCATGAGTAAATGGTTTACAAGCAACTATATGACAATGAATGATCAAAAATCGAATGCCATGATAGTATCTCTAAATCGTAATAAATATCCAAACACCGAAAAATGTAAAGTTCTTCAGATCAGGGATACGGTTTCTCTTGAAGTTAGGAGAGTAATCTACTTCTCTTACTAATTTGGGCAAACAGCCATCTTATAAAATATATACTTTTAATCCAAAAACATATTCTAAGAATAATGTTGTACTATGTGTAATGTGAATCTTGTAGAATATTTAGTGTAAAGAACGCATTAACTGTGATAAACTTGTATATATATTTAAATCTTCAGGACTTAAAGAAAAATGTAGGAAATTATGAATCTGTAAATAATGTACATAACTATAATACTAGAAATACAAATAAATTGCCAATCTGTAATGGACAACACTCAGTAGAAGTTATGAAAACATTGGCATTAAATTGTATAACTCTCTGATAATGAAACATCACTGCCTCTAAAATACTTTAAAAATTATTGTAAATTGGCTATTAAAAACCCTTTCTATAGTCTTCAAGAATTTTTTGAGGCCGATATTTGTATTCTGACGTATTCTACAGCTTGTATAATATGTATAAAATGTATAAACTGTTCTCGAATATAAATAATACTATACTATCACATTGCTAGGTTGTCTTTTTTGAAGCGGGTCTGAAACTTGGCCCTTTTGCCACAGTTAGATTTTTGTTGGGATATCATATTATTTTGATCAATGGTTTTTTTTTTGATTGACTATGATAAGTTCTAATTATCCATACTAATGTACAACGATAATGGATAATAGATTGAAAATGCGAATTCAGTCGAATTTTGTTCTAAATCCACAATAATACTTTCAGAACATTAAATATTTGCCTACAAAGTTAAAAAAATTATTATTATTAATAAGTTAGTACATTAAACAGATGCACAATGAAATTATGATACAATTCTATGCATTTCTAATACTTTCTTTTTTTATTTAATGCTCAAACATTGAGTGATGCAATATCTGTCTCTCTTTAAAGTTATGCTCAGACAAATATATGTGGAAATGGTAGTCCTCAAAGGTGCAACTGTTGTTAACGACAACTCCCAAATCTAGAAACAAATCAACATCTTCAAGAGTACTAACATGGTAGGAGTAGAATAGTTGGACTGCTGACTGGACACTGCAAACTCTGGAGGCATATGTATAGACCCAGAGTGGCAGAACAAGCCAGTGCAGATATTACCTAGAATAAGAAAAAACAGCGGAACATGTCATCTGTTGGTGTGAAGGCCTATGTGGGATGAAAGTCCTAATCTTGGGATAGGAAAAGTCAGGACCTGAAGAGTACACACGGGAGCCCTTGAAAGAGATTGGGAGTCTGGTAAAAAGCATTAAGCTTAACAAGGTCTTCTAGATAATAAAGGTTGGAGATGCACAATAGACCAATACTGGTTGCGGTGCACAGGTCGTAAAAAGGCTGGCTTGTACATAATCTAATGGTTACAGAAGAGAGAAAAATAGACTAGAAAAGGAAACTTCTTAGATGAGTGGTGAATGTATCTAATTCCAGGGAAGACAACATAACCTTAAAAAATCCTGGAACCCAGGGTATAAAGAAATTTTGGGTATCGAACAAGCAGCCAAACTGGATCTGCAGGACCAATTATAGGAGTGATACATACTATACAACATGTATCTAAAACAATACACACACAATACAGGTGTTTCCAACAATGACCCCATTTTTATAGGTTATGCAATGAGGAGGAAGAAACTTCTACCCATATCACTTTAAGCTCCTACTTAAAAGGGAAGTAAGCCATGATACTACGACCCAGGAGAAAGTATTGCAGCAACGGCAGTCAATGACCTCCTTCTTTAAAAAAAAAAAAAAAAAAAAAAAAAAAAAAAAAAAAAAAAAAAAAAAAAAAAAAAAAAAAAAATGAACGTGAAAATCCTTTTTCACAATTCATGGTAAATAGAATCAATGAAAATTTAATTAATTCGTGTAGCAATTAAGAGGTCATTGACATATAAAACTGCTCAATTATAATTACATAAGGTCCAAGCATCCACGGAAATGGCTCCCCACATCTCCA
Source organism: Cimex lectularius (assembly GCF_000648675.2). NCBI lineage: Eukaryota > Metazoa > Arthropoda > Insecta > Hemiptera > Cimicidae > Cimex > Cimex lectularius. The sequence continues at coordinate 4,056,116 of NW_019394219.1, forward strand.
GTGGAATGAAACCAGCAAGGCTGATTAGTGTACTGTGAAGAAGTGCTTGATTTTTTTTTTTCAGTCTTGCAATATTTCTCCTTCAAGTCTGCGGGGGATGAACACCATTTAAAACAATACAGGAAAATGACCAACTTGGAAAAAAGGAGAGGAGAGGAGAGAGAGAGAGAGAGAGAGAGAGAGAGAGAGAGAGAGAGAGAGAGAGAGAGACAAGAAATAGACATAATCCATCAAAACAACACAGACACATCATTCACAATAAAAGGAAATTAACAAAAACCCATACTGTTACACCACTAGAGATGGTGAAAAACCAAAATAAGTAATATATAGTAAAACCATAGATTGGAAATGACCAAGCATAATTTATTACACCTAAGTGCAATATCTCATGAGTCAATGTCAGGGATTTGAAAAGTGTTTGTTGGTCTGGGTTAAAGTAGGGAGAGCTAGGTAGCCCAAAATAAATAATAATAAAACATTTATTTACTGTCCTGCTGAAAAATATCTCAGACTTTACTCATTTCCAGATGGTTATGCAAGGAAAAATAATTTATCTTTTTAAAAAGTAGGATTAAAACATGGTTTTTTAATGTAAACAAAATATTGACATTCTAAATCCTTAATTATATCTATCAACAGTGATATAATAATAAAAAGAAAGATAATTGATTTGTTTCTAGACTCTTGAAATTGAGTGATGCTCCAAGTTGTTCATAAGGCTGTTAATTTTGTCTTAAACAAATTTCGGTCAATTGTCTGTATTAATCCTCATTTGTCATTTTGAATTTGACAGAGAAAAATAGAATAATGATCTTGGTTTTTTTTTCTTTTTAAAATAGGACGCAATGAAACGGTACGATGCTGATGTAACCCCTCCGCTTTGATTGTGTTAAAAGAGAAGGGCCGGCGAGGTCATGACTGGAGTCATCACTCATTAAAGCAACATTCACTGATGAAAAGTTTGTTATGTTTGTGCCGGGGGTAAAGTTCAAATTTTAGCAGATCCGCAGAAGATAATATTTAATCTCGCGTTTTATCAAATTTCAAACTCAAAAGCGAAGAGAGTAATTGATCGGTTCTGGCCGGATTTGCAGGGTAGGTAGACGTTTAAAACCGACGAGCAGAGATCATCCGTACTCAGAATGACCGGATATCCTGTCAGCATGATAGCGCTGATTTTTCTCGCATTGCTTGGCCAGGGGACGGCGGGTCCGACGCCCAAGCCAGCGGGATATTGCGAGCTGGAACCGTCCCTGGTCGAAGAAATTCAGGGGTACAAGACGGCCGTTCAGAAGATAAACGAAGCAGTCACTAATGGAAAAGCGAAAGGGAAAGTCTACGAAGAGCTTGCGACTTTCGTTGATAAGTTCGGCTTCAGAATGTCAGGTACGAAAAACCTGGAGAACGCTATCGACTACATGCTGAACAAGTCAATGGACCTAGGTCTGGACAATGTTCACGGCGAACCAGTCACGGTTCCACATTGGGTCAGGTACGTTAATTTTACTATTATCATCACGCCAAATATAAAGAATATTATGAGCGAAATTTTCTTTTTTGCAATTTATAGCGAAAGAAAGAATAACGCAAAACAAAGTGCATATCAACTTTTTTTCCCTCATTTTCTTAGTTTCTGATGTCTTTACTTTCTCTTTCTTTATCCTATTGCTGGCCTTTCTGTATATCAGGGCATCGTCAAATGAAAACAACACAAATAACAAACGCATACACAAAAACATAATAGTCTGGTCAGAATTCACTCTACCCCAGAGTACTCGATATTACTCGGGGTAATTGGGCTCCACATTCGCGCTAATAAATTACAACACTAGAAAAGCCGTTCAGTTTTTGAGATAATTACTAAAATGAAGGAAAAACACGTTTTATAACGAAGGTTTTTCGAACCTGTATTGCAATTGTACTGTCATTCGTAGCGATGTTAATCTCTATGTTTTACAAGGTTCTTTTTTTTTTTAAAGAAAGTTAATAGTTTCGGAGATATTAATTACAATGTAGAAAACGCGTTATTTAAGGAAGCGTTTTTGACGTTACATTGTAATTTTACAGGTCATTTGTAGTATAAATTGTTGTATAAATACTGTTGTTGAGTTATCAAGCTAATTTATACTAATAATAAATTTGTTAGAGAGACCCGGTGCCTATTATGTGGTCTCTTTTTACTTACGAATAATATGAACATATTATTGGGCTTTCATTTCTTTTTGTCTCAAAATGTCTCAAATGTAAGAAGTTTTTAAGACTTTATCTTAAAGTTGAAATGTTATTCTCTATATATTTTAATTGTTCTTGTTTTTAAACTTAATAATTTCTCAGATATTAACTAAAATATAGAAAAAACTCATTTTCAAGAATGAAGATACTTGGCTTCTCTGTAAGTTTTATATTGTTCTTTCTTTTCTAAACTTTATAATTTCCGAGATATTAACCAAAATGTAGAAAAAAAACTCGTTTTTTAAGGAAGCGTGTTTGACGTTGTATTGTAATTTTACTGGTGATTTGTAGCATACATTTTTGTAAAAACACTGTTGTTGAGTTATCAAACGAATTTATACTAATAAAAAGTTTATTAGAGAGACCTGGTGCTTATTATGTAGTCTCTTTTTACTTACGAATAATATGAAGATATTATTTGGCTTTCATTTCTTTTTCCCTCAATATGTCTCAAATATAAGGAGCTTTATGACTTTATGCGAAAATTGAAATGTTATTCTCTAGAAGTTTTACATTGTTCTTTTTTTTGAAAAAAGTTAATAATTTCTGAGATATTAACTACAGTGTAGAAAAAACGCGTTTTTTAAGTAAGCGTGTTTGACGTTGTATTGCAATTTTACTGGCGATTTGTAGCATAAATATATAAAATCTATTGTTGAGTTATTAAACTAATTTGTACTAATAAGTTTGTTAGAGAGACATGATGCCGACTTATTTGGTCTCTTTACTTACGACTAATACGAGGATATATTTGGCTTTCATAATTTTTTATCTGAATATGTCTCAAATTTAAAAGGTTTTCAAAGAGTTTATGATAGATAAATGAAATGTTATTCTCTACAAGTTTAATTTGGTTCTTGTTTTGAATACTTAATAATTTCTAAGATATTAACTAAAATATAGAAACTCGTTTTTTAAGGAAGCGTTTTTGACGTTGTAGAATAAATGTTTGCATAAACACTGCTGTTTAGTTATAAAACGAGTTTACATTAATAGTGAGTTTATTACAGCGACCTGCTGCCTATTATGCATTTTCTTTTTTACTTACGACTAATATGAAGACATATTTGGCCTCTCTACAAGTTTTACATTGTTCTTTTTTGGAAAAAGTGAATAGTTTCGGAGATATTAACTACAATGTAGAAAAAACGCGTTTTTTTAAGGAAGCGTGATTGACGTTGTATTGTAGTTCTGGTCATTTGTAGCACAAATTTTTGTATAAACACTGTTGTTGAGTTATCAAACGAATTTATACTAATAAAAAGTTTATTAGAGAGACCTGGTGCTATTATTTAGTCTCTTTTACTTATGAGTAATATGAAGATTTAATTTGGATTTTATTTAGCTTTCATAACTTTTTGTGTCAATATATCACCAATATTAGTAGTTTTAAAAGACATGTTAAAGGAAATGTTATTCTCTAAAAGTTTTACATTGTTCTTTTTTTGAAAAAAGTTAATAGTTTCTGAGATATGATGTTTGTTGATCGACCTGCAGATAATCTATATAGTTTCTAAGATATTAACTGCAGTGTAGAAAAAATGCGTTTTTGAAGATGTATTTTAATTTTACTGATCATTTGTAACATAAATGTTTGTATAAACACTGCTGTTGTTTGATTAAACGAATTTATACTAATGATAAGCATGTTAGAGAGACATGATGCCGACTTATTTGGTCTCTTTTTACTTACTAATATGAAGATATATTTGACTTTCATAATTTTTTTATCTCAGTATGTCTCAAATCTAAAAAGTTTTCAGTGTTTATGTCAAATGAAATGTTTTTCTCTACAAGTTTAACTTGGTTCTTGTTTTGAAAAACTTAACATTGAGAAAATAAAATGTAGGAAAAACGCGTTTTTTAAGGAAGCGTTTTTGACGCTGTATTGTCATTTTATTGGCCATTTGCAGCATAAATATTTACATAAACACTGTTGTTGAGTTATAAAACGAATTTACACCAATAGTAAGTTTATTAGAGAGACCTGGTGCCTATTATGTAGTCTCTTTTTAGTTATGAGTAATATGAAGATATATTCGGCTTACATAATTTTTTTATCTCAATATGTCTCAAATTTAAAAAATTTTCAAAGATTTTATGTTAAATGAAATGTTATCTACAAATTTAATTTGGATCTTGTTTTGAAAAATCATTATCCACATACTCCCTCTTCAGTGACCACGTTTGCACGTTTGTGTAGATGGCTGGAATCCTGACCATTTGAACAGAGCTGGTTGCTGTTGGTGTTGGATGCTAAGTAGTCAATCAATGGCTCTTCCGGGATTCCAATGCTGGTGGTTTTTGGTTGTCAAGTAGAAAGACAAGTTTTAGTCGAAATTATGACTGATGGAGTGAAAAAATAGTTTTAGTCTGTCTGTCAAGCTTGTTTATCTGCCTTTTGGAGTACCCACGTAGATGATCTTGAAATGACAGCTAATGGTCCAGTTCGATGAATACATGAGTTATGGTTGCAAGATCAGGATGGAAATATAGACTTTTTTTATGGTGTTTTGATACTGGTGGTTGTACGGCTTTAATGTGCATTTTCACTTTGTATAAAAGTGTAAGAATGTCGGTTGGAGTTGTGTGATCCTTTAACATTTTGGCTGACATTTTATCTGCAATATAGAGACCTGGTGTCTACCCTCATTTTACTTACAACAATATACGTACGTATTTGGCTGCTCATTTTTTAAAAAAATCTAATGTCTCTAATCTAAAAGTTTTAAAAGAATTTACCCCAAAGGAAATTTAATTATCTGCAAGTTTTACACCATTTTTAAAATTGGAATTGCAAATAGTAAAAACAATCAATAACAGAGACTAGCCTATATACTAATAACTATTAAATTCACCATTTTGCATATTAAATTCACTATATTACTATTCAAATTCACCCATTAGCCAGTTAAATTCATTCTTTTATGAGTCAAATTCACTTAAAGGAAATTAAATTAGCTCTTTTACAAATCAAGTTTGCCCTTTTGCAAATTAAATTAAATTTATTCTTTTGGAAATCAAATTCACTTTTTTTGCAAATGAAATCTACCGTATATATATCTATTGTACCTATCTGCATATATATTATCTTTAAAAAAATTATAGTTCATTTAAAAAAAATCTATTTTGAATTTCAATTAATTATTCTTTCTATCAAAGGTTTTGGTTAAGATGAAAAAGCTAGTGTCATGAGCAGGATTCGGGGATTTGAACGCACGACCTTCGGCTAGGTTTGACAAGGTAGCCGAAGGTCGTGGGTTTGAAGCCCCGAATCCCGCTCATGACACTAGCTTTTTCATCTAAACAATACCTTAGATAGAAAGAATAATTGATTGAAATAATTAATATGGTCAATTGTGACAACTAAACATATATGAATTAATCTGTTCAAGTGGGAAAATTTAATCTAAAATTGTGGGATTTCATAGTCAAGTTATAAACTCTTGATGTATTTGCTTTCTATTGCATATAGTTCTTTCCCTTGGGGTATCCACAGTTTATAGGATTTTCCAAAATCCCAAATCCAAATTTATCACTGCAAACATTCAAATTTGGAATTCTCAAGCAAATGTGCATATATGAACAGTGTAAAATTAAAAATTAAAGTTCTATATTTTCTGTCATAGAGAATTTCTTAATGACAAACTACCCGTTAAATGTATAAGAAATAATTATACCATCACCAAAAGTAATATTTGGTCTAGATCTTGATTATATTCAAAATATGTAAAGGTTTATTGTACTGCATAAAATATAGGAAGTTTTAATTTTCAAACAGGGGCCATGAAGAAGCGACACTTTTGAAGCCTAGGCAGGCCAACCTGAAATTGCTTGGCTTAGGAGGGAGTGTGAGCACACCAAAGGATGGTATTACAGCAAAAGTCTTGGTAGTACAGTCATTCAAAGAACTTGAGAATAGAGCAAACGAGGTAACTTCGTTTTGATCATATTCATATTGTAATCATTGAGCTCACTTCAATTTCAGGCAAAAGGGAAAATAGTCGTCTTTGTAGAAAAATGGGAAAGCTATGGCAAAACAGTTACTTATCGTGTGAACGCAGCTGTCAAGACTGCTGAAGCTGGAGGTGTAGCTTCATTGATCAGGTCAATTACACCATTTTCGATCAGCAGCCCTCACACTGGCTGGCAAGCTTACAAGAAAGGTGTCAAACAAATACCAACTGCTGCTATTACTGTTGAAGATGCTGAAATGCTTTTGAGAATGTCAAAGCGAGGTACACTGAATTTGTCTGTTTAAACTTTGAATCCACTAACATGAATCATGTAGGCGAAGAAATTGAAATAAATCTAAAGATGGAGGCAAATATGATGGATCCAGTTCAGTCAAGAAATACCGTTGTTGAAGTAACTGGACATGAAAACAAAGATGAATATGTGTTAGTTTCTGGCCATCTTGACAGCTGGGATGTAGGTGATGGTGCTATGGACGATGGTGGTGGTGCCTTCATTTCTTGGTATTCTATTGTTCTGCTGAAACAATTAGGACTTGTACCAAAAAGGACAGTAAGGTATGAAGAATAAGCTTGTTACCAAATCACAATTCATGTTCAATATTTTGCAGAGCTGTTTTGTGGACTGGAGAAGAAGAAGGTTTGATTGGGGCGGCTGCGTACAAAAACGCAAATCCGGTGAATAATTTGGTCCTTGCTATGGAAAGCGACGAAGGCACTTTTAGTCCCCGTGGAATCTCATTTAAAGGTGTTCCAAAAGCAGTGTGCATCATGAAGGAAGTTATGAAGTACGTAGTTTTACTTAAATTTTCTCTGAGTTTCATAATTTTCAATAACTTTCAGATTGATGACACCAATGAATGCGACTGATTTTACCCTTTCAAATGATATTGGCTCTGATGTAATGGTCTGGGCGAACAGCCCAGTACCACTTGCAGCACTTGCAAATGCAAACGAAAAATATTTCTGGTTCCATCACAGCGATGGAGATAGAATGACAGTTGAAAATTCGAAGGAACTTGATAAATGCCTTGCACTCTGGGCTAGTGTATCGTATGTAGTTGCCAATCTTTCAGTAAGACTGCCTACAGTTTAGACATAAACTAGAAAATGGAAAAACATTTATTTCAAACCAATTGTATATAATATAAAAATATAATACATGTACATATACAAAATGTAATACATGTGTGCTGTAATTAAAATAAAATCATATACCTAAACTTTCTGTTTTATTTGTTTTATACTTCAAGTAGAATGTAAACTGTATAAATAATCTCAACAAAACTGTATAACACACACAATATAGATATCAAAAAATACCATATTTTGTCCCTGTTTTTTTAAATGTATTTTTATTTGGACTTTGGACTAATATTGGGTGGACAGCCGAACTGGCCCCTGAGACTAGCCACATAGCATATTGAGGCTGCCCATTTAAAATGGTGTCATACTGCCCTCTTTCCTTACCACAGACTGCCCCTGACCCTTGGAAAAGTCCACCACCACCCAGCAGTATGGGCATATACACGTCCAGCAAGAGCAGAGCCGTTCCCCACTGTCCACAAACCAAACCATCCCCACAGGGCCTCACCCTCCGAGTACCCCAAACTTAAAATATAGTTAATTGATTTGTTTAATGTTAATTAGAACTGCGTGCAGACAATTTATACATATTGTGATATTTGCTGCTTTTTAATCGCCACAAGAATGTTTAAAACTAACTAAACAATTCATTGAATCAAAAAATCTCTTGAATAAGTCTTCATTATTCAAGTGTAATGCTGGTTTACTATAAAACTTAAGAAAATTCAAAACTAGAAACATTAACTTAATAATAAAAAAATTGATGACCCAGGTTAAATTTATGGTTAGATGCAAAACTAAAAAAGTAACAAGTTGGTCTTGTTTGACTTTAACATATAATACATTTCAATTATACATTTATTATATTGTACTAAAAACAGATAAATTATTACATCAAAAATATAAAACAACAATTTTCATGCATATATTTTGTTTTCTATTGGGGCTAACATGATTTGACATAACAATTGCACAACATATAAGATATTTTACATATAACTCATCCCTTTGCGTTTATCATAACGGGGACTTATTAAAAACACCAATTTGTAGGTAAAATTTCATGCGATTGATAAGAGAATACAAAATCTGTCAACTTTATAAAATCTTTGTATATTGTTTTCTCTTATCAAATTTGTTTTAATTATAGGAAAACATTTAAAAATACACTGTAGATAAAAGTATCCTGAAACTACATAACACTTAAGCAACACAGCTTTTATTTTAACTTTAAACGACTAAAAAATTAAGTATTTACAGTCTTTTTGAATAACAAAATTTCTTAGGACAAAATTATTTCCCTTATGGCTCACAACCCTTTTGGACGCAGAATTTATGAGGACTAACAATGTAATTCTGTTTTTGTTTTATTATTCTTAATGTTTTATTATTAAATTATTAAAATTATATTAGGGCAAACAATTTATTTCAGTAGTCAACTATCTGAAAATAATAGTTTACTTTTCAAGTGTTGTAAGTTTGCATTTCAAATAAAATGTGAACTCCTTAATTAAAATTAATTATTTGTAATAACTAGATTATTCTTAAAAGCAATTATTGTTTTAATAAATAAATGTAAATTTTTATTAGTCAAATCAGTCTATTTCAATAAATCAAGTATTAAAACCTGATCAAGTTTGACTTTTCTTATACTCCTATACTATTATTAACTATAAAAAATAAAATAAAATGAAATATAAGGAAAGAAAAAACAACATAAACTACTTACTAAAATTATCACATCAGCTATTTTGCCATCTTCCCGTACTTTTTTAAAATGTATTAATTATTTTTTTTAATTGTGTACATTTAACAATATTTAACCATGAAATACAAATACATTTAATTACACATTAAATACAACAAGGATAGCGTGTCAATATTTTGAGCAATGAAATGGGTTTTTTAAACGATTTTCACTTCATTTTTTTAAAATTTATTCCCGGGTTTACCCTGTGTTATTGGAAAATGCTGTTCTGTGTAGGGTCAAATGTTTTGAAAAAACCAAAGAGGATCAAATTTGATATATGATGAGAAAATGCACCTATTAAGTAACGCCTAATATAACTTTGGCACAATTATAATTATAATACCTTACTCTAAAAAAACTCAATGTGGCTTTCACCCCCAAAAAATATTAATTAATTATCATATAATACTTTTAATGTCATATGAACACATTTATTTTTAAAAATGTCATAATAGAAGAGAAAGTTTTTAAAAAGAGAAAAACCATTAACTGACTTGTAAAAATAATCATTTAAACCGTACACCATTAACTTAAACACAAAATGAAAGAAGAGAAAGGTAATTACAGAAATAAATATAATAATATTAAAAAATTTAGTTTTAGAAATGCCAACTATTTCTAGAAACATTTTCTTACTAATTATTGGTAACATTTTTTTCTGGAATGTCAATAATACCTGTACACTCAAATAGTAAATAGTAAAATTTTTCTTAAAACTATTAACTTAATAAATCCTCAGTTTTTAAAGTAATATTCTTAATGAGGGAAAATGCCACAACCACTACTTATAAATTTCACAGTGGTGACTTTCTAAGTATTTAGGGTTTGTTATCATGAGGTGAACATTAAATTTTGGGCAGCGATACTGTGAGAAAAAAAAATCAATTGTCAAGTCATAAATTATGATTTTTAGAAGTGGAAAAGCTTTCTGAGCTACTAAATAAGACTACAATGAAGTTCACTCATACAAATATAAAGGATGTAGTAGTTAACATTCAATATGAAGACTAACATGATAAAATATATTGTTTTATACTATCAAATTAAGACGGTATCTCATTTAACCATCAGCCAAAGGTGGTGTCACCCAACCGTACTTATCGTGAGTCTTAACAAGGCTTCGGAAGGACTCTTCTGCTGAATGACGGTTGAAATCTTTGCTGCTACTTTTGGTTTTTTTAGAAATTCTTCCCTGAAATAAAATTTATAGAAAAATAAAGTTTGCCATTTTTTCGAGTGTTGTGATTTGTTACCTGTCCTTTGACAATGCTTGCTGCAAACTGCATTACAATTGCTTCAACCGTATAGGCACTTGCCCATCCTCTCGGCGTAAGGAGTTCCATGCAAATGGCTCCGCCTTCCATAACAAACCCTTTTTCGATCCTCGGCGTAACTACCCTCATAAATGGTGGGACAAATGGGAAATTCTCCGGAAATGTTAACTGGAGTGATATGCACTTGATGCCGAACTCTCTCATATCAGCTGCTAGCTCGGATTCCTCATCTATCCCGTAGAGTCGGACATGCCAGTCATAAAGGTTATCATTTATCAGCTCGACAGTGAAGATCGGAGAATCTTTTTGTTGGCTCCTCTCAATATCCTGAAGCTCTTTCATTAACCTCCTGGTACGGACGGATTTTTGGCAACTGGGATCAATTGCTGGTGCTCCTTCTTGAACAAATAATTTTTGGACTTATAGATTTGACAAAAATCATACAATAACTGCAAGGATCAATTCAGATATTTAAAAAAAGTATAAACATGTAAGAAATATTTTTTAAATATATTTTTGTGCATACGTATATTTATTTTATTTGGGGAGAAAGGGTATCATGAAAAAAGCGCCAGGGGCGATGGTGGGAATTGAACCCATGACCATGGGGTCTACGAGCTGAGGTCACGCTGACCACTTGGCTACTGTAATCACTTACTTTTACTGGCTACCCATGGTTGGTAAGAAAAAACTGAATACAGGTGAAATGTTTACAATCCTGAATAACAAATGAAAAAGAATGGTATAAAATTGACATAAAACTAAACTAAATAAAAAAAACCGAAGTCTATAGTAAAAAAATAAACTAATATAAAAATAAAATAGGGCTCCAAAAATTAAAAAGGGTAATTTTCTTTTTGATCTAATGCACCGCAATGAACATTTGCTTAATGTGCAATCTCCGATATTATCTAGAGCTTTATTAAGCAGGCTTTTTATCAGATCCCAAAGCTTGGACAAAGCCTCCCTCTTCTCTTTCAGGTCAGGGCTTTTCCTCTCCCAGGAGTACGAATTTTAGCCTGCATAGGCCTTCACACAACAGAGGACATGTTCTGCTGTTTCTTCTTCTTCCTGGCAATGAACAGGCTTGTTTCTGCTGCTTCGAGTCTATATGTATGCCTCCAGAGTCAGAAGTCCAATTCTTCTAGCCTTAAACATCCTAGGTTTAGTAATGCTGCCGTTAATTTCTGTGGTGGCCCTTTGCTAAACATGCCAAAAATATATTCCCAATGAATTGATGACTTATTTTTCATCCATTGAATCTACTTTTTGACATTTTGGTATGTTTAGGGGGCAACAGGTGTCATCATTGAGTTCTATCCTTGGACAATTTGTCAGCCTCCTCGTTGCTCCTCTGTCCTGGTATATAAACAAGGCTGAGTTTGGTGTTGTCAACAATATCTGTTAGGGCCTTGATGCAATCCTAAATGACTATGGACTTTACTATGGATGAGGTAGTTGTTTTTAGAGCCACCTGATTACCTATAAAGGTTTTAAAGCTAATCAAATTTTCGTTTTATAAGATGGCATAGAATTTTCTTGCCATATTGACTGAGGTCCTGTACCACACAAGAGAGACAAGATTAGTCCTATGATGGGGGGGGGGGCACAGAACAACGCATGGGAACAATTTGGTGATGCAGGACTTTAAAACCATAGGTGGACAAGATATTTGGAGAAACAATTTTATGTGATAAGTATCTGAAAAACAAAGCTTAAGCCAAGGTTTTTTTTTAACTTTCAAGGTAAAGCAGCCTCCAGGATAAGGGAGATGTTTCTTCTATCATGTTTATGTACCAATATCAATCTCATTTGCAGGTTGTTTTTTTACAACTTATGACCTTAAACTTATTCCCATTTAATTTAAGATTATTTGATTTTTGTACAATTTTCGTCCAGATTTTCCTAAAGTAAACTACATTGATCCAGAAAATTTGGCAAAATAATTTTAGGCCATCAACTAAGAGAGAAAATTATGTGCTATTAACGACCGACTCATCATTGGAGATCCTCAATGAGAGCCCTAGGCAAACCAAAATTAACTTGGAATGGGGTAGATAGCTCTTTTACAAGCATTTTAATAAAAGATCTCCCTGGCAGAAAGGAATTAACCTATTAAATAATAATTACCATTTAATTAATGATTTTTTAAATTATTTCATTAAATTTTATTTATATTTTTTATATATTAATTGTTTTATTATATATTATATGTATATTCTCTGAGTGTCCTGGCCTGTCTGTTTTTCTCCTCTCGCTTGTTAATTATGGATTCAATTTTTTGTGCAACGTTCCAGACAATTGAGTCTGCTCATTGATTTACCTTTGATATTATGCAGTTTTTTTCTATTTTACTGGGTAAATGAATGTCTATAAATTTAAATTTATTTGTGTGCAAATGAGATTTTTTTTCTATTGAGTGTTACATTTTTATTTTTTGCAGTTTTAGTATGCCCATTTTTTTATATTTCCGTTATGTTGGTAGTTTGGATAGGTTTTTATTTTTAATTAAGTTTTGTTTTTAAAAGTTTTACATATTTTGCTTTTGGAAAGTTTTGTGTGACTCTTTTTGCGTAGTTTCTAACTGTATTGGTAAAGTTTGTGAGATTTTCTTTCAGAGGGCATCGTACTTGTGTTTTGTTTTTTAGTGTGAAAGTATTTTTTGAAAACTTTATTGAATGCATTGAATTGGTACAAGGTGGGATTTCGTCACTCTTCACTGTCATAATTAATAGTATTTTTTAGCCATTTTGAATCGTTTCTTCTTTTGAAGTACACAAATGTATATTCGAAATTATGTACGGACCTTGTTAATTAAAATCCAATTGTGTTTTCTATGAATTTGCTCTGATCTGTTATTGTATTATCTGTTTTACTTATATTCAATATCATGCAAATCTTTATAAAGTGAATGTTTATATGTGAATATTAATTAGTTATGTAAGTTTATATATTTTTACCTTATTGTTACACAATTTCTATAATTTTTGATACAGGTTTGTAGTGTGATTTTATTATTTCCTCATTATTATTGGATTGAATGTGATTTTAAAATTTTTCATGATTTTTTGTTCGGTATTTTTTTTTTATTGAGAAAGGAAATTGTCCTTGATATGTTTTTGACATTCAACTTTTTTTCATACCTGTATTTTTTCATATGTGTAAGATAGAAGAAACACCAGAGCATATAATTATAAACTACTCTAAACGTAGTAAGCATATAAAAGACATGCTCGAAAAAGTGACAAGCTTGATGAATTGTCCATTTAATTATGTCCAAATACTAAGTCTAGAAGACAGAAATATATAAATATATGTATAAATTTATAAAAGAAAGAACAATTAAATTTTAATAGCAAGAAATTAATTGGGCTTAAGGGTGTTCGGGTCTGGCAGTCGCCCAGTGGGTGGCTGGGATGGTGGGCCTCTTGTATTGGACAGGAACGATGTAGAGTTGGATTTGCTCCATGAGGGATGGGGCACATCCAACGTATGTGTCTAGTAATAGGATAATAAAAATTATATGCAAATGGGTAGTGATCAAATCTGAACAGTGCCGTTGTGGCTGTTGCTGGTGGGTTGCTTGGGGATACTAGGACCCGATTACCTGTTAAAGCTTTGCATAACTATTTTGTATATTATAAGTTACTTTTAAAGTGATAATAAGTTATCTATTAAATTAGAATTTATCTTTCTTTTTAGCTATTTGATCAATAGGACATTTTAAGATATAGGAAACTTGTGCAAAAAATTTACAAGATGGCGTTTTCCTTTCCTGTTAAGCTCATTTGTCTTTTAACTTATTTAATGATGTTTTGAAATGAAGAAAAAAAAAGAAAGAAAATGTATACCATATGATTCAAATAGTTGACAATTTTTTTTAAAAATTGAAACAACGAGGGCGGAAGTGAAGAAGTCATGTTTAACAGATAAACATCCACGTGTCTCGGACGTGTATCCAACTTACCTTTGTTGGATGGTTTCTTTTTGAAAAATCCTTGGGAGGACGGCCTGGAGGTTCCCGGCTTGCCATCCTCAGCCGGCGTAACGTGGTAGCCAGCGTGTCTTATAAGCCGCCTCCCGGGGGAGCCACCCTGGACGCCCCCGGCCCCGGGCTCCTTTTCCAGTCGTTCCGCCCCCCTGAAGATACGGTTGAAAGCCGAGACCACTTTTTCCTTCGCCCGGGACGTCATCCTCCCCCGACCCTTCGCCTATTTCTGCAAGTACAATTTAGTAGATTAGCTTCTTTTGGATTTTTGTTTTTTGTCCAAGTTGACTCTTGTTTTAACTAAAGCTCAGGACTTGATGTTGAAAAGTTCCCGAACACCGAATGCAACCTACCACTCGGATTTAAATCTTATAGCATTTGTTTTCAAAAGCACTGCACTTTGAAAGAATGAGTTCTAACAAACTTGGATACCGTTTTTCAAGAAAAATAAACACACTGGACCATATTCCTTGCTAATTCTGTCATACATACTTGCCAATAAAACTATTCTTAAACTACATGTTTTGTTTTTTTAAATAAATATTTTATTTAAATATGTATAACATAAGAGAACTTTTTCACCAAAAAACTTTGATCAATTAAACATAGCTTTAAAGCCTTAAAATAAAATCAAACAAATTTCTCCTATGGATACAGAAAGGTTTGTGTTATTTAACCCCCCTCGAGACCTGAAAATTCTATTAAAAAAACATTAATGATTTTTTGGCTTTATTTCTTTAATTGTCATTGTACAAGAAGATAGTTAAAGATGAAAATGTCTCCACCCAACAGGCCTTATTCTGTAATCAAGTGGATAAAGAATAACTTCAAGCATTGAACAGACAAATGACCTTTTCTCTCATTTTTTTGTTATTGTATATTTCAGATCCATTAAAGTTTTGTTGTCAGCTGTCAGATCGTTTGTCATCCGCCGTGGTGGATTGCGTTAGGACAAAACGTGCGTTAGGAACAGGAGGTGTTCTTCTGATTGAAGAACGGTCGGCAAACGATTGGCCTAATGTAAAAAAACAGACAATAAAAGCGTCTTTACGATAACGATTATCGAAAGGCCTAAATCTATGGGTTTAATCGGTTGCATATAAAAAAGAACCCTATTGTTTAGTTATCAAATCCGTTCCAGCGAGGAAAATGTAAAGGCGTATCGAAATTGAAAGGAATAAGCCTCGCGTGATGAATGATGCACACTAAATAAATGACTGAAAATAGAAATTGATTTTTCACCGTCCAAGCATAACCTAAAATGGATATTTGAATATCGTTTGATATACGGTGTAGATAGAAGAAAATAGGTGAATATAAGCCCCAAAGTACAAAACGGCATGACTACCTCAAAAGGCACTTTTATGAACTGTTGCACAAGATCAACTCTTTATTTTGTACTAAATTGAAAATAAGTTCGTTTCTTCATTATTTTTTTAAAAAAATTACAGTATACTTTGTAGTTTGTACAATTATTTTATTAAACATATCGAACACATGTTTAACACTTCCGATTGAAATTTTCCGCTGTTTTTTTAAACTTTATTGCACAGCACTGTTGTCATCGTTTACTCAATACAGGGTGTTCGGCTACTCGTGTTACAAACTTTGCCAGTGATTCTACATTCAAAATGGAACCAAAAAGCTCTAATTAACTATGGTCCGAATCTCAACAGTTTCGGAATTATTTCACTTTTTCTGATTTTTTAAGATTCCACCACCTTGCTTCAAATAAACAATGATAACTCCAAAACTAAAAGGTTTTGGACAAATCCGCTGATACATTTGAAAACTGCGTTAAATTTCCAATAAGATGTGATTAATAATAAACTTGTAAACGTTCTTGAAATAAGCTTTTTTAGTAGCGAGAACTTTGAAAAATATTTTTTTTTTTCAAAGTTGAAAAACGTACTATGGTAACGTACTATTTCCATATCTAAAGACCAGCAAATTTCAGAAAACGGGCTCCATTTAATATCCTTTGTAGTGGTCCAATTGCTTTTTTTAATTACTTTTTTCAAATATGAAGAAATTGATGAAGGAAAAGATAAAAGTGGTTGAAGGTGGAAAAAAAGTAATTAAAAAAGCAATTGCACCACTAGAAAGGATGTTAAATGGAGTACGTTTTCTGAAATTTGCTGGTCTCTAGGTTTGGAAATAGTAGTTTAGAATCACCATAGTAAGTTTTTCAACTTTGAAAAAAGAAAATTATTTTTCAAAGTTCTCGCTACTAAAACCTTATTTCACTAACGTTTACAAGTTTAATATTGATTACAACATACTGGAAATTTAACGTACTTTTCAATGCCTCAACGGATTTCTCCAGAGCTTTTTAATTTTGGAGTTATCATTGTTTATTTGAAGCAAGGTCGTGAAATTTTAAAAAATCAGAAAAAGTGGAATAACTCCGAAACTGTTGGATTCGTACCATAGTTAATTAGGACTTAATTGGTTTTCATGAATGTACTACTGGCAAAGTATGTAACACGAGTAGCCCTGTATAAAATATGACTTGAAACATGCCTAGGAGGCGTTCCTCACTTAATTGGATTATTAATAAATTTGGTAACAATAGCTTACAAAATTAATTATTTAACAGTAATATATACGAGTTTAGGATGGTACAAGGTCGTAGTGTCTCTTCCTTTTCAGCCGTGTTTGTGATCTTGAAGTTGGTTGGTGCTTGGTAATTTCTTGCATTATTTGGTCGTGGTGTGCCTTGATGGACCGGTGGTGTCGACTTTAGGTGTCCTTGATCACCGTTAGGTATGTCCAAGTCTTTGCGGATAATACGGTTCCGAACATACCACAGAGAATGGTCCGCACCGTTTTAATTTGTGAATCAGATACCGATGATCATATGGTGCCGATGATAGGCCTTATGGTCATTTTGCAAATGCCGCTTTACGTGGAGAGGGATGGTTTTACTGGCGAGGAGATATTTCAATGTGTACATTCGATGCCGACTCTTAAATTTTTAATGTGTTTCCCATATTAACTTTTGGTCCAGGTTCTTTCAGCACCGATATTGTAGATATTACGGTTTTTCCCTGCTACAAAATTGCTTCATTTGACAGGCGACGGTAAGTGAATTGGACCACTTGTGACTTCGTTGAGTCTTGACTGGTAACGGCTGAGTCGGGATAAAATATTTTCTAGTAATTACATTGTTTTTATATCATTATAATTCTTCTGTACAATGCAGCTTATATTTGGTATAGCCTGAACGAACAGGAGCCAGGAGGTGTCTTGACGAAAGTTACACCTGGGATAAATTAATTTCCCTAATTTGACCGTTCATATTCTGCCCAGGGGAGGTTGGCGTTTAACAAAACCGCTGGGATCCTAATTTGTTTAAGGATATTACAATTTTGTGTAGAGATTATGAACATGTTCACGATGGAAGAAGAAAGAGTTGAAACACAAAACTAAAATATTTTTTGTTTTTTAATATCTAACAAACTGTGCTTTTTTATTATGAAACATAATTTATACATACTTTATACTTTTCATAAAGTATAGAACATGAGTTATATTTAACGGTTAGGACCTAAAATTCAGTGTAGAGGTTCAGAAAATTGCAAACGAGAATGTATAGTGGTAAGTAAAAAAAAGCCGAAATATTTGCTCTAATATCTAATACACTTTATTTATTCATTTACTTTAGTACCTTATAAATTAAATAACCTATTTAAACCGCATATTTGGCAGTATCTTCTTCAAATTTAAACGTCCTAAAATAGATTAGGATTAGGTCGAGTAAAGTTAGTTAGGGACGGGTTAGATAACATTGATATTCCCATAAATTACTTAATTGCTTTGGATGCAAGCGTTTTGAACACTTCCACAACGGATAAAATCCACTAATTACGAACAGGTGTCGACAAAACTTCCATTAGGGGAAAATTAAATTTTCCCAATTTGTACACTTACATAATGTCCATGAGAAGCTGCCTTTTGCTAAAAACACTGGATCTATGTAATTAATTCATTTATTTAATATTGCTTAATTAGTAGTATATTTAAATCTCATGCAATTTTACAAAATCTTTCGTAAATTTAAACGTTTTCCTAAAGTGGATTGTCGGATAAAATAAGGACATGAATTCCCTGTACCAGATGTTATTTTAAATCTTCATTGAAGGTTTTCACGGTTCTTTTGTTAACATGGACATGTACATACATTTTCCCGTGATAATTTTCTCGTCATCGATTTTGCGTTACCGAGAAATACTTAGGATTAGGTAAAGATGTATTAAGCAGAGTTAGGAGTGTGGACTGGTTATGGTACGTTAGATTAGGGAATGGATAGGCAAGTAGGGTTAGAGACGGGTATGGTTAGGATAGTTTGGGCAAGATTAGGTCAGGGGTCGGGTTTGAGTTGGGTTAAAAATGGTTACGGTAATGGGCAAGGTAAGATTAGGTGGTTTTAGGGTTAGGAACAGGTGACATTGCATTTTCATGTTTTGCCGTGAAGCAGTGAAACTAATGTGTGAGTGCGAAATTGTCTTTTCTACGAACATCTACGCGGAGAACAGATTAACAACAAACTTAACATTTTTGAAAATTAGTTAACTTAATAATCTCCTCTCTCTCTCTCTCTCTCTCTCTCTCTTTCTGTTATTTTTCCTCTTTTCCTTTCTTTTTTGCGCCTGTGATTATTTTACTTTCTCTCTCTCTCTCTCCTTCTCTCACTTCTCACTCTCTCTCTCTATCTCTCTCACTCCCTCTCTCACTATATCTCTCTCTCTCTCTCTCTTTCTGTTATTTTTCCTCTTTTCCTTTCTTTCTTGCGCCTCTGATTATCTTACTTTCTCACTCTCTCTCTCTTTCTTTCTCTCTCTCTCTCCCTCTCTCCTTTTCTCGCCTCTCACTCTATCTCTTTATTCCTCCTATCTGTTTCTTTCCCTCATTCTTTTTCTCCCGCCTCTCTCTCTCACTCTCTCAAAAGTGTGAGTCGAACGCAAAATTCTAGCATATTTCCATATACATGAGGTATGGAAAGTTTAATTCAAATGGATCTTTGTGCGATGAAGGGATAAGAATCTAAATAACTCTTTCTCACGCTCTCTCTTTCTCTCACTCACTTCACGTTTTATTCTCTATTTCTTTCTCTTCTCTCTCTCTCTCTCTCTCTCTCTCTCTCTCTCTCTCTCTCTCTCTCTCTCTCTCTCTCTCTCTCTCAAACTAAATGATCGCTACAATAATCTATTAGAACTGAGAAATTGTATCTTTTCTGGAAAACAATTAGTTGTATTTTATTACTTTGTGTATAAATTTATCGTTTAGCCTAGCACTGAACATGAAGATAGCAACGATAGTTAATATTAACTACACTTCTGTTCATTATCAAGCCGTGTTAAACAGAAAAGATAATAAATGCGTTTTAAAAAGAAATCACTAATAACTCTGAAGTCATCCTTCCATAGATAAATATTTATTACGTTAATGTATGAATTACATGGCACTAACTGCTCTTTTCTAAAGATAACTTTTCAAACCGTCTAACATCGCCCAATGTACAAACATACGAGCGAATACGTTGAAAACCAGGCAAATTACATTTACCCGGGCTAAAGAAGTCGATTTTTAGAATTTGAAAATTACAGTCGACTCTTGATAATTCAAAACCCAAGGCACCACAAGAATAATTCGACTTATCAAGATGTTCGAATTATCAAGAGGAAAGAAAATCGAATTATTAAGAGTTAAATTGTACATGTATAAAACATGGTAAAAATAATTAAAAAGTTATTTGAAGATCGTGAGATGCGGTCTGGTGTGTCACGATCATTAATTAACAGTCACTAAATACTACACACTAAATACTATAATTAAAAAGTGAAAATAGATCAACTGTAAAAGTGAACACTGTTATGCATTATTAAAATAAAATTCGATTTATAATATAAAATCACTTTTTCCTCTGATACGAAAAATATTTTGTATGAGGAGTTCGTATTATCAAGAAATTCAAATTATCAAGTTTCGTATTAACAATCTCGACAATATTGACCAATCTAGCATCTCCAGAAAGGGAATTTGCGCTGGTGAATAAAACGTCTTGTTTAAATTTATTTCTTTCACTTACATCTAGAAAACTAGATGAAGGATAAAGGTTTGTAGCCGGTCTCTAGGTCGAGGAAAATGAGAAAATGGGATTAAAGAGAGTAAAACCCGTCGTATAATACCAGTATTCACTACAGCCGTGAATTTATATCCTCTTTAAAGGCGAATTAAACCAATGAGACAAAAATAAACAAAGCTTTAAAAACCAAGTGAATGATATAAATAGAGTTGGCTTTAAATGATTAATTAGAAATCGGGGCTTTTTATCTCCCTTCCTTCCCCTTTTCTCTTCTGCAATGTTCACTTGAATATGCTGACGTTTCAGATAAATTGGCTTTCTGTCAATTGACCTTGTGGGCTGCTAACATGCGATTGGTATATTTACGGACATGTCCAAACTTTCTTTATATCGGAAAATCTCGCCGATATTCTAATAAATAGGAAATTGTTCAATGTACCGCAATTACGATAAAGGTTTGGCGAAATGAGCACCCATTATTATTTTGGCTGTTTGCCTGGCGTTTGACAGCAGTATCGACAAGCGGGGGTGGAAGCGATTTGGTTTAAATTTAACTTTTCAATAATTATTAAAGGAGGAGAATTGAGAAATACATTCTTTTTAGACAACCTAAAACCGTATCATCCAGTCAGCTAAATTAAACAGACCAGAATAACATTTGTACTTAAATAAATGTATAGATATATGATCATTTATATTTAAGACTTGCTAAGTCGCTTCTAAAAAGTCTTCAGCGACTCATCACTGTAAAAGTACCGGGTTCGAATCCACCGGCTTTGAATTCGAACCCAACATACTTACAAAGGAATTTTTGTAAAAGTACCGGCACCTCGAGGGTTAATTTAACTTCATACTACCCTCGTAAAAAATAAATAAATAAAAAACAACCAGAAAAATATTTCAATTTTCAAATCTTTTTCTTTAACTTAGTTTTTACAGAGACCTGTTTTTTATGCAGTAAAAATTGTAAAAATATGTCATAAAATAAGCAGTTCAAAACCCTGTTTTTTTTACTATCATTGTAACTTTGAACAGAAATATAGATAATTAAACGAAATAGATATTAAAACCCTTTAAAACTAAAAATAATTAAAATTCACAAGTATTTAGTTGTTTTTTTTCAACTACGAATGCAGGGCCGCAGGATTCGAACCCGGGGACCTTTACTTTAGAGATGAACGCCGTGTCAACGCCTAAACCGTTGCGGCCACCGATGGCCCCTAGAGTTTATTTAGAGACTACAAAAACCCCAAAACTGGACTACAAAAACCGAATCCTGAATTATTATTGTAATTTTTATTACCGGTTTTTCAAAATCTGGATTTGAGCAGGTTTACTTTTGAGTATGTCCTGTTTTATCCTTTCTTAAAAAAAATATCCATTGATAAAAGCTTTTCTGGTCTCAATTAAACTAAATGTTATTTGCTACATGATCGAATATATTTTGATCGTTTCGCCAGTTTATTAAAGGGTTTATCATTTTCGACTACCAGCATTTTTTCTGCTGATCGTAGGTGTTTTGACGTTGTGATTTGTGACGCAGCACCGTGAGATGTTTTCTGGCTTTCGTCCGTTTTGAAAGGTCTTTCCCTTGACACGGTAATATATCACTCGAGATACAAGCACAGATACACAAATCAAATCTGAAAGAAATGTTAAAAGTCGATTTCGGTCGGTTTTCCAGGTCTTAAGATCTTACGAATTGATTTCTTTATGGACTGCCCTTTTATCTCAAATTGTAACTTTTTAAATTGTATTTTGTATTGAATTATCTTATTATTTCTTAAATATGCAGCATGTACTATAGAAGTCGGTCAGAGAAAATTATCTTTACTACTTAAAAAATATATAACGAATCTCAGGACTCCAGGGTATGACGCTGGAGAAGTGGATTAGGACTAGCTAAATTTTCCTCGTCTCAGAAGAGAAGAAATGTCGGGAAAGTGTTGTGAACATAAATTGATTTTTTTGTAATAATAATAATTGCCAAATATAGACATTCTGTGTATGATAATTGGCTAAATCCCTGGAAATCAAAGACCTCCTCACCAACTGACTTAATTTTTAGATTCTCACGCAAAATTATATTTTACTTTTTTCTTTAGTAAATAAAAATTATTTTATTGTTAACAATTTTATTGCTAAAATAAGCCCTTATTATTAGAAATTCAAAATAGAAGGGACAAATAGTTTTATTATTAATGTATGGTATTAACTGTGCACAATTATTGTTGTTTGTGGGTAAAAATTTATTATAATAGGTAATGAAGTTATATATTCGCACAAGTTGCTTATTTAGCATGCTTGCTATCACACCGACTCTTCATGATGTACAGTGGAGCGCAATGTCATCAGCGCTAGTTGGCAGAATTTGGGTTTTGGAAAAGCGTTCAGAAAAATAGAAAACAGTGTCGGTCCCAGTATTCAGCCCTTAAGAAAACCTGGTGCTATAATGAAAATATGAAATTAGTTGTTCAGCGCAATGCGAAAAGACATATTTTTGAGGTATAAGTGCACAATTTTGACCAGATATGCTGGAAACCTGAGCTCAATCAACCGGTAAACAATCCCTTTCTGGCACAAAGCGTCGATGGCCTGTGCTAGGTAAGGAGGACAAACCTGTATGTTGTTTATGGTGGAAATCCTCTGTGACCTTATGGACTATGCAAGCCAATATGCTACTGTACTGAGCTCAGGGCGGAAACCAAATTATTCTTCCATTATTAGATCTTGCGTGGATATGTGGTATTCAAGTCTTTTTAACATGACCTGTTCAAATATAATACACAGAGAACTGAGTAAACCAATTTGTTTGTAGTTTGAAGGAATTTCATGGAGTTTACCATTAAAAAAATGTAAATAGGTAATCTTTTTATGTAAGGTTTTTGTTTTTGTTGAAACGAAAAAGTTAGTGCCACGAGCGGGATTCGAACCCAAGACTTTGGTCTAAATACGCCGCTGCTCAAGGTCGTGGGTTCGAATCCCGCTCGTGACACTAACTTTTTCATTTCAAACAAAAACTTTACATATACAGATTAATTAATTGAAAGGAGTAATTTGGTAATTAGACCACTAAATATAATGAAGTTTATTTAAGTTTCAAAGCTTTTCATCATTCAGGAAAATAGAAGAGAAGGATGACATTGAAGAGAGGTAAGAAGGACCATAGCTTTTCTAGGAAGATTAAGCAGTGAGTTCAAGATCTGGTCAAACCCTGGTGTCTTTTTATTTTTGCAGGATTGAATGATGTTACGAACTGCTTTTGGAGTGGCCAGAGTGCATTCGTGTCCATGAGCCTTCTGATTTTTTGGGTGACAAGTCTACTTAAGTATCAAGGCCCCTGATCAATAGTGTGATGGTGAACGGATCTGAAGTACTCTTCTACTACGTTTACTTTCTCATCTTCAGTAATGCACGGCTTGCTTTTCAGGATTATAGCTATATTAGTGCTTTCTTTTTTATGTTCAAGTATTTTAACTGGTTTCCAGAGTGAGTAATTTTCCAGATTCACTTCCGATAGGAATTGAATCTCCAGCGGAAAAAGGGACTTCAGGAATATTTTTTTGCAAAATCATAGATCAAAAAACCCAAAAGCAATTTCTTTGGAGGCGCTCCAGTGAACATTTCACGGATTTCAATTCGAATGATAGGCACGTTGCCCCCACGCCGACCGGAACTTTGAACATTTAGAAAATGTTTCAGTTTTCCATATCTTTTTTCTATTTCCACCGACGCACCGAGGCGTATGGTTATTTAATTCCAGGTATTCAAGTAGGAAACAAGGGTTATAATAACATCTCACGAGGAAATACCCAATTTACCCGTGGAATCCGGCCTTGGAAAAATGTAAACGCGAAATAAATCAGATCTCCGTTGATGCCCCGCTGGTCTGGCGTCTCCAGGACGACTACTTTTCAATCCAATAAGACAAATAACTGTGTGATTAATGACTCGAAAAATTATCCGGACGATAACTTTGTTTATTGGTTCAATTAACGATCCTTCCTTGCCTTTTGTTTTATTATCGATGAAGCAGGTGGTAGTAAAAACCTCCAATTTTGTTAGGTTATGCACTATTAAAAAAATCAAAACAGACAAGTAGAAATATAAAAATGTAATCATTCTTTGTAAATTGGACTTAACAATAAAGTTTGAAGATACTTTGGATACATGAATCAGTGAATTCACGCCATTTACAGGCCTTTACATAACCACTTCAACTATGAGATCAATAGTTTTTTCCATTACATCTCCTCCTGGTACTATTGGATAATACTTTAAAAAAATTATTCATTGAATAGACTATCAGAGTAATTGCACTAATAAGCTAATGGTTTTTAAATAAATTATTGATGCTTTAGATCATTTTTGTCGTAAAAAGCGTAAATTATAGGTACGTCATCCAGGAGACTAGATAAATCTTACAAATTTAAAGAAATGTTTTCTGTTTTACCGAACTTTTTTATTGAATTATAGTTATCTTAAGAATTATACCGTTCTCTCACATTATAAAAAATGTACTCATTAACATTCCCTGTTTGATTTAATCGTCTCTCTTTTTTCTCTCTTTTTTTGTAATTATAGTTGTGTGAAATTTGCATATTTTAATGGATGGGAACTTCGCGATTCTGTTAACGAGGGGTGTTTGCTGAGTCCTACACGTAGCCGTGGGTACTAACGCCGAAAAAGCGTCGAAGACAACAAAAGAATGACGTTTTTAAAATTACCGTGATTGTGATTGAGATTCGATGATACTTGATATAACAGTTTATCGGACTTTTTCTTTTACACTTAACTCAAGTCCAATAAGCCCATATCATTTACTAAAATTTGGATTTGGTTCGAACAAGAGGGGGAACAGGAAAAAATCGGAGAAATGTTTAACCAAATAGACCAAATTTCAGCTTCATAAGGTATAAATCTGTAAAAATTTCAACTAAAGCAAAAATCAAAATATGCGTATGGATAAGGTCAATAGCATTGGACACAAGGATCCGCCGGAAAAAAAATTAAAAGGTTTAAAGCTTGCTGCCCATCTGGAACCGGATGTCTCGGAACTTCCCAAATTGCATAATATCGATAAAGATAAAATAATAAAATTTCCGATGATTAAGCATGTCTTGCTCCGGGGAGATTTATCTTGAAGATAAAATTATATTTCGGGGATCATGCGTCGAACTGGTATTTGTTGAGTCGTCTGGAATGAAGCAAATTTTCTTCAGGAAATTTTTATGGTTTATGAATCTTAAGATCTTATTTTTACGCTTTTAACACGAAGCTCTACTCTTCTCGGCAATATCGCTAATTCTCTTTATTTTTCCTAATTAATTACTTGTAATCTTGAATCAATCGACCTTAAATTCTAAAACACGGTAAACCAGTTCATAATGCTTCTTTATACCGTCAATCAGTCTTCTCACCCTCTTACTTTCCAGCCACATGTCCTCCTACAGACCTATAAGTCTTCTCTCGGTACAGACTTCTTTTAAAACATTTATACCCATCCTAGATGCTCCTGGATGTAGCCAAGGCGATGAAAAGGGTTATGGGCTTCCTTTATAAACGTAAACGCATCTTACTTTATCTTGGAATCCGCTTTAACTGACCACTGTTCCAGAGTGATGTGCGGCCACAAGTTCCCATGTCGAACCAATACAGGCCGGCGTGTCACAAGGAAGCAATCTTGGCCCCATCCTGTATACCATTTATACTGTTGACTTTCTTATCCCAAAACCATCTTAATCCACCTGAACGGATGACACAGCAATTATGTGTTCTAGACAGAATCGTATTTACCGTCAACATCCAAGGAGATTTTTAGCTTATCAAAGAAAAATGTGCGAAAAGTAGAGGACAAGAGTGAATTAGGAAAAATCGACCTTGTCAGATACTTAGGACCCTCACATAAGGCTTAACAAAAGACTTAGACAACTACAAAACCTTCTAGGACCGATATCTATATTGACCATCAGAGCTCAAGTAACTCTCTCTACTCAAGGCATTACTAAGATTCTTTTGACCAAACAGAAGAACTGTGGGGTTCTGCCAGGGCATCCAATTAAACAAATGATCAAAGCGTATAACGTAACTAGCTAAATATCCACAATGACCTCACATACTTCTTGTCAACGGACTATCCGATTTCCGCTTCCAAAAGTTATACACTAAGCTTTCGATCCATCCTGCGAACCCTCCACGACGATCACCTTGAATTCTCCTCGCCTCATTCTTAACTCGTACCCTGTGCGTAGTGGTGTCCTTAGTGGTTGTGATCAGAATAAAAATACACACATACTAACAGCAAAAAACTACCGAAATTCACACAAGTCAATTACTTAGAATTATAATTAGAAAATAGACCGGCGTGGAATATAACACAAGACTCAAGCGACTTAGACAACCACGAAGAATTCTAAGACAGAAATCAGACATGACTGTAAAGAGCAAACTAACTCTGTGCAAAGCAGTACTTTGGATAAACGGATTATCTTCTAATTAATACCCAGCTAATTCAAGCCTTCAATTAAAAATCTTCAAGAGAACTCTCCAACCTCTTTACTACGTTTCTAACCTCAGTACCCACAATGACCAAAACATTCCTTCATTGAACGTTTCCGCTTCATCCAGTTTCTCTACAATCTTTCAACCAATCCTAGCCCATTGCTCCAAGCACTCTCTACCACACCCCATCTCAAAAACCCTCCATGTCGCCTAAAACGACGATGTCCCCGAGACCTCCTTGTTAATCCGACTGCCATCATTGAGTAGATTCTTACAATCCGAGTCCTCCGGGTGTAGTGTTGGGCGTAGGAGTAGTAATGTGGTATACGAAAAAAGATTTAACAGTGCTTGATAAACAAAATGAAAAGGGTGGTGACTTTTCTTGACATAAAACGCTTAAATATGTGATATATATTTTACCTAAGTATCTTAAAAAAATTTTAACTAGCTTTTATTTCACAAATGAAGGACAGAGATAACAATCATATTCTGTGACAAATAGTAACGTCGATAAACACTTGCACGCTTCATTGTGAGAACGAAAACTCTCGAATAGCAATTTGAATTTTTTAAAGTTCAACAATGGTCTAACGTTATGCAAATTTTTGTTTCTTAAAGAGAGTTTTTATTGAATGATTAAAGGATATTTCGGCTCGATCCCATCACTCTCTCTCTTTTCGTTCGATTTTTCCAAAATGAATCTGATTTTTAATTGCACCTTTTCGATTAACAGTAAGATTTTCCTTTCATTTCTTTTTTCCATGAATCTATCGCGTCAGACAATAGAATGGGAAGAGTTCGAGTTCATTAATCTAGTCATTATGCAAACGGCTGACAAAGGCTAAGAAAATGAAGGAATCGTTTCACTTCATCTGTGAAAAGAAAAGACGATTAAAGTACAAAAAGGAAACGATACAAAGCTAGGCTGGGAAAAGGGACGTTTAACGTGCACGCCTTTAAAATTCAACCTCGGATCAGGCATCATCGTAAAAAAAGTTTTTTTAAAAATCAATTCAAATTGGAACTATCCCATACAAGTAACAATGTTGTGGCAATTTGACAAACTCATTACTGCCACTGTTTGGGAAAACTCTCTTGTTTTGAAATGAATGATGCTTAATGATAAGAAATTTTTTATGTTAGCTAAAGGGATCGAGTGGACTTCATGGACAAAGGGAAAATTTAAATCTTTGTATGTAGTTGTTTTATTTGACACATGAAATGGACCATCGAGTATTTTATGAAGAATCCACAGATTGATCGGTTAGGTTGACGTTTGTCAAGTAGTCGTGAGAGGATTTGGTATCATTTCATCAGATCTTATCGTTCAAACGGTGTGTGTGAATTCCACGACAGTCTTTTGTCTATGTGCATCCCTAGGTATCACACCTTGTCTGCTGTTGAAAGGAAAACGTTCTTAAAATATACGAAAGGACTAATTTTGCTACGAAGGGTCAAAGGTTACGTTGGAAGATTTGGAAGATCCCAACAGAGGGAGATAATTCTGCAATTTTCAAGACGAAAGAACAGGTTTAGTGTTACTCGACGGAACTGCTGTATTGTCTGCAAATGAAAAGATGCTTGTGTACGAGATGGTTGTGTATAATTGATTCAGTATGGGGGGCACCAGCGTAGGGTAATACGAGAAGGAACTGCCTTCAATGACGACGACAAATCAGTCAATGGGGTAGTGAATTATTAATTAGGTACAGGGACGGATCCTTGCATGAACAGCAAACCCGGATGCCAAAATTGATCAAAAGCTGGCAAGAAAAATCCCAGAAAGGCCCTCCCCAACTCAAGAGTAAGAGATGTCTTGGACGCGATGATACTGTTGGACAGTTGAATGACCAGTGCATAAAGTTCTTTTTAAAAGAAACTTTTCTACAATTTGGGTGTAACTCCTAAAAAAAAAAATAAAATAAAAATAGGTAAGAGACTTATCAGACTATATGAGGTATTGCAATGTTTTTTTTGTTTTATTAAGGTTAACATTCGGAAACAAGAGTAAATCCAAGTTATAAGGCAGCAGGTTGTTATGAATTTATAACTCTTTCAATATAAAATCCAGAAATGTAAAAATAACTGTGTTAATAAAGATCATGAATAAATTTTAATTGGGAAAACCAACTTTTGTGGAATCGGTGAAACCCGTCTGATCAAGAAGGATGGATGGACCTTGAGATTTTCGGCAATCCTACAATACAACTTGGTTTGTTATTATAAAAAGATACAAAGATCTTTTTATCATTTTTATATTATTTATAAATTATTATCCTTATTATATTATTTATTTTATATCTTTTTATCCCTCCCTGTATATAAAACGAAAACCTTATTCCCACCCTTTTGTAAAACAGGAAAATTATTTAAAACTTTTAATAAACTTTTAATGCATAGTAACACGTTTCTGAAGTCATAATAGATGGGTTATTAGATGAGAGATTAAACGAGATTAAAGCTGAATAGTGTTCTAACTTTTACAACAAAAATCCTAGTTTATGAAATATGTTATCACATAGCCAATGACCTTAACTTAAAATAAATAAATTAAATAACCTTGACTTCTTTTTTTGTGTGTTTTCTTACCTAAAAGCAGTTCGCACAAAATTTTCCCCTTTAATAACCATCCAATTGTGTCAACTTCAAATGAAACTTCATCATTCAATCTCACATGAGTGAAAAACGAGTTTATAATAGATAATCCACCTGGATGCAAAGAAAACACGAAAACAAAACCCAAAGATCTTCGCTACCAGATTTAACAAAACTCTTTATTTCTCCCTCATTCCGTTTGAACAATTTTCCATTCTAATGTTTGTATGTATTCCTTTGAAATATTGTTCTGTCTGAGTTTTTTGTTTATTTATTTATTTTACGATGGGTATTTCAAATATGAAGTTAAATGAACACTGGGGGTGCCAGTGTTTTTGGAAAAAAGCCTATTTGTAGGAATGCCGGCTTTGAATACAGGTCCGCTGGATTCGAACCCGGTACTTTTACCTTACAGTGACGAGCGCCGAGCAACCCCTAAACCATTGTGGCCACCGACTCCCCTCAGGCTAAGTTTACATTTTATATTGTTTCAAATACCATAGTCTTTTGTTTAAACAAAATTATTATTTGTTTTAACAAATGACTTCTAACTTCTCGGAATGTGTACAGAGCATTTTATTATATAATAAATATTTTTAACAAAAAGTCGATCAAGATGGGCTTGTATTATGTTTTAATAATGTTAATTAATTATCTTAGTCTAATAAACCGCATCCTTCGTCGTATAATTAAAAAGGTTAAATTTAGGCCAATTAATTGATTTTCCCATCAAGCTAATAAACATATTTCCTTTGTCAAGTTAATTAGTTGCGTAGAAAATTAGCATTCGGTGACTTCATGAACCGGCGGGATTTCGAAGGAGGGGCTTTTGTTTAGAACCCCTTTTACTTAAACTTTCATACACAAGGTTTTAGTTCATATTGATAAAGACTAACGTGCAAACTTACAAATCATAGGTTAGAAATGAAGCTATCAGAAAATTCAAGACCAAGCAGTCTTTACAATTACACAATTACAAATTTTGAACATTTTCATGTCAAACCTTTGTATTATCAGACAACATGGCCAAAGGCAGTCACCACAGAATATAAACCACATGGCCAACCAAAATACACTGAAACACGAAAACCAGGTTGAAGCTAATAACCTGGCAATAATACCTGTATATGCTTGTTTCTGCACCTCGAGTCTATCGCCTCCGGAGACTGCAGTGTCGCGCACTATCATTATAGTCTAACACGTCTTGGTTTTAGCGGTTCTGCCGTTAATAAGCAATATGGCTCAAGACAAGGTCACATGTCAGAATAAAATTGCCTACAGATCAGCCTTGTTGGTACCGAGATATCCCCTCCTTTCCGTCAAAGGCACATCAAACGAAGAGCTGGACGGAAAGGAGGGGATATCTCGGTACCAACAAGGCTGATCTGTAGGCAATTTTTTTCTTACGATAGTTAATACAACGAACTTAATCTACTGCCAAGTTTGACTTAAGGCATACAGTTTAGAAGTTTCTTGGATGGAGGTATGATCTAAAGAAGAGAAAGAAACAAATAACAAACGAGTATCTTAGACACTTCGACTTACGTCATACAAGTATGATGTCAACAATTCCTAAGTCATGTAAAGCCATATGACATATTACTACATTATAAATTTGGTCGATAGAATAAAAATGAACTTCGATTTAATATATGATGAGGATTGGAATATTGAATGGATCGAGGCACACAGACCACGAGTCGAACGGCAAAGTTAACGGCTTAACGCCTAACATCATTATACAAGTCCTAAGTCATATGAAGGATATTTAAATAATTCCGTCACCCACAAGGCTGAACAGTAGATAGTTTGACATAAAATACTGAATGAACTTACTACACATCAAAGTTGACAGATGGAATTAGGATAACCCTTCGCCTCACAAAACAAAAAAAAAGGACATAGAATAGGCTGGAAATGTAAATAAACGAAGACAAACGAAAATCCGAACATGTCAACCACTCATAAATAATACTGGAAAAAGGTTGAGCAGCAAGCATCACAATAACAAATTTGAAGTGTAGGAAATTTGGCATAAAATACTGAACAACGGATTTATTACACTACAATGTGGCAGATGAAATAATTACAAAACTCTTCGGCTTAATAAAAACTGAATAGTGAAAGATTAAATGTTTAAAGGCACTTATGCAACTAATGAAATTAAGAGCTAAACAAGTAGCTTAAGAAAACACCACAGCACGGCTTTACGTCTACTTAAGTCTTAAGTCTTATAAAGAAATAAATTATACTGATATCAGTCAGACCAGTACATTAACTATTTATCATACAATTGATGGAAAATTGACTTATTACTCTACGAAATTGGCCGATTATATAAATATAAGGACAAGGTGAAGATTGTAAGATTTGATGATGACGGCAACGAAAGAAAGCACATCACGCCTAATTTCAAATTACTCATGTTCTTAAATTTATCTCATGTAAAAAGACACTTAAATTAGACTGGCTCCAACTATTCCGAGCTATTGACAATTTGTATACAGTGCTTTAAGTAAAACGGACTTATTTCAGTAAATTTGGCAGGTGGAATAAGAACAAAACTCTTCGGTTAAAGACAGACAGAATATTGGAGGAAGAAAATGGATGAGGGACATGACGTCAACGAAACTAGGGAATGGGAAAACAACCACCTTAGCAGCTCGCCTGACTTCAACTTACGTCATGCCTTTAAGTCCTAAGTCATGTTAAGAACGTTTTAAAACGGTACCGACACATGGAGGGAATAAAATTGCTTGATCAAATTTAGGTATAAATTGTTTTGTAATCCGAAAACGGCAATAACGTGTGAAAAAAGCTCTCCAAAACCTGATACATGACAGCGTTAAGAACGATGAGCCCAAATAACAAAAAGATTGACGTCAACTAGCGATTTGGACGATTTTAGGGGAACGTAGGAAAGATTTTTCATTATTGATCAATTCAATGAACTAGAAAACGTTTTGGGTTTAGATTTTTTATTTATGGACTGTGGATGTTTCGAATCAAGTCACGCAAGACATTCATAACAATAAAAACTGTTTTTTGGGCCTAAGGTTTAATATCAAAGGGATTAATATCTTCTTTGTATTAATAAGCTTTTTGTCATTATTAATAAAGTTTGAACGAATCGTTTTTTGCTTCGTCCGAAATTGAAACTGCGACGTGCCTGCTAGCAACTGATACTGCCTTTTCTCCCTCGACCATTTGGGTTTTTGGTTTGAACCACCCTCGATGATTGCCACGTGTGGATGAACCCGGCAAAAACGTACGTATTAACCGACCAGTAAAAACCAGAATGTCAATGAGGACGACCACAACACTGCACCATTATTGTAAGAAACAGGAGTTCAAAAGGTTATGACCAATTAATAGACTGATGATCGGCACAAGTAACTTATAACACGATTGATAATTATAATATAACAAAAATTACAAAATAATTAGTTTTTTCTTTAAAAGTTAAATAAGTAAGAATAAAACATTAATTTCTTACAGTATTGTAGATGAATCGTTCCCATGGGAGTTTTTGTACTGAGGGAGATTTCAACGGATCAAAACATGATTGTTATTAATATACCTTTAAATAATGTCTTTAATATGCGATTTATTAACTGTTATAAATAGATAAGATAAAATTGATTCAATAAATAAAATATTTTAGTTATAAAAAAAATTCCTATAAATTATGCTATCTTTCTAAGCAAAAGTTACATACAATAAACCGGACGGAGCTTTTAAAAAAATGAAAGTAAGCTATTTCCGTTTTAAATATTTATGTTATACGTGTGAAAGAAAAGTCGAATACAAACGATACGATTTCAATATCGGTCTTATCGTTTCGGATAGCGATTATCAACACTCCAGGCTGGAAAATTAAACAGCTATTCTGTTTGTACAGTGGCTGGACTCGTTTCTGGTCGTGTCATTGTGACCGGGGCCCAATGTTACCGTGGACGGTTGTCACATTAACATTTACACCGTGTACGTGCTTAATTTTCAAATCAATTTTATTGTCTGTTTATCGTCTTTTGGTCACGGTCCATCTGACGTTCATTTTGCGCACATTAAGTCTTGTCTCTTGCTTTAGCTCGCGGAATAAAAATACAGATTGTTTTTCTTTCTTGTGACTTATTTGTATTGATTCTATTTCAATTGATCTTAAATACGCTTATTTCTATAATTATAACGAAATGGAAAGAAGACATTGACATTTATGCGGTGTACGTGATCGATTACCAAATTAATTTTGTTGTTTACGTATCCAAATGTAGTCAGGAATAAAAGCTTTTTAACCAACTACCTATCTGCCTTATTTTTTTCTTTTTTTATTTGTATACTGTATTGACATACTTGATATTTATCAAAAGCAAAGAGCCAGTATGAAACCAAAATATGACACTTTCTCTGATTAATTTTTTAAAAGGTGTTTTTGTGTTGTCATTTACGCCTTGTAAGTAATTAATTTCTAAATCATCTTTACTATTTATTTATCCATACGTAAACACAAATAAGCGAATGCTTTATTTCAACTTTAATTGAGCACGTTAAGTTCATGATTTGGTCAATTCCTTCAATACTTTCTTTTTTTTATAATCCATTTCTGACTTTATTGATCTGGCATAATTGATTTTAATTTGTATTTATAGCAATAGTGAAGAGTCAATAGGAAAAACAGAAAAATCAATTCTGTACGAGAAATGCTTAGTGTATTAGTCGAATATTTTCTATTGGCATAACTGCTTTGAAGTAAAGGTAATGTTGTTGGTTGTCACACTGACATTTACGTTTCATACGTGATTAATTTTTAAATCAGTTTCATCGTTTATTTATCCAAATTCTATAAAAAATAAACGGAATGCTAACTTGAATTTTAATTGCGCATTTTAAGTCCTATTCCTCATTTTGTCAACTTCCTCTGTTCCCCTTGTTCCTCATTTCTCACTGTACTAACATGAGATAATTGATGTTAATTTATATTTATAACCATAGCAAAAAGTCAGTAAGAAAAAAACTGAAAAATCGATCCTGAATGAGAAATATTTTGTGCTTTATTTTAATATTTTATATTGGCATAACTGCTTTGAGGTAAATGTAATGTTGTTAGTTGTTTCATTGACATTTACGTCTCGTACGTGATTAATTTTTAAATCAGTTTTATTGTTTATTTATTTAAACACTATCACGAATAAATGCTAACTTGAATTTTAATTAGGGACGTTAAATCCTATTCCTGATTTTGCCAACTCTCTCAGCACTGTCTCCTTTTCTTCTCATTCTGATTACACCAACATGAGATAACTGATGTTAATTTATATTTATAGCAATAGCAAAGAGGCAGTTCGAAAAAACCTTGAAAACTCGATCACATTTGGAAATTATGCACGTACAAGGCGTAAATGTCAATGTGACAAGCAGCCATTACATTGTCTTTACTTCAAAGCTGTAATGACAGTAAGGCTGATGATTTACACGGTTAATAAAAGTAAACATCTACTTACAATATTAAAAATTATGACTTCAACCATAACGAATTTATGAGTTTAGCTCAGAAGAGTTGATGGGATCTACTTTACTCGAGTTTCAAAGTCCTGATGAAGGGGATAAATTGCTCAAAAGCTTGAACTAAGGAATTTATTTTCCGAAGTGTTTTGGTACAGCCTCTTTGCTTTTGATATAAATATAATTAAATTCAATTCTGTCATATTCAGTCATGTACAGAAAGAGACGGTATTGAGGGGGGGTTGGCCAAATCATATAAAAGACTTAATGTACGCAATTAAACTTCAAGTAAAGCAGTTATGTCAATAGAAATTAATCGGATACAGTAATAAAGTAATCTGACTTTTAGGGTTTTTTTGATACTGCCTGTTTGCTTTTGCAATATACCTATGCTAATAAAAATAATCGAATAAATCACGAAGTATTTCTGATTTAGGATTGATTTTCCAATGTTTTTTTTATGCTGTCTCTTACTTTACTTCAAAGCAGTAATGCCAATAAAGAATCATCGAATAAAGTACAAACTATTTCCGAAACAAGATGGATTTTTTTGTCTTGCAATTTCGTTAGTTCTATAAATATAATAAATATGATTAATCTCATAATAATATAGCCACAAATAGAAAGAAAAAGAAGACAGTGTTGAAGAATTTAGCTAAATCAGAAACCAAATGAAATTCGAACAAGAATAAACGAACTTAGCTTGAATTTAATTGCGCACATTAAGTCCTATTCTTGATTAAGTCAACTCCCTCAAACCTGTCTCGTTTTTCATCATTTCGGACTTTATTGATGTGACATAATTGATGTTAATTAACTTCTATGTGTTGTCATAGCAATAGCCAAAAGGCAGCACCAAAAAAACTGTGGAATATCGGTCCTAAATAAGAAATACATTGTAAATAGACAACGTGGGCGGTTGTCACATGATATTTAGTCCTTCTCCGTACATAATTTTTAAATAAATTGTATTGTTTATTTATTCAAATACTATCAAGAATATGCTTAAGTTGAACCTTTGTTACGTTGTGACCTGATCTTGTTTTACCCAATTCTGTCTCGTTTTTTAAATTATTTCTGTGTTAATACGAGATAATTGGTGTTAATTGTGGCAAATTGTTCAGTGGAAAATTAATATGAAATAATCATTATTAATTATACTTATAGTAAAGGAAATCAGGCAGTATCGAAAAAATGTTAATAAATCAAGCTTGAATCGGTTTACTTTATTACTTTATCCGATTAATTTCTATTGACATAACTACATGAAGTTTAAGTGCGCACATTAAGTCTTGTTCATGATTTGGCCAATTCTTTCAATATTGTCTCCTTTTTTTATTTCTATTTTTCCGCTGGGAAGCAAAGAAGCACAGTCGACAAACGCTGAAAAACCTTAATGAAATTTCACACTTTATTCGATTACGTTTTATAGGCATAGGCTCTTTGAAGAAAAGACAACGTGAATGGCATTGACATTTACGACGAGGTAATGCTTAATTTCTAGAGCAATTGTATTGTTTACTTATCCAAAAGTTTTCAGGAATAAATGAAATTCTTTACTTGAACTTAATTACGCAGCTTAAGTTTTTGATTTAGCCAACTCCGCAATACTACCTTTTTTATTCGTAATTTCTGGTTTTATTGATGTGGCATAATTGATGTTAATTAACTGTTATGTGTTTTTATAGCAATAGCAAAGAGACAATGTTTTATTATTCTTTGTAAGCATAATGTGGTTTGTAAGCATAATAATAATAATAATACTTTGAAGTAAAGACAATGTGGCCTGTTGTCAAGACTTGAACGTGATTAAATTCTAAATTAATTTTATTGTTTATTTATACAAATGTAACCATTGATAAAATGATTAATTAGATCTTCATTTTAATACATTAAGCCCTGTTAGCTTTGGTCAACTCCCTAAAACCATTCTTAATTTATAGCTCATTTCTACATGTATAGATATGGCATAATTGATACTGGTATTTTACCCTTAGTTTATAATTATATCAAAAGCAAAGAGGCGGAATTTGAAAAACAAAAAATACTTTGAATATATTTTAGTTATTTAATTATTTTCTAATCAGCTTATTGCTTAAATTAGTGACAATGTGGCTGGATGTACGTACGTCATTAATTTCTAAACGTATTTAATTATCTTCATTATTCAATTTCAAATTTTGCCCCTTAAATATTTAAAAAAAAATATTTGTATAAACGACAAAATACAATGATAAAAAAATGTCATGATCCAAAATTGTAGCTGTTAAAATAAACTGGCAATACTTTACTTTTCTAGGGTTCCATTTCGGATCTCCACCCTTAATTTTTGATACCTTGTACGATTATAAACCAACTTGGCCTTATTGTTTATATTGTATATGATTGAATATTTTCAATTTAACAATAAATAAAGGTTTAAATATTTTTTACCAGTTTTGTTATATATATTGAAAAAGACGTTAAAACTAAACAGAAAAAATGTACTGGTGTCAGCGTATTCCAAATGTGTGGCATGTAAAATTG
Organism: Cimex lectularius; assembly: GCF_000648675.2. Classification (NCBI taxonomy): domain Eukaryota; kingdom Metazoa; phylum Arthropoda; class Insecta; order Hemiptera; family Cimicidae; genus Cimex; species Cimex lectularius. The sequence goes on from NW_019394219.1 coordinate 4,093,635, forward strand.
TGAAATTAAAATATAACTTTCAGCCTATATTGAAAAATAGTTATAATTAAATTAGTCTTGTAGACTCACCAGTGGTAAACGTTCATATGAACGAAAGATCCCCGAAGACTCCCAGGATGTGACTGGCGAAAGGTTGCCGTTTCCCACTATGACGTTCAGTGCATGCGCTTTGGAAGTCCTCCTCCCTCGCGGCGGCCCTTTCCGCTTTCCTTCTCAATCCACTGATCGATGCACGGGACCGTGGGGCGGGTCGGGGCGGACCCGGGGGTGGTTTTTCCACCCTTTCGGAGCTGGGACACCCTAGCCTGAAGGGCACCGCTTGAGATCTCTCGGAAAAGAAGTGTCGGCGATGTTCAAAAACAAGTCGTTTGCAGTTTTTTTCCTTCTGACGAAGGGGCAACTTGCAAGCTATTGCCACCGAAAGAGATCAATTCTCTTCTAGAGATCCCATGTTAGAAAAATTCGCAAAAAAAACCCAAAATTTTTTGAGATTAGAAATATTCGATATGCAAACTTCTTAATATTATTTTGCACTGAACTTAAGCAGAAGGCAGCTGTACTTAGAGAACAAAAACCTTTACTTACTTGTATCCATCATCATCATCATCATCATCATCATCATTATAATAATAATATTAGCATGTTCATAAAAAGGCTCACCACACAAAAGTTACACGTTTATAATAATAATACATGTTCATAAAAGGGAGAAAAATTTTAAAAAGCCTAAAACATTGAATCTCAAGGACCATGTTTGCTTAATTTTAAACCACAATAGAATATTCGACGTAAGTTAAAAAAAATTAAAATTAAAACAAGTACAAAGATGTGTACAAAAATACATAATTATTTATCTCCCTTTCTGTCTGTACGTTGCTCGTCGAAAAAATTCAAAATTGCGCTAAATATTATAAATATAAAAATAAAAACATCGCTCCCCCCCAAAAAAACTGAATTGACAGGAAGTCGAAAGCTTCCATAGCAGACCCAGTGTCATATCAGATCATGTGTTTGAGAGAGATAGAAGGAGATGTACTCTCTGTACATCTTGCGTTTTATTATGGTCTTAAAAAGAAAGAAAAAAACTTGTAGCACTTCAGGTTTTCTTGTAAGTTGAAAGTCTTTATAATTTGGCTAGTTTTGTTGGGTCTTTTTTTTTCTTTTTGTTTGTTTGTACAAGTTCTTTTTTCTTTGTTGTTCAAGCATTTCTATAAGTTGTTTTGTAGGATTTGTTTTTTGTTTTATTTGTAGAAATTGAATCTTTTTGTAAGTTGCAAGAATTTGTTATTTGGCAAGTTTTGAAAGATGTTCTGTTCTTTCTCTTTGTTGCAGTTCAAGCTGTATTATAATCTGCAGGGCTTTGTAATTTGGCTAGTTTTGTTGGGTCTTTTTTTTTTGTTTGTTTGAACAAGTTCTTTTTTCTTTGTAGCAGTTCAAGCATTTTTATAAGTTGTTTTTGGATTTTTTTTTAATCTGTAGAAATTGACTCTTTTTGTAAGTTGCATAGATTTGTTATTTGGCTAGTTTTGAAGGATGTTCTGTTCTTTCTCTTTGTTGCTGTTCAAGCTGTATTGTAACTTGCAGGGCTTTATATTTTGTCTAGTTTTGTAGGATTTGCTGTTCTTTTTCTTTGCAGAAATTGAATTGTTATCGTAACTTGCAAGGCTTTGTAATTTGGATAGTTTGTAGGATGTTTTTTCTTTTTTACACAGCAATGAAAAAAATATTAAGTTAAAAGGTTTAAATACTAATAACTAATAGATCAACGTTGAAATATAGGGCTGAATATTTCAGAACATTTTGCATAACATTTTTTAATAATAAAATGGCGAACTTGTAGATTTTTATGCAAAACTTGAGTACTAAGCATAAAAATGGAATGGTATAGCTATCTAGAAAAAAATAGATTTTAATCTCTTATTCATGCATCAAAAGTGATCAGAATAAATGCAATTTAGTGCTGAAGAAGGTTTATTTTGAGAATTCATGATACATAGGTTTCAGAGAAAATTTTTATTTTTGTAGGCATCGTTATTCTCGGTTTCTTACATATATAAGTCCGCCTAAATAAAGTATGTCTAATAGGCTCATAGAATTGAACTTGGATATTCATGGAGGACTCCAGCATCAAAACTATGTCTTGACGTTCTTCATTGACATCATTGTTGCTAAACACGTCAATTAGGAAGGTACCATATGCTAATTCTAAACCACATTTTATTTATATACGTTTTAAATATTCTATTACAATTTATTTGTTGAATTTTGAATCACTAGTTTATTGTTTCTTTTATCTTTATCTTTATTTTTTTTGCATGTTTCCACTCAAATAATTTTGAACAGTTTAGATCACAGCAAAATTTTAACATCAATTGACAAATACAATATTTAGGTAAATACATTTTTTTCTTTTGTCTAAAACTAAACAACGTACTAATAATTTCATTCATTTGTTCAACAACATTACCTCGGTTGGGTCCACATTTTTCTCTTTTGTGTGAATTGAGAATATTTTAAATTCATTTTTGAAAGCCTCCTAAATGAGCTCATAGTGTACCTACTGTATTATTCAATTTAAATAATCTAGATTTAAAGGCTAATCACTTACATTAGTGAGGAGGATTTTTTTTACACCACGAGAAAATAGGGCATTTGGACGGAGGAATAATGAGAAACGGTCTGAAGGAAAATATCTGGTTTCTTTTTTTTTTTATGAATTATGAATAAAATAAATATTGTAACACTACCTTAGATTATAATATTGACTAATACAGTTAAAGTACTCTACAACACTATTAATTATTAACAATTAGGAAATTTAATGGAAACCAAAAATAGAATTATACATTCCATTTTGATTTGTGTCATCCATTCCATTCATAGTTACTAAGATCAATTATTACTTTATTCCAGTTTATGGAATTATTAAATGTTTATAGCTAATACAAATTATTTATGTCAAATTATACTGATGTTATTATAATTGTAGTTAAGATTAGAAAATGTTTTTGTATTTATATTTCATTTGTTGAAGTAATAATTAAACTTAGAAATTACACTTCTTTGCGATTACCCCTTTTCCTTTATGTAATTTTAAAAGACATAAAACCTATTAATTTTTTTAAAAACATTTTGGCACATTTCATACAATACAAGTGACCCAACTTTTAACGTCAATATATATTCATATCTTTTTTTTTTTTTTTTTAAACAGAAATGCAACATAATTTCACTCAATAAAATTATACAACGAACAATATTTCTCCTTTGGTAGAAACAAAACACAAAAACAACAGAGAATACAAACAACCAAGAAATTATTTACAAATATTAAAATATCATTTATAACATCAAAAGGAATTTATTTTATCACTAAAAATATTTTTTGTTTTGTTTAAATGACATCAAATCTCAAAATTAAATGTATCTTCACTAATTCATCAACTGTAACTACAACAACCAATCCGATATGTTTGGTTCTACCTCTACGATTTTATATTTTATATTAATTTCTCACACCCCTAACAGTTTTCTTTGAAGAGACTATTGTATAAATTAATTTAAATCTATATTAAACTAATTTTAAAAAAAATCTGAGGGTTTGTTTTGAAATAATTGAAGTTTTTCATGTCTAAACCTTTAGTTCTTAATTATTATAAATGCAAAATGGACCAAGAGATTATTTTCCTTGAAAGTTTTCATTTTTATTTTAAACAATGTGAAAGGTGTCTTTTGAGAATTTATAGGATTTTGATTTGTACTTTATACAAGTATAAAATTGTGATTAGTGAAAAAAAATCATCTACTTATATTTTTTAATACTTTAGATAATTTGAATGAAGTATAATAATTATAAATTTGAATGTAACACGATTCTACTTGTTTTAAGAACAAATTTTGCAATTAAAGACAGCTTATTGCTCTGATAGTAATGAAGATAAAAATTCATTTCTACCCTCTTTTGTCGCTTTTAAATGTGAAAGGAAGTAATAGTGCAATTTAGTTTGAATTGTAAAGAATACACTAAATGGATACAATGTGATTCTGCTTAACAAACTGACTACATTGAAAGTTTAGTTTGTTAAGCAAGAAAAATAATTATAATTAGAAAACTAAAAAGTGAGAATGATGTCTAATCTAAACTCTAAACTTGAACCATTCCCTGGTTTTATTTATCTTAATTCTTAAAATGTTCTACCTTCTTTTTAAAATTAAATATATGTACAACAAGATATCTCACAACTTAAAAAAAAAAAAAAAATCCAACACCCTTTCTTAAAAGTAAAATTGTTGATGATTAAACATATTATCTTAGCACATTAAGAGAAATTAATATAGTGATCAAAGTTATTGTCATTAAAATTAAGTAAACGAAAATATGGCTATTAGATTTTTTTTACAATATTTAATCACTTTCTTGATCTTATTTGTGACCCAATTGCCCGCACTAACAAGAGCGGGTGGTTCTGTGTCAAAAGAGTCATTATTTATGTTGTTTCTATATAAACGCAGTTTAAATTTTCTGGATATGGGCAAAAACATAAATATCGAAATTTTTTTACACTTTATACAACTTATTAATTTTTTTTTTTTAATTTTACCAGAATCACCCTCTAATGTTAAGTATTATATCACAGTTCACAAACAAAGCTCAGAAATATTAAATTGATACTATATAACATCTTAGGTTAAATTATTTGATAAAAATAACAAAGTCAATATATATAACATTTCAATAAAAAATCAAATAAGATTAAAAAAATTACAAATAAATATTTATAATCTTTATCATTTACAATAAAAACAAAGTTCTGTTATATTTTAAAAATCTATACTGTTTCAATAATATACTGTAAAATTTTTACTCGTCAACAGTTATAATACATTTAATTTCAATTTTAAAAATTAAAAACAATTATTAAATTTATGAAGATAAATATTTAACACAGTTTTAAAATATTATGTTTAAAAAAATAATATCATTGCCAACAAAGAATACTTGCAAACGTTAAAAACAAAAATAAATTTAAAAGTATTATCTCTAATTTAAATATATATATTTTTCTTTGAGCGATCTACAAGGGGAAATACTCTTATTGAACTTTTTTTGTCAATTTATATAATTGCATGTGCAATATTTTTTTTAATAAACATTTTAATCACAAAATTAGTTTTAGGTTTCCATTTACAACCAAAGGTTCAATAATATATATATAACTCTAATATTCATTGCTTTCTATTTTTATGTTCATTAAAATAATAATAATAAATTTATTCAAACAGCCTAAGACTACTATTGCCATTTAGTAGTATATTTTTGTTTTCGTCCATTAAACACCGTGAAAGGCAAGTCTTCATCGCACAAAGCTTCTTTACTACAACTATCAAATGATCACATGGGATGGGGGAGTTTTGAAATGCAAGACGTTCCAACTGTTCTACCTTGGCAATACGCTCTCACGATTACTCTCTTAAAAGTCTGTTAAAAGGCATTTTTTCACTCCCAGGCGAACCTTGTGTTTTACATTCATACTTTAGATGCGGCATCTTCTTTCGTTTCGCTCTTTAGCTGCGTACCTTCGCTCATGTGCATTGCGGTGTCCGCACTTTCAATATTTTCCTCTATAGAAAAGGAGGGGCGTGGTTAGTATCATTATGTTGAAGCAATAGTATCTGTTTGGTAAAAATTAGGTTAATCTAATATACATTTTTTCAAACATTCTAATCCCTCAAATGTGGATGTAATTAGGTTATGAACGGGATAATATCAGTTTAGTTTATACCAAAAATTAATTGCATGGCAAATCGTTAATTATTAATTTAAAAAAATGGGAAACATTGGAAATCCTCAATATTAATCCAAATCAAATAATATAAAATTAACACAAGTTTATTAAAAATAAGGCTATTATATTGCACATAGACTCACATATGGAAATATTAAAAAGTTTGACTAATCATGCATATCTCTCTCTCTTTTTCTCTCCTTTCTCTCTCTCTATGTTTCTCTGTCTCGCTTTCTCTCTCTCTCTCTATCTCTCTCTTTTTTCTTGCTCTCTCTCTCTCCCTCACTCTCTTTGTCTTTCTCTCTTTCTCTCTCTCTCTCTCTCTCTCTCGCTCTCTCATGGCATTATGATCTTCACTGATAGCCAAGTAATTGATTTTTCAATGACAAGAATAATATGTTAATATATGAACAATATTTTAATATTAATTAATAAAACAAAATATATTAACGAAACTTACCAGCTTCAGGTTCAACTGAAACGTTTGAAAGTAAGTAAGGACCTGTCGTTGAAATCCCTATGGCGCCTACTGGAGCTGTCATTAAAATAGAAAGTACTGCTAGAGTAAGAAGTTGGTGACCTCTCAGTATGTCTTGTTCATCTTTTTCTTCGGCACGGGTTGCAAGTTCAAGGGCATCTGGCCCAAGTGCAGCCTGAAATGTAGAGTTGAATGTAATGAAACTGAACCAAGTTTAAACAATTTTGTTGAACTTCTCAAGTACCTGGACAGTGGCTTTTGGAAGCCAAGCAAGGTTTACAAATATGATTTCTTTCCAGTTCAGTTTGCTACCAAGAAGTACGACACAACAGCAAATAACTCTTATGACAAGAGCGCCGCATATGACAGCGATTCCTTTCAGTATAGTATCTGCGTGCAGTAATTTGACATCAACTTCAGCACCAATCAGTCCGAACAGCATTGGTTGAATTATTGTCCAAATGGTTCCAAACGCTTCAACAACGGGATGCTGGAATGTATATTTAACAGTAGTCAAAACAGTCAATCTGTTTTGGAAAATGATTTTACTTACATGAGTACTCCAGCCTTGTATCTTCCATGCAAGGCTTGCGGTGAAAGCTGAAACAATACAGGCTAACGGACCAGCGCCACTGTAGTGAATTACCTCTCCTCCAAGTACTGCACACAGTCCTCCACAGCCGATCATCAACACCCGTTTTGTTACGACTTGTTTCTGCAAAATTGCAAAAATATTAAAATACAAATATAAAGTTTTCCAATATTTTAACTAAATACATCGTCTTTGTGTGGAATGAAAGCAGCAACTAGACCCCAGAAGATGCCGAGTACTAAACCCAGTAACATCTCGATTGGTCCCTGAGATAACTGTTCAAGCATTTTCCCTATTATTTACAAATAAGAATTATTTAACAACTTAAAATGTTAACAAAAATAAAAAAAGTACAACACATACCATCTTGATGTCCCGCTAGAATGAGAAAAATAAAAACATTAGTCATGTTGTCTGAATTAATTAAAAAGTGAATGTCAATCACTCACCTGGAGAAAATATTATGCTAAGGAATACACCAAACACTGAAATAGCAACAATGTCATCTAAACTAGATGCAGCAATAACAAGCGTTGAAATTCCCTTATTTTCTCCATAGCCTTTTTCTTTCAGACTCAGTAAAGTCGGTACGACCACTGCAGGGGAGACTGCACTCAACATAAACCTGACAAATATGTTTTGGGTATTAATTAAATCAAAACATGATTCTTTATGTAATGCTAAACACTCTGAACTGAAGAAAAGTCAAGTATTCTTACTCTATTGCTTCTTTTTTTTTTAAACCAAAAAAATATAAAAATAAAATCACTTACCCTAAAAGAAGCCCCCATAGAATAGGATAGTCTAAAATAAAATATGAAAATACAGCTGCCGCCACAGCTTCTGCTATACAGGGTAGGATGGCCAAGCGTAATACAACAAGGCTTAGTTTCATTAATGCTACGGCATCAAGGCCGAGCCCAGCTTTGATTAATATTACTGTCAAAGCTGTCTCTCTGAAACAATTTTACAGGTACTTTTTTTTACAGTTGTAAAATTGTGCTTTTCCTTACCTCAATTTAGTGACAAGATCAGGATAAACCCCTGAGATTTCAAAGAAACCAACAGAACGCATCGCGATGCCTGTTGTAAGCATACCTAGTAGAGGGGGTAAATGGCACATTCCTACTACCTATGATTCAAAGAAAAAGTTAAATAATAAAAATAAAAAAAAAGAAGTAATATACCTCACCTTTCCAGCTAAATAGGCACTAACTACAAGAACTAAAATCTGAAAGAGATCTCCTCCTGGGGCTACCTCATCAAGGACCACGCCATACAGTATACCCCATATTAAAAGACCAATTATTACAGCACCAATTGCAAATATTATTTGGGAGTCCTTTAATCCCATCTGGTTTTGGATAGATCTTCCAAACCCTGAACAACTTGGGACAAAAAAAGAAAGAAAAAATGAGTTATTTTGTTATTTTATTTTAAGTTATTTCAAATATACTTACTGTGTGAAAATAATTTCATACTCAGAGTTGAGGGGAGTGTCTTTCGAGTCATGAGCCTCTTTGGGTGACGAGTTCGGTTTGGACTCTGTAAACATATATATTTTTATGAAATTCCCGATAAAAAGATGTGATAAAAATGTCTGTAAGAATTTTGACACTAAAATTAGAAATAAATAATTTATAAAAACAAATCTCTCTTCATTGGGTCTCAGAATGAAAGACTTGAGAGAACAAGTATCACCCAATCATGAATGGAACTTTTTTAAAATTATAAAGCGTTGTCAAGTCACAACAGACACAATAATGCAATGAAGAAGGTACATAGTTCTTAATTACAATACAAAGAAGAAACTGCCCAAATTTTCTAACGAATTGCAGAGCAGTGTTTCTCTGCAGTTGAAAATGTTTTGAGACAATTGGGACAAACAAGTAATAAAATATGTACTTTATACTGTAGTTCACAGCAGACTTCTGTTAATAATCCCACCCTTACTTTGCTGATGATACAACAGTCTCTCTGCAAACCTTCTATCATTGGAGTTTGATACTTCCAAGACTATCTCCTTACCTCAGAAACAAATGAAGAATTAAACAAAAAATCCCAATATGTGTCCTTTATTCTCAAACTGTAAATAGACAAAACATGAAATCTACATATGTGACTTAAAATGGCAGAAGTGAACTACAGGTCCAAGACAACTAAAATACTTAATAATTATTTACAACAAAAAGGCTTACTGTAAACAGCTTTTGTAGTTCCTGGAATTGAATGACCTTCACCGATGATTCTTGGTAATCCTACTTTCAGAGCTTGAATTAATTATGATATTGACCTAGCCAAATTCAGACACCTCACATTTCTTGCCAAATTATTTCTTCATTCCAGCTGTTTTGACCTTTCCACACTTATCCCAAAGGAGGTGCCCCTGGCTTATTGACTAACTAGGTGCATAAAGCCACCCACTGGGATCATAACATGCAGTCAAAGCTGCCTAATGTTGGTCATCGATAGATGACTCTTTTATCTTCTTTCTCAACCCCCACTGCTCCAATAATCTATCATACAAATACTGCCATATGATTCACAAGCACCTTCTGCTATGTATAAAACAGAACAACTTTGTATGGATCTTTGTCAACCCGGACAAACAGCAAAGTCCGTTATGAAGTCACAGCTGAAATAAGGCTTAATGCTGTACCAACTTAGGCAAATAAAGCACTGAAGAATTATAGTTAAATGGCTAAAGGAACAAATTGGAATAATAGTGCATGAGGAAGCAAAGAGGAAGCCCACATTGCCTTGGAAGGTATTAGAATAAGAAAATTAATTGTTTCTTCATTTGTTTACAAATACACAAACACAATTTTTTTACTGTTAAATGAACAGATCCTTCCAGCATTGTTCTAGTTGTGTTATTCTTGTTATTTCAAATTTTAGTTTTATTTATGTAGTGAAGAGTGAAATTAGTGACGATCTAATTACAGAAAATTGTTACCACCTCACGAATAAACGACAAATGTGGTTAGAAAGGAAGGGAACATTAGCTAAATTCTACAAATAAATAAAATTGCCAAAAAAAAACTGTACATTCAGCATATAGTTTGACAAAAAATGATATTTTCATTTCAAACACGAAAGCTGTTTTATAAAGCAAACATGTCGCGTTGCTTAAATGTGCTAAAACAGTCCTTTTTTGCGAGCAATCTCTCAAACTGACACCTGGCAGTTTCCTGATCGGGAACGAGATAATATAAAAACGGAAGGCAACGAAACAACTTAGGGCAGGTCCTGACACGAGAACTCGCGAGCGTTTGTGGAAACTTGTCCATCCTCGAATGGAAAATGAGCCAAATTAAAAGGCACGGGATTTAAAATTGTTTCTTCAAAGTCTTCAAACGGGAGAAAACTTTTCACCAGTTCAAACTGAAAACGTAGGGGCGATATGACTTAAAAATATTCTAAGAAACGTTCCAACAAATTTTAATAAAGCCAAATAAAATAATATCAATAATAATAAATTGGGTACATGATAACGAGAGGCTAGAAATGTTTTGTAAAGTATCACCTATAGTAAATAATAAAAATGTCACGATTACCAAGAACGCTGATTCTCTTAAAACAGTGTCAATTTATTTTTTAAAAATATTTTTGTTATTGCTTTTTTTATTTGATTGAGTAATATAATGGCAATAAGTTACATATATCATTAGATAATTCAAATTAAAAGAAAACAAAAACGAAAAGACATAGGGTGGAAAAGCTATCCAGCGATGGCACTCCAGAATTAGACATCATCATTATCCCTAATCATCATTCAGCAATAATCACTCGCAATCTCTGAGCACAAAGGGCCTTTTTAGCCATTAAGGAGCATTGCTAGTTAGAGATCGAAAGGGGTAGTTGTACGAGGGAAATAGTATGGGATCGGAGGTTATGTGGAATTTTTTTGTAGCTGGATTTTACCACTCATTTGAAAAGTAAACATTTAGGTCATTATGGTAAGAAAAATAGAACGGGGCGTTGTCGATGGATTTAAGGATTCGTGACTGTAAGGTCTGGTTCTGCGAAGATTGGATGGTTTGGTTGAACCCCATAATTCTAAGCCATATGTCTTTATATATTGGTTTCAGTATTGAGTGTTGATGAGTATTGTGTTGTGAAAGGAGAGTTTAAATTTGTTTTCTACTAGTCTTTTAAGTTATCGATATTGTCGATTCAGTTCTGTTCTTTTGAGCCGTGTGTGGGATTCCAGGTGATTCGTTTTTCTAAATACAGCCCTAGGTGGCGGTTGACGTTTTCGGTGGGAAGGGGGTGGGAGGTTTTTAGAAAATTTGGTTGAACTCCATAGTTCTATGCTGTATGTATACATTGGTTTCAGTGTTGAGTTGTTTATGAGTATTGTGTTGTGAAAGGAGAGTTTAAATTTGTTCTCTAGTAGTCTTTTAAGTTATCGATATCGTCGGTTCAGTTCTGCTCTTTTAAGTCGTGTATGGGATTTCAGGTGATTCGTTTGTCTAGATACAGCCCTAGTTAGCGGTTGACGTTTTCGGTTCCAAGGTTATTGGAGAGTTTGGTTGAACCCCATAGTTCTAGGGTGTTTGTCTATATTGATTTCTGTATTGAGTTGTGTATGATTGAAGGGTGAACGTTTTGGGCCGTTGTGATGTTTTGATCCACCATTCTTGAACCATGTGTCTGGTGGGTTCGGTGAGCTATGATGAGTAGAAGTTATAGGATAGAATTGCAGTGCCATCAGTGAATGTTAGGACTGTGGTATTGGGATGGGAAGGGATATCAGCTGTATACAGGGTGTACTTTTTAGATGGCCCGGTTTCTCTTGCACCAATGACGCTATCAAAAAAATGAAAACAATGCATGTTTAATATTTTTTAGTCTAGTTTCAAATTACCTTTTTTGCGCAAATTATACAGGGTACCTCAGGCCCAGTTCAACTTCGAAATTTCAAATACGACCCTACATCCTGACAAATCATTTTAAATGTATTCTTTGGAGGAAGCGATGATGCCTACAACGCGGAGGCACGTTGATTTCAATTTACAGTTAATTTTTTGCGTACATATTTAACAGAATGCAAGTATATCTTTTTATCGTCCTAGATAGTTGGCAGCACAGATAGTTTTTGTAGATTTCTGTGAGGTAATTTGAGTTTTAAAAAGCATAAAGAATATGTGAATATATCATGCTTTCATTAAGAAATTTGTGATAACATAAATTTGTCCGAGAAATAATTCACCCACAAAACGTATGAAGCTTTTAGTTCTTATTTGTTTACGTTTTTAAAGCACTTTTGTAATTTGATATTTTTTAAATTCTTCTTTCAACCCAATCATCTAGGTCCGCCTACTCTCTCTGTGTCTGTCAGATCAAACTTATCGAATTGTTCATCTACTCAAAGAGGATTTCATACTTTATGGTGTAAGCAAGTTGTAAAATAACAAAGATTTTGAGTAGAGTTTACGACAAGTCATTTGTCAAGTGTCACATTCCGAACAACCAATTTGTCTGCCGCTTAATCGTCCCAGATCTATTGGTCCGTCAGTTCTCGTTTAGTTAGTCTGATTTACAAATTTTACAGCATCTTGTCCACAAGCTGAACAAATGTTCAACAAACAATCAGACCGGATTTTAACAGATAAAGATTACGATCACTCGATAAGGGCCAAGGGACGCTTAAGGAAAAAAAGTCTAAAAAAGCTTGTCTAGTTTGTGAAGCTTTCTCTTGTGGTCTGCTGGATGTTGGACTTGTTGAATCATGGAGTTTGATCATTTCCGATTATTTGATCTACCTGTTTCAGTAACTCAATTTTCAGTGGTGGGTATCTGTGGCCGTACACCGTGCTTATACCCCTGATCAATCAATAACGATGGCAATACGCGGAAACGCGACTGACGGATCTGATAAGCAAGGATGACTGACCAGATCTCAGGTGCAATATATTGCAAGTTAATGTCATCCGAAAAGCGTGGGTTGTAGTGCGATATAAGATGGGCGAGGCCAGAAAACAATCCACCCTGATGATGATGAGAAGCCGAAACGCGCCTGAAAGACATCAAGCAAGAAAGCGAGACCAAACCATCAAACCTATAGCGATTTTTCAACTGAAGTGCGATATATCACAAATTAATTACATTTGGAAAATAATTAGTTGGTCAGAGATTTCAATAAGTCGAGACAAGAAAACAACCCCATGATGATGGTGAGAAGCCGGAACTAACTGACAGATCAAAACATCGAAGATTCACCAAAATGATCCAAAACGACCAAATCTCTTACAATTTTAAAACTCAAGTTAATTTGGTCAAAGTTAATGACTTTGGCAAAGCAATTTTTATCCAACAATGAAGATGGCGAGAAGCTGTAACACGTCTGACAGAGCAAAACAGTGAGGGTAGTTCTACCAAAATAATAGTAAACGACCAAACGACATGATAATTATTTTGTAAACAATAAAAGCAAAGTGTACAAACCCACAGAAATTTTTTCTACATGCGTGAATCCAGGAAAATGCAAAAACCAGGCCAACTTGTCAAATACCAAACAACAACCATTTTCACGACTTTGTTCATACTTATCCGCCTATGCTCGCTGTTTGTCAATGACGAACGCGTTTCGGCATTTCTGGCATCCACAGATCAAGCCGAACCGTTCGTCAATGCAGAGCACGTCGACCAATCAGGGGTCAGAAAGGGTTTTATTAAAAAAAAAAAAAAAAAAAACTTTGTCTGGTAATAAAACTAGCGTGCGTTAATATCAAGAAACATTCAACGTTTGTGTCAGACGCGTTTTTTTCAATTCACAAATCAGATCAATTGTCAAATACCGAATAGCTATCACAGATCACCCTGGTCCGCCTCTTCTTCCATCCAATTTTTCCACATATTCTCTCTTTGGAAGTTTTCGTTTTGCGTATTTCAAAATAAATCAAGCTCAACGACTTTAGTCGACGGTTACTCGCTGTTTGTATATATCAATTAGATATTATGGCATCTTAAACAATGTCAAGTCCCTCTCAAGCCTTCATAATTATGTGATTACCAAGGGCAATAATTTATAAACATCACAAACGATCAAGCCGACCTTGTGAAAGTTAGTGTATATAGAAAAAAGTTTGTCGACTAGCTGAGAATTCCATTTTGGTCGATGTGGTCAAGCAAACAAATGCTTCATTGTTTACAAGTACATTGTTTTTTTATCTCAACCAATACCTTTCATAAATATTAATTAATTGAAAAATTGTTTATAAGTTATGTCAAGTGCTGAATGCAGCAGAGCGATAATCATCGTCGATCATCTTGGTCAGCCTATTCTTGCTTTTTGCATCTGTAAGTCTGATCAATCCGAACAAATACTTACAAACACAAATAACCGGGACAAGAAATGGTTTATTTCATTGAAAGTTATACGAGAAAACACTTAATTGGCATTTATGTGAGTTAAAGTTAAAAAGTGTAAGGTTTTTATTGTTTAGAACCGTTGAGAAAAGTAACTTCCGATTACTGTGTGTTCAGGTGTTCAGAATAAAAAAAAAGGTGTTATTGTTTTTGAGGGAAATTAACAACTCATTTACTACTTGTTTGAGTTTTCTCCTTAATAAAAAATCAATTTTAACTGGAAGCTGGTTAATCAATGATAGTTTTTGTTTTAAATGTTAATTCAGTTTGAACGAAAAAAAACTTAATTTTTAACCTTAAAAAAAAGAAAGCTAGTCGACAAGTTGTCTGGTGTAAATTAAAGGTGAAGTGCATCAACATCAAGAAAATTGAAAAACTTATCCACCCCTTTTATGAGCTCTCCCTGTACTTTTAAAATGTGTTTTTCTTTACGGACAAGAAGTTTTGACCTGTCTCTATTCGGATAGACAACAAAAAGTATTCTTTTTGGATTTCGGACAACTTGTTATACGAGCTTATTTTTTCTCTTATAATTTTCGGTAGGCAAGCTTACAGTTTCTTTTGGTTAATATGGAACCATTTTTTGAGAGCGTCCAATGTCTATTTGTTTCCATAAGTTCTCTGAATTGTAGGCACTCTAAGAATTTATTTTCTGTCATTTCTTCCTGTATGAGCATATTGGCATTGGCTTTAAACTGAACTGATAGAGCTTGGCTATGAAATCTCCATGTCCGAAAAGGAACTTGCCATGTAATCGACTTGAATGTGCTTCTTTTGCAGTTGCCCTTCTATACTAGGAAAGACATTAAAGGTATATTACCTTTTGTCACAAATTACCCATTCCGCTTGCCACTGGGTGATGGCCCAATCATCATTCTCTTCGGCTACCATAATGCCTAGGTAGTCCACTAATCATTTCCCATTTCGTTATCCTCATTTTGATTTTTAAATCAATTGGTATTTTATTCGTTACATTAGGTTGGATGCTTCGCTGTGCTTGTTCCATTAAGATTCTTAGCCCAAGCCGGGCATGCATCAAAACCGATTCCGCTATGGCTTATACATAATAACCCTATAGGTCATGCACCACGCTGTTCCGCATATGTTTCTGGCAAAGGCAACTCTTGTTTATCATGACGCTTTTCAGCTTTTTGGTATGCCCCTTGGTGTTCAGGTATCGTCCTATGGTTACCCCAAATATTTTACGAACTTCAGGCTTCGGGTGGAAGATCCGTTTAATCGTACTAAGGGAGGGCTCTTCATGTTCAATTTTCTTTTTAGCACGGGAAGCTGAAACTTTTCAAGAGTAACTTCCATTGTATCAGATTTGCACCACGAGCTGACAACCTAACATATCCAGGTGCCCACACTTTCAAGGTTTTGGAAATGTTGATCTGAGCTTCCACTAACACGGTGAAGTCGTCTACATCGACCCATAGGTATGGTCCCTAAACAGAACTCTGAAGGGTTCCCATCTACACCTCACAGTTTTTGCCATTTGCGGCGAGAATTGTGTTTTATTAGGCGGTAAATATCCCTGGGTGCGTGTATTGTACTCTCCATTACGGCTGGCCACCACGTGATATCGAAGACCCGTTTTACGTCGAACATGATTGCGGCTATAATTAAACAAACGCTTTTATATATCTGTTTTCATTAACACGGATTACATTTTAACACGAGTGGCGTAATCGAACCGTTTCATTTTCACAAATTGCCCTCCTTTCCAAGAACGATATCATCCAAAATTTATTTCGTCTCTCTTGATTTTCAGACGGATTCTATTGTTGTACTTGAAAAGCGGAAATTAAAGTTGGAGGGAGCACACAGGGCTCGTACATCTCCGTACAGTTAGATTCATTTCCCAAGTGGATAACATATTATGTTAGGCTTCAGCCAAGCGGCTGTAAAAATAAATTAAAAGTGGGAAGAACCGATTTTGTGTGTGTTTGTAATTCAATCCATGCCCTGTACATGTGGTGTAGAGTTTTAAAAGGTAATTATCAATATAAACGAGCATCCATTAAGTCAATTTAAAAATAATTGAAGAGTCTGAAAACATTTTTTAAGTGTAATGAAATCGCACGCTTAATTCGCTTTTTATGTGAATTATGCATTTACTTCATAACTTTCTATAAAATACCAAAAAGTCAAAGCAATTATGATTAATATAAGTAAACTTTGTTAGATTTTATTGTTTTGTTTCTGTACAGAGCAAGTGTTTATTTGTTCCAATAGGAGATATAACACTTAAAGAATGACACTCCCTTTCGGCCGAACGGGATATTTTCGGACCGTTCCGTGGTTGTCGTCGGCGGCGAATATGTCACACTCTCATACACTATTCATTGCATGCATTGACGGGCTGAAATTCTGTAACACGCCGAATTTCCATGTAAATCACTTTTCCGCTCCGTCTTTAAACATGAAATGTGTCTTTTCTAAATCGACATATGGCCTATTTGAAATGGAAAGGGGGAAGGGAATCATGTTCGTTTTATGTACTATCTGCCGTGTTTCGACTTGAATATCACGATTTTGTTAATCTTTTTCACTCTCTTTTTCATACTTATGTAACTATATTCCAAGTAGCACTTTTTTCTTCGGGCCGGTGATTCGCGTCTGGCGGGCGACTCGACGGCAAACTTGTTTGGTTTTTTACTTTTACTGGTTCCCTCCAACCCATGATAACGAGGACATCACTGAAAACTATTATTAATATTATCAAAGAGAAACCACCAATAGGAATAAAACTAAAATGGAGAGATAGCAACAACCTAATGGAAGACCATCCGATACTTAGGCCCAAGAGACGACTTGATAGGATGTTTGAGTTTAACCAAAATTTCCAAATAAACTTAGGTACCAAAAAGGAATGGGAAAGAGAGAAAAACACCTCCTTTAAGAATGGCACCATCTATTGGTATACAGATCTAGAACGCTAAAAGGTATGGGGCAGGAGTATTCGGTCATGGAACCAAATAATCAGAACCCATATAAAAATATACCAGTATCTTCCAAGCTGAGGGCCATGCAATTAAAATATGTACCCAATTCAATGTGAATAATGGGTACGAAGACAAGAATGTAGCTATCATGTCAGATAGCCAAGCAGCCATCAAAGCGCTAAGTTCAATCAATTAGCTCAAAAATGGTGCTGAATTTCAAAACCAAACTAAACAAATTAGGTATGCAAAACAAAGTCAGCCTCTGGTGGGTCCTAGGACATATGGAATAGGAGGCAACGAGAAAGCGGATGCCTTTGCAAGGAAGAACATTGCTGATAGGCCTTGAGATCTTCTATGGAATAGCGATTCACACTATCAATGATTATCTTAAACAAAAATACAAATGAAAATGAACCTGCTAACAGTCTTGTCTAGCAAGTGTGATTTTTGGGAATGCACCACACCACTGCGGACAGTGCCTTCATTATCGCTAAGTACGGTTGAGTATACATCGTGCATGCTGCATCTGCACACTTTGTCTAGTTGGTCGGTGTAAACGGAACAGCGACTCTCATGTTGTGAGCATATCATCGTGAAAACCAGAGTAGTGCATTGGTCCTATATTTGAGGTTTTAATGAAGATTCCTGTTACATATATTTCAGTGCAGGCTCAGGGCGCAGCTTTGTGCGGTGTGACAGACTCCCAATATAAAATATAACCCATGGTAGTAGTTCGCAGACAGAAAAGTTTCTTAATGAAGTAGTTAAAGTAGTCCGTAACATGGGCTACCCTGTCATTCTTTTTATTTACCATAAACTTTTTAATTCACACAGTACTGCTGACTTCAGCTCATCCCTACCCGTAAGCCTGCCCAACTCTGACAAATGTTTATATATAATATGC
This sequence comes from Cimex lectularius, assembly GCF_000648675.2. Taxonomy (NCBI): domain Eukaryota; kingdom Metazoa; phylum Arthropoda; class Insecta; order Hemiptera; family Cimicidae; genus Cimex; species Cimex lectularius. Next base: position 4,111,717 of record NW_019394219.1, read on the forward strand.
CATTGCTTTTGACGCCTAAGCTAGGTGCATGGTTCAGTACGTTACTTACATATTTCAGATGCAGAATCAGGGTATAGCTGTAGTGTTAGTTGGCAGGTTCCTAATGAAGTCTTTCTGGATCTTCCTTAATATTTAAGTAACCCCAGACTAGCGCACACACTACAGATCTCGTAGCTATAGAATATTACCATCTTCCTTTCTACTTGTACTGTTCTTAGTCATTACGTAGCGCGCACTGTTAAATACTTTTACATAGTTTGATTTTTCATCTTCAAGGATGTGGTGAAGTCCATCATTATATGTTTGTAGCGGTTCATGTTGCCAACTATTTCCCCTTTAAAGAACCATTTTTCGCCATTCGTGAATTTTTTTCGGCTCCTTGCCAACTGACTACGATTTGGGATGTTTGTCGATTTAAATTTAAGTTCTACTTACAGCAATAAAATTTTCCCTTATCACCAGCTGCAGAGATGCTGATGTTGAGGTCATCAATATCATATCGTCTGCACTTATTAGTGTTATTCTTTTTCTTAAGTTAATAATTACTCCTTTACCTCGTTTGTTTATAGAAAGTTAAAAAAGTAAACAACCTTGTTTTTGTCCAAATTCGGGTTTATATGACCTCTGCTGTTGCGAACCCTCGTTAAAAAAAATGTCTTAGGACCGGGGTTTTAAGAAATTACTTATTTTTGTCCAAATTCGTGCAGCTGACCCGGCACAATAATTTTTTAAAGATCATTTTCGGGGCGTTGGTTGGCGCAACGGTTTATAATTTATATTAATGGTTAGGTCAAAATCGTTTAAATTAAGGATTAATTGGTCGAGGTGGAGTTTGTGTTTTTTTACTTGCTTTTTAGTGGATTTTAAACACATTAACATGGCAACGCAAACGTCGAATTAAATTAGCCATATGTCACGGCGCCAATCACTGTAAGGTAAAGGTGCCGGGTTCGAATGCGGGCCGACATACTTACAAATGGGCTTTTTGTCAACAAAAATACACCCCGAGGGTTGATATGACCTCTGTTGTTGCGAACCCTCGTTTAAAAAAATACCCTTATGTTTGATCACTTAATTAAATTTAATGTGAACTTTTACCAGGGGATGGGAGAAATTTTTTGCGTTAATGAAATCTTAATCCTGCGCATGAAGCAAACCAGGATTAAGGTTAAATATTAAATTAAAAAATGAAGTTTTTTTATTTCTAGTCTTTTGTTAATAATAGTGAGCTTCTTTTATTTTTAAACACGTTCTCACTAAAACTGTTTGCCCAGGAGCGCTTAAGGGAGTTCGGCCATCCATCCGTACTCGGCATAAAACAAACAACAGTTGAATAAATAATAAGGAAGCCCCGGCCGGACCGTGAAAAAGTAAACATTTTGTATTCATTATAAATTACAAAGAGCGTTACTTACAATCCCAAAGATAAACGTGGACGAGCAAGTACGGCAAATATGTGAATACGTTTTACGTCATAGTTAGAAAAAGCCGTAAGAAAGTAATTCTGTATTTATAAATTTCTTCCTAATTGTTATTGCAAGGAATATTTCGTTATCATTTTCTTTTTATTATATCGTCTTTCTCTGCTGAATGGTACAAAAGTGTTATGAACTGTTACCAACACATAAACTCAAACCCTCGAGATCATGCTCCATTTGGTATGACGCTTCATTAAAACGATTTTAATAATATGATTGTTGTTCCTTCCGAAGGTGAAAAATTGAAGATTTCAGCTGGAACTGTCTCTGTTTGCATGCAAACACGCACACATATAAAATAACCTTTTGACATTAACAAGAGGATCTGTCGCTTTTTTTCTACTTGTGTTTACAACGAAATGTCACGAAGAGGTTCCCATAGCCAGGATAGTTTAGTACCGAATAGCCTAATCATATTGTCTCCCTCGGTCTTTTTCATAAAACGAAAACTCCGCCTGCACCGAACAACTGATTTATCCAAGAAAAAAAACTATATCAGTTTAAATATTGTGAATTTCGACGGTCGCTCGAAAATGTGTGGAGATGGAAAAAGGGTCAACCGATTACAGTAAACGCTCTACTTCCTTTAGGAAATTTCAAAGCGGCAACAATCAACTCGGTTCATGAGATTATTATTTCCTGCCATGTCAACATCTTTTAAGACGCTTTTATATCAGACGGATAGATAAATTGGCCCCTCTTCAATTTTAAAATCTAGGAGTTAAAATAACGCCCTTGTCCGCCAATAATACCAATTAATCGGTTAAACCGGTTCGGTCATTAACGGCCGGAGGACCCCCCCCCCCTCCTCACCGTTTAACGGGACGAAAGCAAATTTTTAAGGTCTTAAGTGCTTAACAAGACCAATTTTCATATATTATTTTGCCTCGGAGATTTATTTAGAATCCTATCTTGTCATCGCACAAAGTCCCATTTGACTTAAACTTTCAATACATTTATATTGAGATATGCTACATTTATTATGCGCTTACCTATCCACTCAGAGTTTTGAAAGAGAGAGAGAGTGAGAGCACGAGGTAAGATAAAGACAGTGAGAGAGTGAGGAAGGGAGGGGGAGAGGGAGAGAGAGAGAGAGAGAGAGAGAGAGAGAGAGAGAGAGAGAGAGAGAGAGAGAGAGAGAGAGAGAGAGAGAGAGCATATAAAGCGAGGGAAAGAAAGACAGAAAGAAATGGAGCGAGAGCGAAAGAAAGAGAGAACGAAAGACATAGAGTGAGAGACTAGAGAGAAAGGGATAGATTGAGAGAGAAAAAGGCGAGAAACAAACAGACATAAGAGAAAGAGTGTAAGGAAAAGAAGGGAAACTGAGAGTGAGAGAAAAATGAAGATTGTAAAAGAGTGAAAAGATTTAGAGTTGGCGACTAACTGTGTGAAAAAGAAAAAAAAGAGAACAAGGAATAAGAGAGAGTAAGAGAAAGAGATAGTATAAATAGATAAGAATTATTGGAAAGAGAGATACAGTAAGAAGAAAGAAAGTTCCAAATAGAGAGGTATATGGCTTGTTTTGGGAATCGATAGAGAGTATATAGATTAATAGAGATATTAACCTATATATTTTGTTATTTGGTCCTAGTTAACCATTTTTATTTAAATTGACTTATAATTTTTATGTATAGTATGGCTGAGGTGAAAAATTGGTGTCCCGATCGGGACTGGAACACACGAATTTCGGCTAGATACGCCGGTGCTCTAATTAATTGAACTACCGTGACTTCGGTCACCCAAGACAAAGTAAGATAGAGAGGAATAAGAAAAGAAGAAAATAGCTATAAAAAAAGAGAAAGAGGGCATGAGGGAGGGATATATANTTGCTCGATTTAGGCAAGTGTTCTTTTACTCTTGTTTTTATTTCTCTACCGCTTTGTCCTATATATTTAATATCACAATCATTACAAATGAGTTGGTAAACCCCCGCTCTTTGTCAAGTTGTCTACTTTGTCTTTAGGTTTTGAGAGAATGTTTTTAAGTGAACCAATACTTCTAAAAGCTATTCTAAAACCTTCTTGTTTAAAAATTTTACTATCTTTTTCCGATAATTCACCAATGTATGGCAATTCCAATGAGTCCAAATTCAATTTGAGCGCCATTAAAAAAATCAGCTGCTAATTGGAACGTCGCGTTGGCGGAGGTATCAGCGGGTTCACTTTGGCAATTCATGTCGAGAGACGTGGTTGTCGAAGTCCTTCAACCTGATGATGAGCTAAAAGGCTCGAAATCCGGATCGTTGCAAAACAACTTACTGTGAGTAGGAACTATCTTTTAAAAAAAAAGGATTGAACACCACACTCACTCCACCATTTATCATTTCTATTAACATTAAATCTTATCAAAATAATTCAAATGTACTTAATATTACATAGCTCGCGACCTTCGGATGTAAAGTCCGTCTAAAAACAAAAGTCCTGTTTTTAAGTGCAAAGCATGGAGATCATCGCTCTCTTTCAAAAGAAAGGTTATTTGGGAGGCTAATGACTTCACCTTGTGCTTCTAGGCCGAAATGCATTGTCAAGGCCTCTTGTCTTTTCTACTGCCGGCCGAAATCAATGGTCAAGAAACAAAAGCGTTCGCACATTCAATCTGAAAGTTTAATTTGAGAAGAGAAGAAAAGGTGGAATAGTTATCGTTAGAAGATTAATGGTAAATGAGTGAGTTAATGTTAGTTCTTTGCATATTTTCTCTGATTTTATCAAGCATTACATTTAAAAACAACAAGTAGAATTAGAATTAAAATTATTATTACATTATTACAAAACGAAATAATAAAATTATCATATTATAGGAAAGTGTAATAATAGAAAATAATTTCGTACCATAAACAAACAGAATGTATAGATTTTTAAAAACAAACATTTCATTAGGTGGGAAAAAATCTGATAGTATTTTTCCTGGAATATTATTTTAAAAGAGAATAATAAATTTTAAATGGGTTGGTAGTGGTTTAAAATAAAAATGGAGTATGGTTCTATTTAGGTTAGTAATAAGCCATATCAGACTAACTCTGTTCGGTCATTCCGTTAATAATAGGGAACATTCATCAAGTTGTGTTTATTTGAAGAGGAAAAGTTTCTTCTAAAGCGTTTAAATATGTAATTCAGTTGAATTTGAAAGTTTTAAAGTAATTGAAATTTAATAGAATATCACGAGTTAAAGGTTTCCAAAGGGGAAATTAAGCCGGTTGAACAATATACCACACCGGGCTCATTCTCAAATGCAAGTAGATAAACACAATTCGACAAAATTGTTTAAAACAAGTTTATCTAGCCAAACATCTCGGGGCCCGGTGATGTAAAAGGCCCGTGTTTTGTAAAGCATCGTGATAACATTCATGGAAGTTAATGGTGTACCCAACGGAAACCTGGCCAAAACCGATAACGCTCGGGGTATATCTGGACTCCTTAAGTAAATTGGTTGAGAACATTACCCCTGTTGCAAAACTATAAACTTTATTTTTTTTTAAAATATTAAAACCAGTGTTGCAACCTGTAAATATTGAAGTCGCTGAATGGTCCGTTATTCGAAAGTATCACGTGAACCTACTTTTCATACACTTGAACCTAGAGTTGAATCGATATTTTAGCTCGTGCGAAAACTACAAACGTTTTGGAAAGTTTTAACACTTATTAAAGTTTAGTAATTTAACATTGCCCGTAATAGATTTAATTAATAAACTGTAATTAGACAAAATTTAAGGGTATTTGTAGAGAAAAAAAATTGTTTACTATCAGACCGATATTGCGAACAGTTTAGATTTTATTAGAAATGATGAAGATGGGGTATGTAGATTCGCTTTTTATAAGTGATGGTTCTTCTCACAGATTTGTTGTTTACAAAGATCCGGATTTCAAGCATTAAACGCTCATCATCATGATGAAGGATTTACAAAACACGTCACATGAATCGAACACTGATCCCTCGCTAACGCGACCTTCCAATGGGAAGCTGGTTTATAATGCAGCTCAATTTTGAACGTGAGAAACAACACAACTAATCTTGAAATATTATCCTAATAAATACTTAAGAAAATATTGAAATAGATGTAAGAAAAATATTCCAGAATGCTAAAATCCTGAAGGGAACGAGGTGGGTAGTCTCTCGGGATCTAACTGAAAAACACCGTCAAACTAGGGACAAACTTCTCACTGTAAAGTACAAAATAAAGCAATGTTGCAAAGTTGCTAGGGTCTCAGTATGGATAAACTCGATATTTTTCGAGGATCGAGTTCCTAGTTTCGATTTGGAAGAAAATCGTTTGAGGTGTAATGGAGAAAAAGGTATTAGCAAACCAACCAGAATGGAATCCAGAACGATGAGGAACCTACGGGAATGCTGCACCTAAAGAGGAAGATGTCAATGCTCAACATAAAGAGATGACAACAACCAACACATCTATTACAACTGCAACCTCAGAGAATAAAAATATGTTCTACGTGTAATTTGAGTACGCCGGAAAACCATTATCACTTCCTACCTGAATTTAGAGTGTTGGAGGAGTTTAGGGTCGATATGTGGGGCTTGAAGCAATTATCACGAGAAAGTGCTATTAACATTTTAAATGGTAAGGATTGGAACCGAATGTTCCAAATATCTGGTCATGCATTAAAATAAAGAGAATTTCTCGTAGCAGAATTTAACTATGTATAAATAATATAAATAATAAGAACAACAATTGCCCTCAACCAATTATATCTTATATCTAATGTTATGACTTGTTATTGCTTTAATTATATTTTATGTTATTGTTACTGCCATTATTCGTATGTTGTTAGTAGATTGAAAAAATGTAAATCCACTTGTTGCACATTATTTATTTGTTAACACTCTTATTAGCTTATTTATTTGTTGTTAGAGAATTGCTAAGAAAATTAAAACATAAAGATACATATAATTTTTAAGGGCGTGTTAACGGCTACGGTCATTTCACGCATAAAATTCGAACCTTCTATCATAGAACCATTAGATTTCGTGGTCCGATTGACCAAATAAATTCTTTTCAATTAATTAATCTTTAGTTAAGGTATTGGTTGAGATGAAAAAGTCAGTGTCACCAGCGGGATTCGAACCCACGACCTTCGGTTAAATACGTCGCTGCTCTTCCACTTGAGCTATCGTGACTTCGATCCACTCAGACACCAACTTCCCATCTCAACCTACCTTTTGAATTTTACCTCTTTTTTGCCATTTTATCTCAACCATTACCTAATTTAAAGATTAATTAATTGAAAAGAGTTTATTTGGTCAATCGGACCACGAAACCTAATGGATTTAATAAGCAAAATGAAGTATACTTCACTAAAACTCTCCGACAGAAGTGTCAAATTCTTATTAAATTGTATATACGTTTTCTTTGTGGAAATAGACAAACAAATAAATAATTTAATAAAAACTATATATAAACATGAGTAAGGGGGAAGGCAACATTCTTGTTGCACCAGCCTCTTTCCTTATCATCCAGTCATGGTATATACATTATTAAACGCCACTAGTTATTACATTTGTTGAAGTGCCTCTAAATAATTATTTTTTACATGTAATAATAAATAACAAAATAAAATAAATAAATACATGTCGATATCATAGTTGAGGTTGGCTCAAATTTTCAAATTGCTTACACTACATCACAGAATTCCATTATAAATAACGCTTAAATTGTTAAGGTCTGTTTTTAAGTTACGTGTATTATTGTCCCTAATACAAGCATCATTTCTTTCAACAACCGTCTACTGAAGTTAATTTCAGTTTCTACAACCTTAATATTGTCGAAATCAAATGTGTGTTAATGTTGTTGGCTATGTTTAGAAAGAGCCGTACCTGGTCTATCGGTATTGACCACACCATATTTATGTTGTCTCATACGTTCACCAAGATACTGCTTAGTTTGGCCGTATTTAGACAGTAGAACAATCTTTACACTTAACACAATACATAACTTTTTTCAATTAATTAATCTTTATGAAAGGTATTGGTTGAGATGAAAAGTCAGTGTCACGAGCGGGATTCGAACCCTCGATCTTCGGATAAATACCCGCTGCTCTACCACTTGTGCTATCGTGACTTCGATCCGCTCTCACTGACTTTTTTATCTCAACCAATACCTTTCATAAAGATTAATTAGTTGAAACAAGTTAATTGGTCAAACGGACCATGAACTGTAATGGATTTAATAATTAAACTGAAGTATATTTTCACGAAAGCTCTCCGTGGCCATTTCATTTGTCGCCGAGAATCAAATAGATTACACGAGATTTGAAAAATGGCAAAAAGGAGGAAAAATTCGAGAGGTGAGGTTGAGATGGGAAGTGTCCGAGTGGATGGAAGTCACGATAGCTCAAATGGAAGAGCAGCAGCGGTTCGAATACCGCTCGTGACGCTGACTTTTTTATCATAATCAAAACCTTAATTAAAGATTAATTAATTGAAAAAGTTAATTGGTCAATCGGACCACGAACTGTAATGGATACAATATATAACATTTGATTTCTTTAACAAAGAGTTTTTACTTTTTAATTTAGTAAACAAATTCTTTCCAATTTTGTTCTTAAACTTATACACTACTTTTACATTATGAATTGTAAAGTCCTGAAGAAGGCTTAATAAAAGCCGAAAACTTGGCAAGATAACAGTATTCATTTTGACCACATCTCTGATCCTCAAACGAAACATCGTCATATCTGCGTTGGTCGATAATTTTTGTTTGACAATTAATAATTGATAATTATAATGTTGATACATTTTCAAATTGTTCTGTTCATTCTAAATTATTTGTTTTATTGTTCTTATTATAAATATTTCTAAATTTATTTCGAGTTATAACCATAATACTTTTATTGTTTACATTTGAAATTGGGAAACCGTAAATAAATAAATGCTTGAAATTCAGATTGTTGTAAATCTGTGAGTAGAATCATCAATTACAAACACACATAAAAATTATTGTACCGTTATTAACAGACGTTCTTATAATATTTTTTGAACTGGAATATTTTCACTTGTATAACTTATTTAAACATTAATACCCGTAATCGCGTCCACTGCTTACACAAATAAACAAATAAATAGACGACCTTTAAAAAAAAAATATGGTACAAACTGAATTTAGAACAGTAAATCTTGATGAATATTACGAATTTTTCACGCTTCACTTCATCAGGTATATAATACGATTTAAGGGCGAGGGTGCGACGAATAAATTGGACGGCGATGATATACTTCAAATCTGTGGGGCTTCACAGAAAGGAAGAATGAGCTATAACAAAAAATGCTTATGCTCTTTGTTAAAAATTTCATTTGTATCCGGTTAACAATCAAGTTCAGGGAAAGTTCGGTTCTTTTGTTCAAGCAAAATAAAAGCATATTTTAGAAGTATTCAAGTCAGCTTGCTTCATTTATTTGCTTACTTCTTATTTATTAACACAGGACAGTATGATATATTTCATTAGTTTCACCTTCCAGCTATAATTGCCTTTAGTTTTAATAATTATGATTGATACAATTTCAACATTCACCGGGAATTAAGGAAGTAAACATGAGAGAATTGCATGGCTTTTTATTGATCTGTGATGTACACAGAAGGCGTCGAATCGATAACTTGTTGTAATCCCGCTATTTGCAGGGAAGCCGAGTATTTGAGTTGTACTTCGCGTAGACTTAATGCTCCACTTCCTTGCTCAATTTGCCCGATGATTGCAGAAAGCACGAAGCGCAAGTTAAAGGCCGACCCACTGATAAATATGGTATAAATAAAAATCTTTTACCCCGGAAACTTTTCCTATGTGTCGAACACAAAGAAGCAAGTTTATAAAAGGAAGAGGGCGTGAAGACAATGTAACATCTTTTGAAGTCAGAGGCCGAAGTTAGTAGCCATACGTTCTCAGAGGAATTGAATTTGGTGTGTATATGAAAGAAATTCTGTATATATTTTTTTAATGTATTGATGTTTATTTTATTTATTTACTTTTTACAACTGCATCCTTCGATGCAGCAAGTCAAACATGTAATATTTATACATAAACAATTATAACAGTAGCATGAAAGCTTGAACTTTTATATAGTTGTATTTTGAGGTCCAGCCTGGACTGATAAAGCAGAACAAGTAACTAATAGAAGAGAACTCACAAAAATACAGAGACTTGCATGCATCTCGCATAACGGGAGCAATGAGAACATGTCAGAGAATTACTATGGAAAAAGTACTAGGATTAATCCCCCTATACCACATGGTAATAAGAACAGCGCAAAAACCATCATTAATCTTACCAAAGAGAAACCTCCAACAGGAATAAAACTAAAATGGAGAGATAGCAACAAACTATTGAAAGACCATCCGATACTCGTGGCTCCGAGAGACGATATGAACAGGATGTTTGAATTTAATCAAAACTTCCAAATAAACCTAGGTACCAAAAAAGAATGGGAACGAGAGGGAAACACCTCTTTTAATAATGGCACCATTCTTTGGCACACAGATGGATCTAGAACACAAAAAGGTACAGGGGAAGAGTGTTTGGACCTGAAACCAAATACTCATAACCCATGGGAAAATACACCAGTATATTCACGCAATCGAAAGATGTACCCAACTCAACCTGAGTAAAGGGTACAAAAACAAGACTATAGCTATCACGTCAGATAGCCAAGCAGCCATCAAAGCACTAAGCTCAAATATCATTAATTCAAGGATGGTGTTGAACTGCAAAACCAAACTAAACATATCAGGTACGCAGAACAAAGTCAGCCTCTGCTGGGTCCCAGGACATATGAGAGTAGAAGACAACGAGAAAGCGGACAACCTCACAAGGCAAGGAGCTGCTACAAGGCTGACAGGACCTGAACTCTTCTGTGGCATACGAACCCACACTATTAACGACTATCTCAGACAGAAGGACAAAAAGAAAATGAGGGAACTATGGAATCACTCATTGGACACAGACAATCCAAGAATAACTGGAAATCCTAATAGGATTCATAACAGGGCACTGCAAGTTAAATAGACACTTAAAGAATACTGGAATAATCCAAGATGTCACAGGCAGATTCCCCAAAGTGGCAGAGGAGACACCAACACATCTACTAACAAACTGCCGAGCTACACTAGTCCGCAGAAGGAAATGTTTTGGGATGTATAATGTGACCATAGAAGAGCTTCAACCACTGAAACCGGGCCTATTAATCAAGTGTCTTGATGAAATAGAACTCAGCGATGTGTTTTACGCAGAGTACGGGAGATACAATAGCTCTTAAAAGGCGCAGTATACTATCGTATACCCTGAAAAATTACATCTACATCTACTTCTACATGGTAAGATCCAACTAAAATGTTTGATGTTTGTTTTTTCCTCATCTGTCTCTGGCTTTCTACCACTCTCTCTCTTTTTCTCTCTCTCACTCTCTCTCTCTCTCCCCCTCTCTGTCTGTCTGTCTCTCTCTCTCCCCCCTCTCTGTCTGTCTGTCTGTCTGTCTCTATCTCTCTCTCTCTCTCTCTCTCTCTCTCTCTCTCTCTCTCTCTCTCTTTCTCTCTTTCTTTCTCTTTCCTTTTCTTTCTTTCTCACTCCACTATGAAGAGGTAGAAGACCTAAATTTATGTGCGTAAATTATTTCTCAAACAGTAACCAGAACAAATAGGTCTTTCTTTCTTCTCTTTCTCTTTCTCTTTCTCTCTCTCTCTCTCTCTCTCTCTCTTTCTCTCTCTCTTTCCCTTTCTTTCTCTCTCACTCCACTGTGATCTAATTTATGTGCGTAAATTATTTCTCAAACAGTAACTAGAACTAATAGGTCGTTCTTTCTCCTCTCTCTCTCACTCTCTCTCTCTCTCTCTCTCTCTCACTTTTCTCTCATCTTTTTCATGCACAAACGCACTTACATTGTTCATATAAATTTTTGTCTATGTCTCCCTTAGTTTATCTAGAAGGATCAGCAGATCAGAAACAGAATCAGCAGATTCACAATGCTTTTCTTAATAGCGCTGTATCTGTCTTCCTATCACAAACTGTATCAAGGTTATACTTCCGTCCTCCTAACTCACATTCTCTCTCTTTCCGGCTTTTTCTATCACTATCGTATATTATTATTTTTCTCTTATTTTCTCTCTCTCTCTCTCTCTCTCTCTCTCTCTCTCTCTCTTCCTGTCTATCTATCTATCTATTTGAAATACGTCTGTCATTCTTTTCGTAACTCTCTTTTTCTCTCATTTCGTCGATTTTCATCCACATCCTATATTCTTATTTTTTCTCTCTCTACTATGATTTTTATTTATTTATTTTTTATATCTACTCTTTCTTGTACATAATACTTCCGAGCATGTGATGTGCGTGATCGCGCACACGATCTTCACAATTTCTATTGTTCATACAATTAACGTTTTCTTTAAATGTCTACAATAAAAACTAATTTGTTTTATTTTTAAAATAATTAATAATTTTAATTTATAATCGATATTTGTACATTTTACGTTAGAGTGAAAGTTGAAATTTCGGATAAATGACATTAAAAATTAACTCATTGCCGGCAAAGTTTTAAAATAACTTGCCTTCACGAAGCTTAAATAAAATAAATAATTTTTATACAATTTTCAACTGTACAATATGTACAATAGATATTACTTTCGTAATTGTCGAGGGAGAGTAGTTTAATTATCTGGATGACAAAGTAACTTCGTTTAGGCCCACTAGGAGGTGGTGAGTTTCTTGTTAAATGATTACGTACAATTTTGATTTATTTGGTTCTCTTTTCCTCCTACGTCTTGATTTTGGCCTTGGTAAATAACATTTTTGAACATTTTTAATCGTAAATGAACGATAAATTAGTAAAATGAGACGTTTTGTGGTTTTTGATAATCAGTTCTTCTATTCAATACATAAATGTCCGTTTATAAACAGATAGGTAGATTATTAAAGTTTTAATCCTTTAACAGGTTTACAACAGAAGAACAGTGTATTTCCGCGCCGGCATAAATTTAAGAGAACATCCCTCGTCTACATATCCCAGACAGCCGGAAATTATGATCTTCTCTCGAAGTTCAAGCTTATAAATCCTTCAAGAACTTTCAAGCACATCCATGGATTTCGGCAAAAAAGGCAAAACCAAAACAAAAAAAACTTGAATTATTGACAACCTAAAAGCAAATGTGAAGAGGATCCTTCCAAAATGTTTCGCTCAACCACCAGATATGGATAAATGATGGTGCTACATCCAAAGCTTTCTCATTACCAAATGATAAATAACTACTGCGAAATTCTTGGTAGATTGTTCCTTTTTTTAAATGAAAAATTATCAATTTCATGGAACGTTAATTCTTAAGGAGGCATAATCAATCACTCGTCTCTGTAGATAGCCATTTCGACGACAGTTGTCACAGATTGAGACATGCAATTACTCAAACAGTTTTTATATTTTATCCGTTAATGTTTGTAATGCTATTTTAATGCATTTCTCTAACGAAATAAAAATAGGAAATGTGGAATATTTTTGATTTTTTGCGGGCAATTCTAGTACATGGATATCACTTTCTTAAAATCGCCAAACTGAGCTGTAGAGACATGTGGAGCGATCCAAATTTTTTTTATTTTAAAGATTATGGGTTTACAGAATCGACCTTGGAAATATAATAATAACTTAATTGAGTGAAAATGTCATGTTTATTAGGTTACCACTCGTGGTTTATCCGCCACAATTGTGGTCTTGTGGTTTCGAACACCAGCCTAGACCGCCATCTTAGAAATCTTGGGCCTTGCTAAGATCACATCCTCATAATTAGTCCGTGGTCCAATTCAAACAGCTTCTATGTAAAGACTCCCAAAAACCGATAGTTTAAAACAATCCTTACAACCATAAGCAGTGCTCAAAGGCTATATGAATTAACCTTAGATTTTCCATAAATGGTTTATATTTTGACCCAAATAGGAAAATTTTGTGATAAACATATTGTGAAAGTGTACAGAATATTAAAATTAAAAATAATGGGAAGTAACGTCACGACGCTATGATAAACAGCCATGGAAGGAATTGAAGAAAAAATATGCCATGTCCTTCTTCAAAAAATTGATAACGTAACACATAAAACCGTGTAAATCAGTGATCCAAACCCAAAATCTATGGATTTTTCATAATCTTTTACAAGTAAACTTTAAAATTTTATATTCAACAGGTTGATGTTTAAAGAATTTTAAAAGTTAACAAAGCTAAAGATGTCACCATGCTCTATCCAGTGGGCCATGGAAGTATTTGAGGTAGTAAGCGTCCGCCTCAACCCGCTTATTACCCTAACGCCGCCTTATTTGCCTATGGTTCTGTTCAATCAACGGCATTTTTTTGATTACAGTTTTAAAATAAATTTTTTTTAGATAAAACAACAAACTTGTGTAAAATCTTCATAATTATGTTTTTGCCGTTTCAGACCTTACGACTACCATCTCTGAAATCTCTGTGAACTGCCAACGTTAGATCCTCTTAGATATTTAATTGATCATTCAATCCAAAAGCTTGCAGATACTGAATGTACACAATTATCCCTAAAACCCGATAGGAAAGTGGGCATTTTTGAATAATTCTTACAGCAGTGAGCAGTGAGTTTCAAGGAATTAAAGTTGTAGCGTCCGCCACAACCTGCTTATAACTCTGACGTCCCGACATTTACCTACTGACCTTTTCATTCAATGGTGTTTTTTCTGTAAATCTTTTAAAATAAAGTCGGTTAATGCGTTTAAGTAAAACAAAGAGGTTTTGTTCTATCTTCACAATTGTGGTTTGGTGGTTTCAAACTTTGTGTCCTGCCAACATCAGTATAATAATTAGTTCGTGGTCCATTCCAAACAGCCGGAAGATATAGACATTTTATCTAAAACCCGAAAAAGTGGACATTTTTGAAAAATCGTTAAACCGTAAGCAGTGAGTTACAAGGAATTGAAAAGTAGCGTCCACCTCGACCTGCTTATACCCTGATTATTGGTCATTGGCGTACGGTCCTTGTCGTAGTTTCTCAAGCATAATTTTTACCTAAGATTTTAAAAATGAAGAATATTCCTGTTAACTGGTGGCAAATGTTTGAAATAAATTGCTGTTACGATGTTAAAAATGAAAATAAATTGTTTATCTATTTTTTTGCATACATATATATTGTTTTATTTAAATTTTTTTATTCATTTCTTTATTTTGTAATAATTATATTTTACTATAAATTAGTAAATTCATAAAGTATAATTAATTACTATACATATTATTAACAAAAATATCTCAGTTATTAAGAGGTTTTTTTTTAGAAAGTTTCATTCAATTGTTAATATTATAACATAATTTATTACATTTAAAAAGTTATTTTAAAATAGCGCTATCATATTTTCCAAAAGTGAAACAAAAATCTTGCTTATATGGTATCCTCATTTCGTGAAAATCCCAGCGGCCCTTCTTTTCATCTCAGGTGGCAATTATTTTGATGAAACCACCATCATACGTCCTTCAACTCTCATCTCGCTATGGTTTAATTTTCGGTATGGAACTTTTGTATATTTTGTACTTGGAATTGTTAAGAAATGTTTTCGTTGCTATTCAAGATTGAGCTTGATTTTCTGAAAAATACTAGCTTTTCTTATTATAGACATGGCGTGCCAAGCTATTAAATTGCCATTTCAAATGTCATTAAACTTTTCAGAGTTTTTTTTAGTTTGAAAGTGGTTGACAAAGAGAAGTTTGTCAGTCTAACATACAAATTGAATTGAAACTCCCAGTAAACTATTTTAAACAATTTACAAACCAACCATTTCTGTTTATTGTTCTGCAGTGCAGACTGTACAAAATTGTATTACCTTTTCCATTCAACCTATTCTTTCAAGGTAGATGTTCAGCACTTCTTTCTTCTCGAGAAAGCCTTTTAAAGTGAGCCAGCCCTTTTTAAGCCCTACACCGTGAGCACTTTATGATTATAAATTTACCACTTTGTCTAAGTCCGTTCGACTTCTTCCCCGCTTATTCCAAAAACAATAAATTAACATTTTTGTTATACGTAACAACTATCCTAGGGGATAGGAGGCAGAGAATTTAAGCGATTTGTGAAGACATTTGAAGGGACATTGGAATTACTTTTGGGTGTCAAGGCGAGGTAATTCAATACAAACGAATTCGGGGAAAAGAAAACTTTTAGACGCCCTGCTCCACACAATGGCTTTCAGCGGCCTATTGAACTGCCTTTTCCATTGAAATTAGATAACGACAATTGCATGATAACATCCTAACAGAAAGTGCTTTCTTGTTAAACATTTTACCAATTTGGTTCAAATTTGAAATATTCAATTACTACGTGACCTAATGACTGACATTAAATAAAGAATATAAAAAAATGTCACTCATCTATATCATAAATTTACATATACAAAGATGTATTTTGTTATTATGACTTAAACAAATTAAAAAGATATTAAAAATATTTACTTCATTATTAGAATTTTAATGTTTGCACTAAAATCAAAACATTCTACAGGAAGAACTATTTTAAAAAATGTTTTTCCTTGAAAAATTTGTTAAAAAGTTATTTTCCAGTTAATAAAAATAGCACTCTTTCATCTGGGAGTCGTAATAATTAAATAATAAAAGGGGGTCACATACTGGATGCGCATTGGCTGTCCTGGATGTCCTGTTAGACATATGCCGGGTGAATAATAGAAATATCGTTTACCATTTTCAATGTCCAGTCCAAATTAAGAATAAGACAGATACATGAATACCTTCATACGCAAATTCAGCATTTATGATGATGAAACATGTTACTGAATCTGTGAGTCTTTCTGACAAAACTGGGAGGCTAAATATTAAGGTGACTTTATCGTTGAACGGTTTATCGGTTACGATAGTCAGACCCATGATCATATGGGAAAGTATGGTGATCAAAAATAAAAGAAAAAAGCTAAAGAACAACTACAAAATTCCATAGAAAAGCCTTAGCACCACTTGTGATCTTAAAGCAACACCTAAAGCTGGAATGGAACATTCTCAAAATGCGACCCTTACCTGTACATATATAAAAAAAATATGGAAGCACCGAGAAACTGAGAACTCGACAGACACTAAAAAATAACTCATACAGATAATATTGCCTTACACAATTTACTGTATTGCTAAAAGTAACAGCCAGGAGTTTGTAAGGGTCTCCACGCCTATGAGATCAATTCAACACTAATCTGGAACTGCAACTATACCCAAAGAAACTAGGATTCATTCATGGTCTTACGCTAGCGTATGGTTCTAGGTCGATTTCAGGTAATGAGGCAGGAGCACCCTACCTAAAAACGAATTCTCGAAAAAATACAAAGCCCAAATTCCTTTTTTGGCATAAACAAGGGCCATATAACTACCAAACTACCTACTAAGGTCGAGGTGCAGAAAGCCTTGTAGCTGCCTCTTTTACCCCTATCTGTATCCCTAGGGTAAAGAGGAATTTTTGGAAGAAGGCGGGATAAGTAGAAAACTCGTTTGTCCAGTTTAATTAATTTCGATAACAAGAGATTTGTATCTGGGCTGGATCATTTGAACGTCAATCCTTTTACGGCCTGGGAGAAAGGAGCAATTTAATAACCCGGGAAATTACTGTTACATTCAAGTATTTAGTTACTTAACCTAGTTAATATAAAGTTGAAAAACCCGGTTAGGGTACTTAATTAAATATATTAGAGTTATTTTCAGTAAAGATCATTTTCATAAGGTTCTTCCCTGTTTTCATGACAGGTAAAAGGTTAAAAAAGTTTTCATTCTTTACACAAAAAATTACATTTTAGTTTTGTTAAATTCCTGTTTCATTCGAAGTGTAAGCCGAAACATCGTCAGCTGAGAGGGGCTATTGGAATTAGCCCAAAATGCATCCATTTAAATAAATAGAAGAAATACTGGAGTTCTTCAATAAAACAACAATAATGTCCACGAATGTATGAATAAATCTAAAATCAAGACAATAATCAGGATTTTTGTTCATAGTTTCTTGGTTGTGATTTTACAAACGCGAGACCATCCTTTCAGGGTGTCTGTTGGAGTGAGCGGAAGGGTACGACAACATACTCGTGTATTGGCAAAATAATGCTTACATAATTTGCACAGGGGAGTAGTGCCAGGATATTTTCTTGTGGAACACAAGATAAAACGGAATATGTATGTACTTGGAGTGACATTTTGACACAGGTGAGGATTTGAAGACGAAGTGACACGAAGTCGAAAATTTCCATAGCAGATCCAGGTGCTTTATCAGGTTAAATGCTTAAGATCTGGTCAGAAAGGCACTCCCTGTATATCATGCATTTTATTAAAGTCTAAACAACCAATTAATGTGGCAGTCCCTGAACAAGAAAATCGTTTATCGGCCGATATAATGGTTACGTGGTGTAGTTGGTTTAGAGGATAGTGCCAGGATATTTTCTTAGGCGACATCAGGTAAATGAAAGATGTCTCTGGATGACATCCTTTGTGATGACCTTGGAGTATATCAGGGTACAATCAGATAATTAGTATTCGAAGATGAAGTGACTGGTGTTTGAAAGTTGCCACAGCAGACCCAGATGACATATCAAGTCAAATGTTTGAGAGCTGTTCAGAAAGACGCTGGCAGTATTCAATTAAAGAGTACTTTTGTATTAATAAAGCAATAGCTTTCTTCTTCATATGTTTTAGTAGCAGTTGAATAATCATACCATGTGCCGGGCGGAGTGTTGAAGTTTTAGGGGAAGTTGGTTGCAGGGGATCATTTATTAGTTTATCGGTGACTCCCTGACCAATTGAAATATTTGGTTCAACTGTTCTTTAAGAATATTAGCAAAGATATCACATTTTTCTATGCAGGAGGGGTATAATGTTCTGATTCTTGATAGTCAATGTATTTGAATTTAACAGACTATCCTTTCCATGTATATCTTGGATTTTGTTAAGTTCTATACAACGAATTAATGCGGCCGTCCCTGAACACAAATTCGTAACGGTTTGACAATTACAAGCGTACATTTTCACGGTATAAATTTGACGAATCTTCACGCTAAGTCGTTAAAAGGAAGACAGATCGTAACCTGCAAAGGGAGACAAGAGGAATTTGATTAGTTTATCTTGTTGCTCCATTCGTGTCAATTTATCTTCTTCGTCTCTTTTGTTTCCGAGGCCTAATTCGACGGTATGCGATTAAGATAAATGTCACTTAACGGATCGCAACCGGCCCCTTTTGTAAATATTACATTTGGAATAGAAAGAACACGGGCTCTTTTTTTACAGAGTACCTCCCAATAGGTCAGCACATTCTACGGCCTAACTTACAAGGTGTAGCTAGCGTTCTTGCTTAGCTATTTGAGCTTTTTTTTTAAACTAAATAGTTATCATTTCATACATGGATGTGCTACGTATTAAGCGATATAAAGGTTGGCTGATGAAGCACATGCATTGGTCTTAAAAAACGAAGAATAACTGAATTATTTAATATTGATGTCAGTCTGTTGAATTGGTCACATTTTCTAATCAGCTTAGGCAATTTCACGTACAAAGTTTTTAATAAATGTTATTAGTGGTGATTTCAGGAAATTATTCTAGTCCCTAAATAGACTAGAAAAAATAATTCAACCATTATAAACCACACAATTGGAATATAATTCGGTTGATCTGATATCTATAAAATGACCATTAAATGATACGTGTGCTCAATTAATTAATAATCAATTGAAAATTTAAAACAATGCTTCAAACCCATTCAAGTATCTATTTATAACACTTGATCACCTTTTCTCTCTTCTTTTCAGATTTTATTTAGTTTATGAAGAAGCAATCCATACAAACAAAAGCTAAAACTGAGTTTTTCATTATTTTAATTCGTTAGAAACGAATTTATTGATTTGTATGTGGTATTCATTTTTTAAACGAAATATATAACTCACTCGGCATGCTAGGAGACGTTCTGTTCGACAAATAGTTTCTTCCCCTTAAAAATTGGAAGAGATTCACTCGTTTCAGTAGTTTCAGGCCTAAAAATACCAACAAAAAAAGATAAAAACAAAAAACCAACATAAATGAAACTTTTGAAGCGATATTTACAAACGCAGCCCATACATGCATCTGAAAGATGACGATTCACCATTATTCAAATATTGATTTTTAGACAAAAAAAGCTTATAGTTATTGTTAATAATATCGAATTATCCAAGCCTGGGAATAGTACAAATAATATAATCTGGTATGCGGTCTTATTAAAATGTTAGTAAGCGTTAATAATTTTGCCATCTTAATCTTGCCAAGATGGAAGTGAATCCACTCTATTTTTGTGGGTTGGAGCTCGAAGATAAATATTTGCAGTTGTATAGAAGTGTTTAGTGATTGTTCCAGATCTTTTCAAGTGTAAACTACATGGGCCAACGAGTCCATGGCGAATAAAAACAAAAACAAAACCACCTATGTACAAATACTCTTTTGTGTTCTGTGATATACGGTTGTCATATTTATTAAGTGTTTTCCCATTTAATAGTCAATGAAGATTGATAGAATATTTATAAATATCCGCAGTTTTCTTGGGGAAAGCCAAACTGTTTTAAACTGGATAGGGATAGATTAGGCTAGGTTTGGTAGGGTTAGGGTTTGAAAAAGATCGGATTACGTTAGAGTTATGATGGATAGAGTTAGGTTAGCGTTATTGAAAATTGCATGATAATTTTTGCATTAACATTTTAGAATAGTATGTGGAGTTTAGTGACCGTTAGTCAATGATTGTTTGGAGATCGTGAGATGCAGTCTGGTGTGACGTAGGTTTTAGAAAAAACATTTTCTTTATCGTGCCAACGTTTCGATCTTTATTGAGATCATCTTCAAGGCTCCAAGTGTTTGTTTAATAAGATATTATGGAATATTTCACTGGCACTCTCAACAGGACGCACAAGAATGACATATCTGCACGGAAAACAAACACTTTGAGCCCTGAAGATGATCTCAATAAAGATCGAAACGTTGGAACGTTGAAAATGTTTTTTAAAACCTACACCAGACCGCATCTTACGATCTCCGGATAATTTTTAGAATAGTGCTTTCGATCAGCTCAACTTTGTTTGAAGTTAACCCATTAGAATAACAGGAGAACTTGACAACTTTGTAGATTGAAATAATTACATATTTATACGTCTTCTGGTGTACATTGTTTTGTAACCTTTATAGACTTTTTTATGCGCGAAAACAGGAAGTTTTATTTCGTTAGTCTTCCCGTTGATTTGTGTTTTTTGAAACGGCTCCATAACAATTGGTAAGTGAGTGCTGTTATGCGACGTTTCCTGCTATAATGAAACCTTTTTGTGTGATCTACGCCTTCTCGGTGTTTGTGTTTGTCCGGCAAAAACGAGAAGCAAACAGCAGACAAAGGGGAAAAGCTAGGCTTTTGATGATTGGAAAAACTTCGGAAAATTTTTTTGTCAAAATAATTTTACGCAAATTTCATTGATCCTAAATTCAAGCCAATTCCTCGAATTTTTAAAATATATATTACAAGTAAAAATTCCAAGTTTTATTTTAAAGATTGACCTTGGCGTTGATACGGCACTCATTACTGGAAGGTCCCGGGTTCGAAACCAGCGGCCCTGTATTCCACCCGACATACTTATAAATGGGCTTTTTTTCATAAACACCGGCACCCCGATGGTTGATATAACCTCTGCTGTTGCGAACCCTCATAAAAAATCAAAGATTGACCTAGTTTTACATTTGTACATTGTACATTTACACATACATTTGTGTTAAACTATTTAAAATGTATGCCATTGTTAATAGACCGTTAAATCTAATGGGAGAAAAATAACGGCCAAAGATTTAAAACAAGCGCAAGTTTTCAAAATAAAACTAAAAGTTGATAGCTATCCGTCCATTGCAATTTGAATCCGGGGGTCTAAATCAATTAAGCGATTGTGTGAATGCCTTATGAATACCGGCATCATCCTTGATTATAGCTCGAAATTAATTTATTATTTAATTAAAACGGGATGAACGAGGCTAAAAAGTGTTTAATTTAGCCAGAAATGGAATTTCGTTCCTGCTCAAGTATAAAGGGAGCCAAACGCCTCCAGAGTGAAAGCTCACGTATTTTTGAGTGGTTTTTAATTGTGACGTCCTCTGATTTAAACAGAATTAAGTTTGACGGTTTTTATTTGATATGTACAACACAAACACCCACAAAACAAACACGCGCGCGCAATGATAAAACAGTCAAATTGTTTATTTATTTTTGATTTGTCTTTAGGCCAATAAATAACCAAATCTGATTTTATAGACGATAATGTCTGGTGGTTAAAAAATAAAAAGTATAAAAAAGAAAATTCTTTCGTCCTACAAAACTGTTGGGTTTTATTAAATAAAAAATAAATTGCTCTCTTGCAAAATAAGGGATAATCGTTTAACGATTTTTTTTCACATTCAATACTATAATAAAATATATTTATTAAAAAATTCAAGGTATATGCTTTTTTAAAAGAATTATAATTAATTTTTTTAAAATCTTGTAAAAAGTATTAAGCTTCTAAAACTTATTTCTGAAGGAACAAATATTCCAATAAATCAGCAAAAGAAATTTTTTACCATTTTTTGAAAAATTAAAACTACCTTGATTTTCTTAATGCAGTAATAAAATATTTGTACGTAGAGTAGTAAGTGAATATATGGAGTAGTTTGCTATGGAATGCAAAAATAGTAGACGTTAAGTAGAGTAGAATGCCGGACAAATGAATTTTCTAAATCTCTCCTTCGAGAAGATAAAATCACTTTTTAAATTTTCTAAGAAAAAACAGTCTTGTCAGATTTAAAACATATTTTCTTCCTTACCTAAGCAATTTTTACCAAAATTGAGGCCGTATCTATAATCTAGAACGGTCTAATGAATGAGTCATTTACTGAACCATTTCAGTCCAATTCATAACTGTTCCCCTGGCAAAACTATAAAATTTATTCATTGATCTTATGAAGAAATATTTCAAAAATCCACTACTCAGAGACAAAACTTGATAGAGATAAGATTATTCAATAAAAACTGCGGGATTTAATAAACTTTCGAATATGTTTTGAACCAAGCATTCCTTGTTCGAGGAGTAGTAGATAAAACTTCCCTTAAAACCATATATTGCGGAAAAATCAAGGTTTTTAAATAAAGGAGAAGAATTAATTTGTATTAATAAATGAAATTTTTATAACATGAAAAACTAAATACTACAGATTACAATTAAAATGAACTGCGCTTTTGTGCAACTTTCATGTCCCTGGCTTATTCTTTATGATTGCCTCTTTTTTATTGACTTTTCTCAGAGAAATATATTTTACTTATTTAGCTAAAGAAAAAGAAAATAGTTAAGACAACAAAGAGGTAGAAATGGAATGGTTTTTAACGTTTAATTAATTAAAGCTTTCCTGATGATCAGGATTTTGTTTGGCTATTAAATACTTTTGACTAGAACCACGTTGGAGCTGGAACTATCAAAACGTTGAATTAATCGAGAAAATTATGAACTGCCATATTTTTTCCTGGCATTTTTCACCTTGGTCATTACAGATAAAGTCAAAATTTCTCATTCTTAACATTTTATGCAAAGTTTGAGTCCGTGTAACTTTCGACACGTTTATCACCAGATGTGTGCAACCGTTGTTTCACATTGCACGACACAGATTCAAAGAGATTTTTTTAAAATTCTTGAATGGTATGATTTGCCGGTGATAATGTGAGTTATTGATTAGCTGATATTAGTTCTCGGAAATCAGGCAGTCGTGCAAAGGACGGATGGAGCTTCCAAGCTAGATTAGTTCGCTTCAACCGCAAGCTGAGGTGAAGATCGACGTTTTCGTTCTCTGATTACAAATATTGATTTTCTTTCAGTTGGATACGAATTATACTCGATATTTTTTTCGAATATTTAAAGACAAGGGTTTAAATTCATTACAACAAGATTCTAGAAAATTACAAGATATGATATGCAAATTTTACGATTTATGATTTGATTTACCGTTAAACGAGGGTAGTTTAGAAAAAAGAAACAATATTTTCTAATAATTCATTCACTAAGTCATTTTGTAGTCTGCTCAGAGCATGTAACTTTCAATCTTTTTAAACGAATTAACCAAGGTGTATTATTTATTGTAAAATTACAATTCTAGATTTTTTCCATTCTGTTTCTTGGATTGACTACTTCTCTTGAAATTAAAATGTTATCAGACAGGTATCAGGAAGGCCTAGATTTGGAATAGGAGTACATTCTACAGGTCCAATTATAGGCAGGAAATTTCACATCAAGGTAAAAGCAGAACAAAGCGGGCCCTAACGTGCTGATCCATAAGTCAGGCTGGAACCGGATTTCAACTTACCAAGGTGAGTTTATACAATTTATCCAAGGTCACTGAGAATGTTCATGTAATGCTATAATATATGAACCAGGCACTTTTAGTTAATGTAAAAATACAGATTTTAATCTCAAGACATACGATTATTATTTTATCATTCTTTTAAATAGATTTCATCAGTACCAAAAAATATCATTCTAGCTTTTATAGCTATTAAAGGACATTGTTTTTTAAATTCCATGATACAAACCATGATAACATCAATTTAATAGAAGCCCATAAGTTATTATACCATAAAAATTATACGTTTTATACGTAGATGTAGATTTATTAGTTGCAGTGTGTATTATACTGCACCGTTTAACAACGATTGCATCCCCCGTTCAATGTTTAATGCACACCTGTAAGTCTCGTTCATCGAGGAACTTTATCGCTAGGACCGTTTTCAGTGGTTGGATCTCTTCTTCGGTTACGTTGTATAGCCCAAAGAACTTTCTCCTGAGAGCAAGTGTTTTATACGTAAAAAAACACTCTTTTGTCCACTAAAAATGTCTACTTTACACGATATTTGGATATACGTGGGACGTTCATGGGCCAAGTGAGAAGAAAAGGCTTCACTATTCGCTTAACTCCTTTCCCAAATTTTCCCTCATCCTGTCAATAGGCAAACAAAATCGATCTTGAACATATAGAAACCATAGCAAAAGAACTAGTCAAACCACCCCCTTTTTCGCTTCCCGCAAAAGATTTTCACCCTTCATCCAGCATATCATAACAAGCCTTTGCAAAAAGAAAGCTTCTGGATACAACTTTATAACAGTTCAAATCCTTATATTCCCCCTAAAAATAGCAATCTTCTTTTTAACGTACCTTTACAATACTGGAAAACTACTCATTGTCCCTTACACTGACGATTTCCATTATAAGATGATACCAAATCCACATAAACATAACCCACCTATCGTCCGATTAGCCTCTTCTCTGTCCTAGGAATAATCTTCGAGTAGCCCCATCTGAAAAGAATCCGTCCCATCCTAGAAAAACAAAACATTATCCCGTCTCTTCCGTAAACACGACTCCACAAACCGGCAATGTGTGGTGTAGAGGTTATCCCTTCCTCTCTTAATCTGAAACTTCTCGGGTGCTTTTCTTCATGTGGCTCAAGCCTTTAATAAGGTCTGGCATCAAGGTTTGCTGTGGAAGCTCAAGAGCCAACACCGACTTCCTTATTTTCCGATCTTACCTGACTGACCGCTTTTTTCAAGTCAGGAAAGGAACACCCCTTTCTGACGACTATCCTGTTAAGGCTGGAGTCCCAATAGAAGTATACCCATCCCGACATATACTACCACACTTTCATGGATGACACTGCATACCAATTACAAACGACGACTAGCAAAGAACAAAGAAAAATGGCGAACCCTGGACCGAACGGGAGATTCGCGGTAGGCCTGATCATTTCGGCGTAACGGCATCACACCATTGAGCTTAAAATCGTAACTTTATTGCCTACCTTGACATATACACTGCAAAATCGTATTTATGCTTCATGCAGCGTCCTACAACTCCAAAACGGATGTGCTAGAAATCAAATATATTTAGCAAGATACATCTGACTTCAGCAAACCCATCTTTGTTAAGTAGCACAAACATTATTCTGCACACACGTTTTGACTTTAGAACAGCTCAATAATTTATTATTTTGTATGTATTATTTTTTTACAATTAAAAATATACTATACATCAGACTTTATATAGCATACGTAACATTTACACCATCTGTGTAAAAATTTGGATTTCATCTTGACAGAATGTTAAGATTAACGCAGTATAGCTATTGCGCAAGGAGGTCCTTCTGTGCCACATCACTTGTAAAATAAAACAACAAGAGCTGAGAATTATAGTCTAAGGCTGTTAATTGTGCTTGTAGAAAATGTTTTGGTATTTTTACAAAATAGGGTCTGTTGATTGAAAACAATGATCACCTTTTCAAGAAATTGTATTTTAACGGTCGTTCCAATGAATAAAACGATTTATTAAATTCTTGTACAAATTCTCCTGATGTTCGTTATCTACCAGGACGTCTTATCACAAAAGGTAAGATTGCGGATCAATAATAACACTTTTTGTTGTTTTCTTTTTAATATGAAACGAGTTATGCTCTTTTCATTGGCGGAAATCCAAGACTCGTAGTCTTTTATCTTTTTCCTAATACCGATTCAAATTCTCCGTAATATGAAATCAAGCAAATTAGATATTGCTCAACCAGTTTAATTATACAGGAGCAATAGCTGCCACATACCTTTATCACTTTTCTTCAGGGAAGGTCGTTTATGACTGGTAATTTAAACATTAACAACCATAACTTCAAGGCTGCACAATTATCTCCTCCGTGTTTAATACCGATGAATTACAATGTTCAAGACAATTAGAAGAAAACCTTCCTTTCACTACCTAGTAATAAAATTCTATTTGATTTCCTTATCCTTGAGAACTGGGTGGAGGTAGCAGGATAATAGAATCGGATCAACCGATTGAAAATAATCCAACGGCAAAAATAAACCCGTACCTCTAGCAACTATTATTTGTTTGTAGAAAATTGGCAGAAAAACAAAGAGTTAACAAGATCGATTAAGATAAATTCTGGAGAAAGAACATCCAACCAGAAAGAATAGTTTTCTATGACAAAAGAAAGCTGTCATCACTGACAAAGAACAGCATCTTATGATTTTTCTGTCCCCGATTCACTTCACGTTAATTATTTCATTGTTCGCAATTGTAATACAATAGGTCAAATCCATTCCGTCATAATTGATCTTGATTCATTTAACTGTTTAAGTCAAAATGCATAAAATAAAAAAGTAATTAAACAAGAGTCAAGCCTGCCCATTGACAAGATAAAATCAGTATGATTCATTGTTTTAGTGACCGCAATTGCTCTTCATTTGATGAAGAACATGCTGATCTTAAGACAATTGCAAGTTTCAATAGAAAGAAAGAAAACGTACTCGGACAGCCGGGCAGCACTAGAAACCGGTACCTTATCAGTAGTTTAGTCCAGATCCGTTGGAGATTGCATCAACGCCCTGTCAGACATGAGCCAAGTTTGATGAGGATATCTATATTTTTTGCGGCATACCAAATTAGCCTAAAATGTAAATCCACCAGACAATAGGTTAATTAATTCCTCGGTTGGGTAGGACTGCATTCATCGAAGTACTATTCCAGAAACTAAGCAGAAGTAGTATACCTAGGATTAGAATGATGGCTCAACTGCTGGACACCACAGACACCGGAAGCATATGCACAGACCCGAAGCAGTAGAAACAGCATCTGAAGATATTGGCAGGAGGAAGAAACAGCAGAATATGTACTAGGAAAGAAAAAGCCAAGTCTTAAAGGATCCATATAGGAGTCATTAACAACGCTAGGATCAGGTAAAGCGCCTTAAGCTGAACGAAGAGCTGTAATGGAGATGGTAATATAGACCCACACTGCTTAAGGTCGTCAAAAGACCGGCTCCTTTTAACCACAACTCTAAAACACAAATATAAAAATAACGACCTATCATATCAGCTAGCTAGTCAGAACCCAGATCGTTAAATTGAAATGCCTTCAGCTTAATAATGGTGTTGAAGTGCAAACGAAAATAACCAGGGTAGCTGCGCAAATCAAAATCGCTCTATTGGATTCCAGGATTCAACGAGAAAAAGACTGCTACAGCGCTGATACCCTTTTGAGCATTTGGATGTATACTCTTAAGCAGCATCTTAGGGAAGAAGAAATGGTGAATAAACACTGGGGATCTCTCGCTGGACTCAAACAGTCCGAAAACCTCCTTGCAAAATTTGTAAAGAAAATAACAACAAAAAGCTTCAAAGAAAGCAGGATGAAACTTAGATCCTAACAGAGCAAAGGAGTCGCTTGAGAAAGATTAGCATCAACCTTGCAGATTATGCGAAGTAGCAGAACCGACCTCAATGTACTAGTGATGGTATTCTACATGTTTCCAAATGCTTTGAAAAGTAAAATGTAACAGGAGAAGAAATGCAACAAAAAAAAACCTAGCTTAATATCAAATCCCTTGATTAAATGCAGAACAAGGGACACAATAGCTCTGAAAGGGCGCAGTAGATTACCTTTTGTTATAAACCTTTTGTTTGTAAATTAAATTTGATTAGAGAATGAGCTTTAATTTTTCTGGCAAAATTACCCTTCATTTTTTTTATTCCTTGTTAATAATTAAAATGGCGAAAAAGACCCTGTTTCCTCAGTCAACTCATTAACGAGTTGGAGTTAATAAGTATCGTGTTTCATCGTGAAAAACTGGGCGCGTCTCTTTCATGAAATGTTTTTTTTTTTTTAGTGCACGTATCGAGTATAAATTAATTGACAGAATGTTAAATACATTAAAATATTAAAAAATACCTTTTAAATTGTACTTTCTCTTTGTATTTGACTTTTGTTTCATTCCCTGTTATTTCTATCGTCATTAAGGGAATAGCGACCGGGTTTTGAACGAACATTGTTTTCTTAGCTGGCACTCAGTTTGTTATCGGATTAAGGTGAAGAGGTATCGGGGCCATTGTCGTTTGAGACGACCTGGACAGTATACTGAGTATAGCTCCAAGTATTTTACTTATTGACATGTCGGTAGTTCTTTTCTGTTGACGTATAGACATGGGCAAGGCTGTTTGTTTAACGTGAACGTTATTTGGGTGCATTTTTCCTCGTTCAATTTCACCTTCCACGTTTTGGACCACTATTTAATGAGCTGAAGATGCTCCTGGATATTAAAGAGGGCCCGCGTAGGTGGTAAGTATGTCGATGGGATGTATCGGCAGGTTAGCAGTATAAACGGTAAATACCATCGATGCTCCCTTTTGGGACTCCGGGCTGGATCATAATAAAGGTAATTTTGAAAATACTAGCAGACCCAGTAGATATTATATTAAATATTATAATCTCAAAAATTTAAAACTGGCCAAGAAGTTTAAAAGTTGAAGAACAGATGCAGAAATATAAGCAACTTAAACATTGATTTTTCTGTATTAACATTAAAGCAGTCTTTAACATTTCGGTTTTTCTTTATAATAATAATTTTTATTGTAATCCTTGGAAGAGGTAGAACAATTCATAGCACTGTTAAATGGTACGTAAGTACTAAATTAAATTATTTATATTTGTTAATTTTGAATAGTTTTAAATTTATATAAACTAACTTTAGCATTTATTAAATATAAATTTGAATTAAAATCATCGCTCTTGTCTACAAACTAGTAAACATTTTGTTTAATCATGATTATCAACCAATATCAATATTAGTTGATTAAACAGAAACTGCAAACAAGGTGAAAGATTTAATTGGAATTAACTGAATCTGTGTTAAACCATAATTGAACTAGGTAATTAAAAATTCTCTAATAATTGTATTAATTATGCTAATTTTTTGCCCGATTTTGTTTCATACGGTTTGAAATATTGCTTGTCGAAACACAATAGGCCCAATTTGGAATTGAGACGAAGAAATATTTAAATTAACTGTTTACTATTAAGTTAAAACAATTACACTAGGCCACATTCTACCACTATTTTATCCAGGATTATTATTTAATTCTGACGGAGAAAAAATAAATTTTGTTTTTCTTGCCACGAGTGTCGTTCCCCCTGTTTTGAGTGTTTCGTTTTTAATTTTTAATTGAATAATTAAGCATCATGCTGTACGACCGAGCATAAAAATTCGATCAGTACGCCCCATCTTAGAAACTGGCCTATATATTTGAGCCATTTTATTTTTCCCGTTCAGGTGTTTAATATTTCTGGCCTAGTATCACTTAAAAAAAGGTTCCATAAAATCAATGATCACAGTCAGTAAAAAATTTACTAACTATTTAAACGTGTTAAATTTAATTGTTTCTGTATGTGTTGATTCTTTTAATCAGGCTTTCGTTAATTGGTATTTATATCGATAATTATATTGTAAAATTTTACTTGGAACTAGCTAGTTTTCAGAATAGTTTTTAAAGTTTAAATCGATGCAGTCTCTTAACAATTCACTTGTTGATTTAATAGTTAAATCACCTTTCTTTACATTCCTTGTTGGATGCACACGAGTTAATTATATTTTTTATTATGCTTGGGTCAAAAGTTTAGATGAAATAACTTAGGTATTTATTAAATTAAAGTGAAAAACAATTAACTTCAAACTAATTGTCGC
Source organism: Cimex lectularius (assembly GCF_000648675.2). NCBI lineage: Eukaryota > Metazoa > Arthropoda > Insecta > Hemiptera > Cimicidae > Cimex > Cimex lectularius. Next base: position 4,141,726 of record NW_019394219.1, read on the forward strand.
TGCGATGTTTGAATTTTGTTCGTTTTTTAATAGAGAAGTTATTTAACTATGAAACCAGAAGATTTACTAGGTGGTTTCACAGCATTATCTAGTTATTTACCTGGTTGACAAGTTAAAAAATTTGCATAGTTGGAAGTTTAGGCGGAGTTTGATATGCTTTAAATTAATATCCGAACTAACTTCGAGCTAGTAACTTTCTAAATTTATCGTTTTTAGTAGAAACTTTATTCGACTTAATTGTTAATGTGTTTTATTAATATATTTAATTATTGATCTATATAATCTATAATTCTATAGATAATAGATAGTTATAGATATAGAAATATATAGATCTATAATTATTGACCTGGTACGTAATAAAACAGTGCATAGGGTAGTTTAGTAATTTAAATAAATATTTTTTGTTTAATTTATGTAGTTTTTTATCAGTAGGCCGCAAACAGGCCGGGAAATCATTAGTATGAACTAGTGCCGTGTAAAAAGATTATTTGACAGTCCTGTGAAATGGCTTAGTATCAAGTGGTCGACAAATTGAACATCCCGGCCCAATTTGAAACCGGGTCACGTTCTAGGAAATAATAACTAAGTGGAAAACGCAGGCGCGATCCTCTGCCAGTCCCTTTTACAAGGATTGAACCTTGAAGGTGCAGATGCTTATTTCTCGATCGGAACGTAAACAACCCCCTTGCACGGTGTCGAGACGGTTTAGCATAAGTGAATCGCCGCGTTTTTGAGCCTAGCTTCCGATTGTTACTGAATTAATATTTATTTTCTTAAACGAGTAAAACGTTTAAAAACTATTATTCTATTATAAATTACATTACTTTCAATTAAACTTTATATGTGTATGACCTGAACTGACAATATTGAAATAGCACGTTGGTTGGCCCTTGGAGGATCTAATTCGTAGAGGAATCATTCTCACCCGATTATAAACAGGACATGCAAGATGGACGGACAATTACTTCTAAAACAAAGCCAGAATATATGTCAGGCATGTAGAAAACGGTTGCTTGATGTGTCATACTTAATTGTAGGGTGTACTTCATTGGCCCCATATGGAGAGCGAGTATTTGGGTCACCTACTCTGATTTTTGAAAGAAACAGACTAAGTCATACAGCAAAACTTTTACCTTTACCGAACCTCGAGGGAGTTTTTCAATATTGGTGGAAATTATACAGGGTGTTCAGCTATTCGTGTTACAAACTTTGCCATTCTACATTCAAAGTCCTAATTAACTATGGTCCAAATCTCAACAGTTTCGGAGTTATTCCACTATTTCTGATTTTTTAAGATTTCACGACCTTGCTTCAAATAAACAATGATAACTCCTAATCTAAAAGGTTTTGGACAAATCCGTTGATATTATTGAAAATTATGTTAAATTTCCAATAAGATGTTATTAATACTATACTTGTAAACGCTGGGGAAATAAGCGTTTTAGTAGCCAGAACTTTGAAAAATAATTTTTTTTAGTTTAGAAAGTTATTATAGTGATTCTAAATTATTATTTTCAAACGTAGAGACGAGAAAATTTTAGAAAACTTACTCCATTTAATATCCTTTTTATTGGTGCGATTGATTTTTTCATTACTTTCTTTAAAGATGCAGAAATTGATGAAGGAAAGGAAAAAACCGGGGTTGACGGATTGGTAAGGTGGAACGATTAAAAAAAATTAAGGAAATTTTGAGTGAATTTAGTAAACTTTTTTTAAATTTGCGTTCGAAACCAAAATAGTGCAAACGTTTTTTACCAACACGACTGCAACTTTGATTAGAGGATTATTATATTATTATTATTCCCCGGAATAAAAATGTTTTATGATTCAAAATGGTTTTAGTTCATTCATTCAAAACTTCCGTAATATTATTATTAATCTTTTCGCCTTCAACCACGGTTTTTTCCTTTGCATCATCAATTTCTTCATCTTTGAAAAAAGTAATAAAACAATCAATTACACCACTAGAAAGGAATTCAAATAGAGTACGTTTTTTGAAATGTGCTCGCTTCTAAGTTCAGAAAGAGTAGTTTAGAATCACCATAGTAAGTTTTTTAACTTTGAAAAAAAAAAGTTTTTTCAAAGTTCTGGCTACTAAAATATTAATTTCATCCACGTTTGCCAGTTTAGTATTGATCACATCTTTCTGGAAATTTAACGTTGTTTGCAATGGTAACAACGGATTTGTCCAAAACCTTTCAGTTTTGGAGCTGTCATTGTTTATTTGATGGAAGGTCGTTAAATTTAAAAAAAAAAAAAAAAAAAAAAAAAGATTAACTCCGAAACTGTTGAGATTCGGATCATAGTTAATTAGGACTTTTTGGTTCCATTTTCCATGGAGAATCGAATGGCAAAGTTTGTAACACGAGTAGCCGAACACTCTGTATTGACAATATAAAAAACTAAATATAACATGAGATATCCTATAAATATCGAATCTGTATCTAAACCCTGAGTAGTTCTATTTGATGTCTAATGAGATCAGTGTGAAGTAAATCCCAAAACATTTTCTAAAAACGTCAAGTATTTTCATATATAGTTAAGAACAGTAACAAAAAATTGTATGTACTATTAAAAAAAAAAAATTAGTTTTTGGTTTGTTTCAATACATTCCTACAACTTGTGACCATTATTATTATTAATTATTTAATTATTTATCTGTTTACTATTAATTATTATTTTCAAATTTTATGCAAGGATGTAGATGTAGATGTAGATGTAATATTTCAGGGTATGGTATACTGCGCCCTTTAAGAGCTATTGTATCCCCTGTGCTCTGCCTAAAGCACATCGGTGAGTCCTATTTCATCAAGAAACTTGATTGTAGGCCCGGTTTCAGTGGTTGAAGCTCTTCTATGGTCACATTGTACATCCCAAAACACTTCCTCCTGCGGGCTAGTGTAGCTCCACAGTTTGTTAGTAAGTGTGTTGGTGTCTCTTCTGCTTCTTTGCAGAATCTACATGTGCCATCTTGGATTATTCCAATTTTCTTTAGATGTCCATTTAATCTACAGTGTCCTGTCAGGAATCCTGTTAGGATTCGCAGTCTATTCCTGCTTCCTTTGGCACATTCTGTGATTTCTTTCTTGCCAAAGTTGGTTAGAAGATTCTTGGATTGTCTATGTCCAATAAGTGAATTCCAAAGTTCGCTCATTTTCTTTTTGTCCTTCTGTCTGAGGTATTCGTTAATAGTGTGTATTCCTATTCCACAGAAGGGTTCGGGTCCTATTAGCGGTGTGGCAGCCCCTTTTCTTGCAAGGGTGTCCGCTTTCTCGTTGCCTTCTACTCCCATGTGTCCTGGGACCCAGCAGAGGCTGACTTTATTCTGCGAACCTAATATGTTTAATTTGGTTTTGCAGTTCAGCACCATCCTTGAACTAATGGTATTTGAGCTTAGTGCTTTGATGGCTGCTTGGCTATCTGACATGATAGCTATATTCTTGTTTTTGTATCCTTTATTTAGATTGAATTGGATACATCTTTCAATTGCATGAATTTCTGCTTGGAAGATACTGGTGTGCTTTCCCATGGGTTCTGAGTATTTGGTTCCGGGTTCAAACACTCCTGCCCCCGTACCTTCCTGCGTTCTAGATCCATCTGTGAACCAAAGGATGCAAGGATAGTCGAGAAGAAAAATTAAAAACTAAAACGCCGGTACTCTAACCGGTTGAGCTATTGTAACCTCGATTCCCCCGATCACCAACTTCTCCTGTCAACGGAATATTATTTGAAAGTTGTCTTCGCATAAAAATTGAAAATAATAATTAAATAATTATAGTCAAAGGATGTTACTCTTACATAAAAATATGCATTTGTTAATCATACATCGTAATGCGACAATTGTATAATGCTACGAAGTTTGAATATCGAAGCTAGAACTTTTTTAAAAGGGGTTCAAATTTCAATGTTGAAGCGGTTAGAGCACCGGCGTATTGAGGCGAAGTTAGTAGGTTCGAGTCCCGCTCATAATGCTAATTTTTCTTATCAACCGTCTTTGCGTAAAAATTATTACTATTTGTTTCTCTTCAATTTTGCAATGTTATGTTCCCTCAGCTTATTTTTTCTCATTGTATTTCTGTAAGTCCTTCACTTACCTCAAGGGTGCCTATAGAACCAACCTAAGTCACGAAAATGTATATTTTTCTTGTGTACTAGGAAATTTGTCAATTGCATATTTTTTCTGTACTATGTATTAGCATAATAAAGTTAGGGAAAACATATAGTATTTGGTAGCTATAGCCTTAATTAGAGATTCGCCTAATCGGAATTTGATTAAAAAAAATACTGTCCTTGTCCTTGGCATTGCAAAATTCTCATGAATTTTTGTGTATTTTGGTGGAACCATTTTATATATCATATGTAGGAAGTTTCTTGCCCATTTCGAATAGAAACGAAAGGCGAAAAAGTCGTTATTTGTAGCTTTGTCCCTTTTGATCAAAGCGGAATGTATATTTTTTTTTTTTTCAAATCCATCACTCTGTTGAGTCTAAAGCGCAATCAATAGCAGTCACCGGAAACAAGACCAAAGTGAACAAAACAAAAAAACTTCGAACGCTTTTTTCACGACAAACCTCTAGCTGAACAACGGCTTAAACTTGATAGTTTTTCCAAATATTTTTTCATAACTAGCATCGATTCCTATAGAACAAAATATACTTTTGAATTTCTGGAACAAGTTTGTGCGAATGCGTTCGTTTTTATTTATGGTAAAATACTATCTTTGCCGGAAATTGCGAATCAATTTTTGTTTTAATACTACGGCTTACTATGGACTTTAAATACTTGATTTAAGCCGATAATCTTCGACTGAGTACCATACAGATTTAAGCTTACATTCCCGATTAATTCATCGACTAATCAAGGCTGACCTGATCGAGATGAGAAAGAGAGAGAACATTTTGCATGTTGGTGTTCCCAACCATCAGCACACCCTACCGTGTATGGTGCAGTACAATTACTTTATACTGGACAAATTTTATCAATTTCAATTTTTGCTTCGTTCAATTTCTCATTGTCTATAGAAATGTTTGACTGACTAAATTGTGTTAGCTTTTTTATTCTTTTGGAAGGTTTTTCCAACTTTGCAAATGGCATATATCCGACTTCCAATCTACGCCATTAGACTAATATTGGTAGTCAAAATTAATTATTGGCCTTTACGAGATCCCCTGCTACGATAGAATTTATTAAACTATATAAACTTAACGATACAAAATAATATAAAAGATAAATTTTTAAGGTTTATTCTCAAGTATGCAATTCTGTATTTTTGCTTATTTTAATCACTGTAAAAAATGTGTTTCAATATAAAAACTTTCATGTTTTCAATAAGGTCAATCGTCTCATTTAATTAACGTTGACCCCCTCATGCTCGAACAGACAAGTGTCAGCGACGTGCCCTGGTCCGCCCGTTCTCGCTGTTCGTTCTGCTCCGGCCTCTGTGATTCGCATGTCACACAGAGAGATCTATAAAAATTGCTTAGATTCCAACAAACACGAAACCTAAAAAATCTGCGATGCCAGGCAGAGATGGATCGAATTAATTATCACAAAATGTTGAAAAATGTTCTTTAAAACAAATTTAAACATACTTTTTTCGCTTCGTTCAGAGCGTCATTATAAATCTATTCTATTAAATATATTAAACAAAAAAGACAAATAATAAAAGTCATATTTTACCAAGGCTGGAAGAATAATAATGTGTTCAATTAAAAATAATGTAAATCGTTAGTAAAAATTTAAATAAATGTTGTACGTGAGGTGTCCAACAAAATAAATCAGGACGCGAGGCCTGAAGAATAAAGAGTGCATTTGAGTATTAATGTGGGTCTAGGTCAGGGCGTTTATCATTCAGGATTTGATCTTTATCCTCTAGAGATACTGTCAAACTAAACAGTACGTTCAACTTTTTTTCTATAATCCAGCCAGGAGCGTGGAAATACTGTTTTACCTATTTTATCTTTTTACACGTAAAAAAATATTTAGATTAATTGTTGTTTTTTTGTGCAATAATTTGTTTTGTATTTTTTTAAATCAAGAAATGATTTTAGTACTTTCTTTTGACTGTTTATAAAATAAAACATGGAACAAGAAAAAGAGTGGATAAATATATTTCCAAGTTTTGCTACGACTATGGATTGAACCGAAAGCATACTCTTCGTACATTTTTAATTTCATCTCGGACAAATTTCGCCACAGCGGATTCCTGTGTCAAAATGTACACGGATCAATAAAGGATTAAAGCGGGGAAAGGTGCGGGCCGAGAGGTGAACCTTTCACCGTTCCAAGCCGGGTTATCGAGAGTGAATCGGCTACGTGGAGAAATTTACAGCTAGAATGAGGGCGGAATCTCGAAATGAAATGTTACTTTCATCACGGCTTTTCCACTGCAACATGACGCCCGAAAACAAGAGCGTAGTGCCTTTGGGCTGTATGAAACAGGATACGATGCACGTCTTGTCATGGGGTACGATTTCAAACGCACCTTGACAAAATAATGGCTGTAGCAGTCGAGTTCTTTAGCTATTATTCCTATCCTTATTAACATTACTAATAACATGGTTCTTAATTCAAATTGGTGCGAATTTAATTTAACAAATTAAGCAACTTAAGACATACTGTTGATACGTTTTCTTTAATTATTTAGACACTATACTTTCCTTTCTTCCGAGTATATAGTGGGTTGCGGATGGTGGGTTGTAAAGCCGGAAACGGCCAATAAACAAAATCATTTTACTGCAGTGGTGATGAGATTTTCTATGAATTAAACTTTCAAAAAAACCTATATTAACAAAATTAGAACTGTAAAAGATCAAATTAACTGTAAATTGCTCAAAAGGAAGAAATCATTTATATTTTCAAAGTTTGTGAACTTAAAAAATCAAGGAGAATAACTTTCTTCTCTATTGAGGTATGAATTAATTGATAATTTCAACAGTAAAATCTGTTAAATGAAGAGTATTGTGCAAAAAACAATTTTAAAACGTACATGAAGGAAATAATGACATATAATTTCTCTCTTCTGTAATCTTACATCTATAAATCTTTAAAAATCATGCTGACTTAAGACTTTCCTTTTTTATTTATTCATTTATTTTATTATCCGACTATGTAGTGCAATTAAATATTTCCTCGTGTTTATAAATTTATTTCTAGTTCAAGTATTGCGGTTATTAAAAAGTTTACTATTTGAAAGGTATCATAATGTATAAATGCGAATGCAAATTCAAAATTGTTTAAAATCCATGGACTTTTAAAACATTGTAATTTTTGTGAATTTGAGTGAATTAAACAATCAAAGACTGTACTATATTAATGATAATGTTTGCACTCTTTATATTGTTACTAGAAAATATGATGATAAAATTTCTCCAAAAGTCCATAAAAAAGAACAGATTTAACACATTGATCTACTCTGGACATGCCCGAATCTGCAGATATAAGTTTTATTTTAATTATTTTATGTGATTTTGCATTACTGTATGACTGGAACACCGCGATCCAACCCTCGGATGCCAAAAACGAAATAAAAAATATGATTAAAAGAAAGTGGCAGCATCGGTAGGCCGGATTGGCAGAAAAAATCGCACGGACCAACAGCCCTGTTGATAGGTGGCCCTCGGAGGATCTGAATCGTAGAAGAAGGGTCATCCTCACCCAATTAAGGATAGGCCATGCGAGGTTGACACACGGACATAAACTTTTTTGTCCGGCACGTAGAGAAAGGGTATTCAATGAAGGATGCAATTCCTTAGCTCCGTATAGAAAGTGTGTGGAATTGCCGCCCGATGTGAGTATCTGCTTGAGCACGACAGTATCTGGGTCTCTGGATATCTGGGGTTCCGATTTTTGGAGGAAACAGGGTTGTTTTTTGTATATATTAATGATAGTATGGTGTCCTTGGTGTGTGTTGAGAGTGAATGTATTTATTGGTGTGAATGTGTAGTGTGAGAGGGTTGTGATGGAGAATTTGGATTTTAGAAAGAATGTATGAGAGAGAATGTATTTTAAAATGAGTGAGGATGTGAATAGGTTTGCATCTAGGAACTGCATGGGTTGGGTGCTGAATTGACGAAACTGTTGACAACACCCGGAGCCCAACCTCATTGCTGGACGGATATGACCTAGGTCAGCCCGCGGACTGTCGTGGGGGGGGATCCTGAAGGCATTAATGTTTGAGACGTGCTCATAGTAAATAGTGTATTACTACGTTTGTTTTAATCTTAATTGGGTCTTTGATATAACACTGAACAATGTTGTTCCTTTTTTAATTATTTTTATTGTTCAATTAAATGTGACACAATAGTATTAAATTTTAGTATTATTTTTTTACACAGATGTTAATAAATTATCTGTATATGTTAAAAATTTAACGGCTGTCGTTGTAATTATTTTTTTAAAAATTTTAATAACTATTATTTAAGTGTGGCGTTTATATGATTGTCTAGTTTACCGTTTATCAAACTTGATCATAAATCAGGTTAATACATCTTGGGGAAAGCATTTACGTTGACCGTCTTAAGACAATTAATCGCCCTGGAAAAGATCGTGGCTGAGTAGGACGTCGTTGCTTGCTGTAAGAACCAGGAGGCCAGGATGTAATAAATTGCCAGACCGGTGAATCAGAGTTAATACCCAGTTCTTGGCAAGGGTCACACTGTAAAACCGCCCTTAGCTAATCGATTCAGTCTCCGACAAGCTCTGTATGCAGGTCGTGCTTACAAATGTTCGGCGGTGGGGAAGGAAAAAAATTATGAACGATTCCGCTACTGTAACATAGAATGAAATCGTCTCGAAATCATGAAATTTTCCCTTGGCTGGCCGCGGGATCGATCCGAAGAATTGCCGAAACCGCGATGCGCCGAGTTTCGCATGGATTTTCAGAGGTTGTAAATTTGCGTTAAATATTCACCGGTCGTACCGTCAACCCTTTCACCCTTTGTTGGGATCCTGGAAACGGATCAGGCGTTTGGCCAACAAGTAACACAGGCAAATAATAAATATAGCTTTTAAAATAATCACAATTGTACGGAGGAAAATACACGCCGAATAAGGGACAGAGGAATGTTAGAAGACGTGATTCTGCGGCCGGTTCCACCAGATCGATTCAGCCCTCAAACGCACATAGTTCAAAATAATTCCAGATAGATGATGTAAACAACCTGTTCAAATGTCTATAATTAGCCGTATTTAATTGCATTTATTAACTCCAAAATCATACCGTTACAATGCTCCAATTATCTATATTTTCAACGTTTATAACTTTTTAACACCTTTTAAATTTGCATTGTCACATTGATCAAATAATCGTATCAAAACCGTGCAAAGGAAAAGATTTGAGGTCAAACATATTAAAATTATTTCATATACTTAATAAAATCCTACACCTTATAATTTAATAAGGCTATATTGTTAACAAAATCATTTTAAATAAACCATAGTCAGTAACATGACAAAGAGCTTCAGATAAACGGTTAACCCGTGCGGTCAATTTATCAATTGAATTTATATGCGACATAAATTAATCTACGATGATTAACAATCGTTTAGGCTAAATTTTATACTTTATCAACCGTAATTGACAAATATACATCGCATATTTAAAAAAAAGTTTACAATATTTGTTTGAGACTGATTTCATCTGTTGTTAATGTCTTATCTCCGGTTTTACCGTCCGGATTAAGGAAGCTAAAGGCAAAGGGCGTTAGAACCAAGACCCGAGTCTCCGTTCCAATAATTCCAGTTTCCTGAATTTGAGATATAATTCGACAATAAATATCTCCATGAAAGATCATAAGCTTGGATAAGGTTTTTGACGATTTTCCAAGATTGATACTGTTTTCTTTTCTGACCCACTTTGGTGAACGAAAGGCAGGGGTTTTCTATTTTTTTTTCTTTTTCTCTCGAAAAACCTTTTTCGTGTCCCCTCGATTAAGTGAATTATATATTTAGATATTCGTACCGTACGTCCAAAAATTTAAAAATCTGGTCACGTTTGGCAGTAATGGTTGATAACGGGAGCCCATTCGTTCAGGAATAATCCAACGCCATTTAGACTTTTACCTCAGCCCTGATAATCTTTAATAATCCGATTTTGAAAATAACAAATGAACTCTTTAGGGAAAAAAACATTGTTATTTCTTAACAACTTTTCTTCGTATTTCAGTAACCAGGAAATCACTAACACGTCGTTTAAAAGTCGAAAAAAAGTGCATTGTCGTGATGCACTCTTTCACGAAGTTTAATTTTTATTATTTCAACTGTAATAAAGTTGAGAAATAAGCAAATTTCTTTCAAAAAGTTTGATTTGGACAAACAAAATAAAAAAGTTTTAAGACCGGTGTACAAAGTTCAGAACGAACCCCTTTTTTGATACAGGCTAATCGACGCTGATAATTATGCCAGTAGATTAAAGATTACTTATAAGTAGAGATAGAGAACAGGAACTTTAGAAAATAGATCAAAAGAAGTTCTAGCAAAATTTCATCTCTTTTTTACGTTTCACGTTTACTCTTTAACCCAGCCTCTGTTTTCCCTATAAAAACCCATTAAAAACCTCTAAAAAAAATATTAATAATAACAATACGAAAAATGAACATAAAAATGTTCTTATAGAACAAAACAAGATCTTCGTGTTTTGACTAAAATTAGACAAATTATTGCAAGATTTAGTCAGACTTTCTTTAAAAATATTTTGACGAAAATTAAAACTCCATCCCTGTCCCAGGTCGTAACTTGTTCAGCAGTAACGACGATAAAACATTTAATCATTATTATTGCCCATTATTTATTTATCCCATTTTTTATATGATGCAAACAGAAAAATACTTGAGCCACTGACCCAACTATCAAGATTTATGAGATTTACATCCTGTTGATAACAAACTCGTTAAATTAATTCACTTAATTTTTGTTGCATATTTTAAAGACTTTAATAAATACGGAAAGAAAGTACAAAATATAAAAGTTGAATTTATTATGAACAACTTAATAATAGAGTTTTGTAGTTTAATTGGCAATAATTTGAATTATAAAAGCAATTTACCTGGAGTAAAGACTAAACAGATTAATGGGCGTAAAATTAAAGGTTTAAAAACTTTTATTTTATTATATAAAAAATGTATAAAAAAATTTTTATTTGTTTTAATAAGATAGATGGATTAATTGCTATGTAATGTTAATTAATTAGCTAATAAAAATCACTTGTTTGTTGGAAAATTATATTCGAGAGAAATATCTGTATTGTATTTGAAGTTTCTTTTTCTGCTCTTGAATGGTGTGTTTATGTACTTAACTTTTGTTAGTGGTTTTTTAAGATAAAACTTTAAACAGGCCAGGAAATGTTCCTATTTACAATTTTTTTAAAGTTATAATTGTTTGAGTTTTGTTTTGCTTTTCGGGCGAGTCTGAAAATTGGCATCTATGCGGAGAGTGTCTCAAAAGTTCTGTATCGATTTAAAAATGTCGTGATTCTTATGATTTTTTTGTTATTATCGGAGGTGTTTTGAGTTCGTGGGGTGGTGAGGGCGTAAGAGAATGCTAGGGGGGGCGACGAGAGGGGTCGATACAGGGTGCTTCTCACTTGTTGTATCTCATCTTGACCCAGCGATTAGGGTGCATATTTCGAATTCCACCGCCCCATGCAATTGACAACCGGTCGAGGTGCTACTCACGCGAGTTGGGCAAGTTGGTATCACAATTGGCCAGGTTGTTCTTGGAGGCGTGGGTGAAGTCCTCCTCCTCTTGCGTGTCCCTTCGAGGGCTGGCGGGATTCTCCTCGATGGACGTCATTTCGGCCGAGTCAAGCACAACACATTTCCTCAAAGAAGCGCACACCTCTCGTGACACTCCCTGCGATCCGGGACTCGACTGGATTCTCCCAGGACTGAAAAGAGGCTCTGGCCTCTCGTCCGCTCCCCACTCGCTCGCCGTCCCCACCACCGCGCTGCCGCCCCCAGCTTTGACCCAGAGCCGCCTCCTCCGAGTCTAGTCCCTCAACGATTCTCCTGCAAAACTATCCTGAAATAATCCTCGGCCCGTTCGGATATTGCGGAAGAGGTCGCCCCACGAATTGCTGCTCTGTTTGATCAAGAGTCGGCCGTAATCAATAACTCTCTCCCCAACCCCCGCTGATCGACATCCCGTCCAAGAAACCCTCTAAGCAACTTTAAACTTTGTAAAAACTTTTAAAACCAAGCGTCAAAATTAAAGGAAAATCAATAAATTTGTTATAGGACCAAAGAAACGCAGGATCGAAATTTACGAAACATTGTTATTGAAAACAGAATAATTTCTCCGAAACAGTACGGTTTTCTTCTGGGCAGATCCACTGAATAGGCTTTGTTTGATGTTACTCATTTGATTTCACAAATAAATTAATAAAGGCAATTACGCTGTTGGATTGTTTCTTGACATAAAAAAGGCTTTCGACTCTGTTGATCATTAAACTCCTTGAATCATATTTATCGGCCAGAACACAAAGGTTTAAATAGTTTATAGTTCTTCTTTACGCGTTCGATCGCGAGTACCAGAAGGTACAGTCTCAGGCCCAATTTTCTTTGTTTTTTATATATTAATGATTTTTTGAAAATTAAATTCTCTGGAAAAATATTTAGTCATGCAGATACTTTTTTTCATTTTTTCAGGTGATAATTTAATTAATTTAACTAAAACTAAAAATAATGATAACGAAAATTATTAATTTTTGGTTAAACTCAAACTTTCTACTTTTAAACACATAAAAATGTAATGTATTACACTTTTCATTAAAAAAGAAAATAAATACTAATAATTTAAAATTTGCTTTTCATACTTGCCTATCCCTTTTGCTTACATTGTTAGATGTTTTTGTGTGACAATTCTCAAATTTGAGATTTATTTTACATATTGCCTCTTTAGTTTCCCGTCTGAGAAAGCGCTTTTATAAATTTAGAATTTTACGTAACTTTATGAAAATTGAACTCTTAAGAGCAATATATTTTTCTCTTGCAATGTCCATAATAACCTATGGTATTGTTTCCGGGGAAGAAGTAATAAACGCTACAACTCTGGATAATTCTTAAAATTATTTTAATCTTGTAACTAGTTACATTAGTGAATATAACACAAGTTCATTGGCTAACTCACATTTTTACAATGGAAAGACTACGCAATTATATAATTTTTCATTGAATTATATAACACTTTTTTTGTCTTTTAGTAAAGAGAGGTTCATCATTCGAAATGTCTAAAACTACAAAGAAGACAAACATTTATATTGTATTTAAGATATTTTTTAAAGCCAAAATGTAATTTTTTCATGATACACGTTTATTGTGTATTATGTTTGTTTGTTTTTCATTATACTTTTGTAAAGATATATTTTGTTTATTTGTCTGATGACCCCCAAAATCTCCTGCTGTCTAGGACAAGCTTGGCTTTTTGACAGCAGGCAGGGATGTACCAAAATATTTTTTTGGGTGTAAATTTATACGTAATGTACATTCTTGCAAATAAAGATTTATTATTATTATTTACATACCTTGTCCGACTAATTATTTTGACTACTTTTTTACAATTCATTTATCCGTTAGGTCTATCGTAACCGTCACGTTTACTAAATTCAAGCAAACATCAATTTATGTCTGGTCGTTTCCGATCATTCCGGCTTGCCCAACCTCGCTGCATTGGGCTGGTGGACACGTTTTTGTTGCATTTTCTCATCCAGCTTATTTCCTGATGAACCAAACTAATTTTATTAATGACCATAAAGTAATCAAAAGGCTATTGATAGAATACTTATTGAGGTCTGAAAAATAAAATAACACAGACCCAACTACAAAATAATATTCTTTTTATTAATCTTTTTTACATGAATTATGAGAGAAAACATTATTTACATACCCTTTCCATTCCATCTAATTATTTAGACTAATTTATTGCATTTTACTTATTCGCGTGAACGCCACGTGTACTTAATTCAAGATAATCTACAATTTTCAATTTCTAAGTTTCTGATCATTTCGTTTTGAGTATTAAATTCTGTTGCATTGCTTCGCCTAGCTTGTGCCCATGATCAACTGAACTAATTTTCTTGATGAAAGGTCACTAAAGGCTATTGATCGATTACTTATTGAGGTCTAAATAGTAGAATAACACACAGATCAAGCTACCAATATATCTTTTATACATGAATGATGCATTATCTTACACAGAAACATTTTTAATTTATATTTATTTTATAATTTTTCATATCATTTTTATCTTTCTATTCTTTCTCAAATTTAGATTTGGAATATTTAATTAGTTTATTTTATAATGGATTTTCCTCTATTATTAATAAATGTATTAGAGCTATTAAAGAATCAATATCGACCACGTATTTGATAAACATTTGCCAATGAATAATATTGTTAGCGTAGTATTTTTAAAATGAAGTAAAACCTAACGCCTTTCAAATTCAATCTAAAATTTGAAGTGATTAATTCCCTATCGAAGAAAAAGTGGATAAATGTTTTTTTATAATATCACTAACATAGACTCTGTTTTAAATGTTTTTCTAGTTATATTTTTTCCCATTTGCTCCTGTAAATTTCATAAACACGTCTTTATTAAAAACCAAGATAGAAAACGTAAAGATTTGATAAGTATAGGTACCATAGCTTCAATTACAAAGAGAGATAAATTATACTTGAAATATAAAAAAATTAATTAAGTTATATTTTAATAAATGCAAAAATTTATTTACATCTCTTGAAATATAAAACAAATCCTAATAATAAATTACTTATGACCAATTTTAAGAAATACAAAAATGTTCTTATTTTACTTGAAATATATTATAAAAATCCTACTATTGAATAAATTGCAATAATAATACTTAGCCTATTTTTAGTCTGGATCGTGGTAACTTACTGCTTTACTTTTAAAAAAATGAGAACATCATAACATTATTCAGGGACTACTTATGAAGCTAGTATTATCGGCCTATATCACTGTCTTAAAAATGTATTAAAATCTTTAACGATTTATATTCTTAATTAATCAATTCAGTTTTCAATCTGGTATCATTATTGAAGATGATCTTTATGGTCCTACTAAATTTAATACTCAAAATTTAGATCAAAGTAAAGATGACTGGTAAACTATTAAATATTAAAAAAGCTTTTGTTTCAATTATTCACTCTCACTTAGATTAAATTTTTAAATTTTATGAGACAGGTCGTTGATATGGAATTGAAATTGTTAGTATTTTATCTCAGGGGCGGAGTGCTAATATTAGAACAAATAAAACTAATCATTATCCAGATAATTTCTTCTGGTGTGCCTCAAGGTGCAGTTCTTGGACCTTTAATGTTTTAGAGAACATTTATATGTTGGAATCTACATTTGATTTTCCTGATGAACTTGTCCATTTATACACTGATCATAATAGAAATAACTTTAATGAAACAGATAGAACAAATTTTCGCTAATATTACATTATAATTGACAATAATTTTCTTCGCTAAAATTATACAAGAACAATTTGACCAGGTTGTTGTGAAAATTTGATATTAATGGAAATGTTAAATTTATGAATGTATTGTAGTAGAAACGGGTTATTCATTTGGAGTCTACAATTTAATATAATTTTGCATAATGTAAATTTTTTTAGTAGTTTATATCTGAAGATTATTTTTCCTTTATTTTGTTGTACTTCACTTTTTTTCCTTTGTAGCCATCATGATTTTCTATGTATGTATATACAATTTGTATCGAGAGTATTTCAAATACGATGTTATATGGGTTATAAACACCCTCGGGGTTTCAATGTTTTTGACCCATTTGTAGTCAAAAAGTAAGTCGGTGTCGAAGGCTGCTGGAATCGAACCCAGCATCTTTACGTTATGCCTAAACCGTTGCGGTCGCTGATCCCCCCCCCCCAGATATGGTTGAGAATCTTTTCGTCTATCACAAAAGTCAAACTATTTTTGCCTTATGGATAAATATTATTTTGTAATATTCATTTGTTGTGTATTCCTCGGTATTTGTATATAAATTATCTAGATTGTGGGAACGTAAATTTATAACTTACAACCAAACATCTATTTTAAAAAAATTTAACTATAAGCTCAACTTAAATGTTATACACAACAAACAAGTAAAATTAAATTCATGTGGAAATTTAGTCGTTATCGTCAAAAGTGGGATGTCAAGTCTCAAAACGACCGCACGAAGGATGCGGTTGTGCCTTTCCCGAACTCAGCCCAGACTTAAATTAACGGGACTGCTTGCGGCAAGTACGGCGATAATTTTCCCTGTCGATAATACCCGCCGATTTCGTTCCGTTTAAAATTGAAACTTATCCGAACTCTACGTGAAACTTTATAAAGTTGCTGACTTCAAAAACTATGCACAGCCAGATCGCTCTGCCGTGTAAAACACAAAAAAAAATATTTTAAAAAATCTAAAATAGATGGTTAAAAATTAATTGAGAAATTAGTTTATATCATTATCGACTGTATTTTTTTATTTTCTTAATTGTTGGACTTCCCCTATTGAAAGAGTAATACTACATTGCTTATCCTATATCACACAATTAATAAGTCTACTTGGTTCAAAGGTTATTACAAAATTTACCATCTAAATTTACGCTCCTTGCTTGTGCATCTCGGATCATACACCTGCCTTTGATACTTGTTTATGGCATGGAATCACTTTTTTTTTTAAGTCCACTTCTCTACGTTATTTTTCCGTTTTTTTTCTGGACGGTTGCCCTGTTTCGTTCCAGTTGTTGAATATTTTATTATGTTTGTCTGAACGATTTGATAAATTGGTGCAGTTTCCAGTTGAAACTATATAAAAAAATTTCTTCCAGTTTGCCAAACTTAGACCAAATAGGATCTTTGAAACGCATTAACTAAATTTTCCTCCCAATTTGTCAAGTCTGTTGAAAATACAATTACAAATATCGCTTTAAAAGAATTACAAGAAGAATTGAATAAAATGCGGTCTGAAATAAAAATAATTAATTTCCTTTCAGATGAAATTAAGCCAGAGGTGTCTCTGTTCTAATTCCTTTTATAAAATCAGAAATTTATTCTTGCTCAAGGTATACAGGGTGTCCCAATGTTCGAAAATGTGAGCTAAGGTAAATTTGAAGGGGGGGGGTAGAAATTCAGAAAATTCGAGAAGAGGGAAAACACTTTGGGCATTTCCTCTGAAAATTTCCTCCTTTGTTGTTAGGTGCTTGCCACAAGAAGAACCATTACATTTATTGTATGAAGCTTTCTGGTATGGTTTTTGTGAGATTACAGATGAGTCATTTTTATTTTACAAAGCGAGTTCTAATTGATTTATTTCTACCCCCTTCAAATGTACCTTAGATTTTCGAACATTCAATTGTTATTTTTCAACTCTACTAGATCGTTATTTAAAAACCTGGATATATCACCGTAAAGCAAATTAGATGAAGAAGTTTTTGTAAAATTTGACAAGTTGTAGGTATTTTTTTGTAACCTCAATAGAACGTGCAATCATTACCAAAATTTTAAATTTTGTAATTTTGACATTTTCCAACTGATATTGGCTAACATTTTATGTCATTCATATTATTGTAAAGAAGTATCTTACGGCAAATTTAGCGTTCTTTCAAATGGTGTTCAATTGGATTTGTTGTAGTCTCAACATTTTGGAAGTTGTAAGCGTTTTTATGTGGTAAGGTAGTGAAAAGTTGAAAAAACCTAAATTGACGAATATCTTCAAAATAGAGAACTTTCCGAAAATTTTCTGCTGAGCATTTTTTTGCTACAAACGAAGAGTAGAATTGATTCCCTGAGTTTCGTCAGAAGGAACCGGGACACCCTGTATACCATACACATACAGCAATAGATCAAAAACCATTCAAAAATTAACTATGAACTAAATTTTTATACAAAAATTGTTTATGATTTAATTTAAACAGTTATTCTAGTTAATCAAATAATTAAGTAAATTATTTAAGGAGGTATGAGTACATTGCAAACCAGGTTAGATTCAAGATCCTTTCGAGAGAAAACTTGGAAATTTCCCTCTACATCCATTTAACTCATTATCGCCATTAGGTAGGAGTATTCTTCTGATAATGACAAGCAATTCTCAAACTTCTGTATCAAACTTCCAACATTTCCAAGGGTATGAGCAGACTCGTGGCATTTCCAAAAATGAAGTCTTTGAATAAAAAAAGGTATTTTTTACCTCCCCTGTATTGACATATTATAGGGCAATAAACAATGAAATAATATATTCAAGTAAATAGAAGTTTGAATGACGGGCGAGCAACAAGAGGACTTTATATCTTTTTCAATCCCTAATTCACTTATTTTTGATTAAAACAATCATATACATATACTTCACACTCTTTTCCTGGTTCCTTTTAATGTCTGCATAAATCTTTTCGTGTCCCTTTATTAAAAATAGCGCTCTGTTAAGTATTCCTTTATTAATTTGCGTGCCTAAACAGAGATGCCTAAGAGAATTAGGACGAGTGAAAAAGTCGTTTTTTAATAATTAAAAGAGAATGAAGTGGTTGTATTCAAAACCCGGGCGAAGGCAAAAATACTTTTATACATTTACCTTTCTACTAGATAAGCCCGGAGTCAAGGTGATCCGTTGAAGCATCGCATCCAAAGTAGAATTTTACCCAATCCAGGTCAGATGTATTCCATTACGAGATGCTCTTTTAAGACTATGATCGGATCAAGGGTAAAATCATAAAAACGACAAAGCCGGTAATGTCACATCTGTAAAAGATTCCATCTATAAAAAGAAAAACGTAATTCGTAACATTTTATTAGCTGTTTCACGTAGAAAACATCGCAATATAACATCTTGGCAAATAAGTTTCACACTGACCTGAAAACCCAATAACTTAAATTTATAGTAAGATGTCCCAATTTTTAAATACATTCATAGTTATGTAGGTATTTTTCCAAGGTTTGTCAGATCATAAAATGTTAAATTGAAATTTATATATATTGGAAAAAACTATATTTGCATTGCATTGTCTTTTTATATTTTTCTTTGTTAAAATCATGTGATGATAACTGCAGTTTATTTAGCCAATAAGACCGATATGTTCATTGCCAATACAAACAATGTTCTTTAGAACCTGGCATTGATCCTAGGTCTATGTACAATAGAATCGTGTAAAAATCAACAGTTGTACAACAACCCTTTGAATAATATTTCAACATACTGCCCACCACGATTCAAGGCTAGCGTCATTCAATAATCTTTATATTTTACAGCTTTATTTTGTGGTATATGAAAATAATTTTAATGAATTTTATCATTCGTACTATCTACTTTGAGTTTTTTAAACTATTTTTTACACGAGTTTTTGGTTTCAAGCATGACGAAATTAAGAAGAATCGTAATGAAATTAATTTCTACCCAAGACAAATCTGTTTTATATAATATCCTCTTAATAGCAAAAATTGATATTCCGACAAACCAAGAATACCCAGCGCTTAGCATTTCACGATTTGCAAATTAAAAAATGTCTAACTGCAAGTGTTTAATTAGTTTTGCCAAAAATCCTTCTACGTCAATCTCTCATTACGTCCAGCCTACTATATATTGAGAAATGTTGATCTATTTATTGAGCTACTCAACATTTTTTCCTTAGGTAAGAGTTAGGTTTGGGGATGGGAATTAGGTTAGGGTTTTGAAAGGGTTAGGGTTCGGGACAGTTTAGATCATAATCGTGATTTTATGTTTTTCCATGTAGAAGATTATGCAAGTGTTTTATTAAGTTTGTCTGTTTGTTTCTTCCTCTCTCACTCTCTCTCTCTCTCTCTCTCTCTCTCTCTCTCTCTCTCTCTCTCTCTCTCTCTCTCCCTACCTCTCTCCCTCCCTCCCTCCCTCTCTCTCACTCTCTCTCTCTCACTCTCTCTCTCTCACACACACACACACACACACACACACACACACACACACACACTCTATCTATCTTTATATCTATCTATCTATCTCTAAATGTATAAAACACTGTACAATACCAATATCTATGTATATGAATTAATACATACCATATGAAATTAAGAAAGCCTCCAATACAGAAGAAATCAAAAGACTTTATATAAAACGGCTAATAAAGAATGATTAATAATTGAATTTATTATATATGCCACGTATTCAAACTATTATAGTATATTGTAAGTTATTTTGCACAAAAGTGTAAGTTCTTTTTTACGATTTGTTTCTTAACACGAAGCATTACAGCTTTTAATGAGGTAATGAAAATCTAATTTTATAATATAACATTGTTGGTAAATTTTGTAATTATATAATTTCTTTCTTTATTTATTTATTACCGTTAAATGAACGTAAATTTTTATTTGGTTAATATCATTGTTTCACATTCAGTTTAAATTTGTTTTTATTGCCATATACATATGATCATCTAGAAGTAATGTAAGTGCAAATGGTAAAATGTTCGTTTCTCGTTGATTGTATGAAAGGTCAAATTGAACTAACTCCGCAAGATTTGTAAAAATAAATCGTTTATCAAATCAAATCCAACATCTCTCTCTCTCTCTCTCTCTCTCTCTCTCTCTCTCTCTCTCTCTCTCTCTCTCTCTCTTTCTCTCTCTCTCTCTCTCAGTCTATCTCTCCAATCGTCTATCTGGGAACTGTCTTTCTCTCTATCTAAATATCTATTTTATATTAATCTATCAATTTTTTTGTCTTTCTTGTTTTCCTACTTTTCATTTATTCAAACGTTCTTTCAAACGTGGACATACTCGAGTGAGTGAGTTTATGATAAAGCGAAACATAAGATTTAAATCTGTAAAATAACAAAAACCGACTAAGCAACCGCGGATCACAGCAAAATGTCAAAAATTTGTGAAAATATATTTGTATCAGTTTTACTGCCAAATCAATTAACTAAGATGAGTTTATTTTTGTCTCTTTAAATTTTTAAGTCTTCGCTTTATTCTCATGACATTTAAAAAAGGAAGGAGTTTCTCTATTAAAAAAACAACAAACTTTGAAATTAATACATGCCTTTTGTTAAACTATTTACTACCCAATTGATTGTGTTTCATCTGGTTTCGTCGGATTAGACGGACAGTTTATTGGATTAACTAATCGATCCTTGTTGTCTTGTCTCCCTGTCTTTTTTTGGAGTTGTCTTGAAATGACTCCGCTCCGCGGCCAGGACTTTCCTCTGGTTCTTCCTTTTGTCTTTAATTAATAGAAATTCTCTCTAGTGGACACAAACCCGTCTATCACAAGGCTTTCACGCTTTGATTGAATTTCCTTTTGTTATTGTTGCTCACTTCGCTAAATGTGTTTAAAATTTTCAATTTATGAACATTGATTAATGACAGGTCAATGATGGGCGATCAAGTCAGCTCAATCTTGTCTGTTTGTGCTCCCGTTTTAGTACAAGTTCAAAATGTTTTATTTGCCTTATCGTTCATTTTAAATTGTTTCTTTTTTCCTATTTATTTATGATGCAAATGTTTTTCTTTCTTTTCTAAGAAACACGATATTAAACCATTAGAAGGTGTTACTCTAAAAGCTAGAATAAAATAAATTAGGCTAATTGTCAAATGGGGTTAGCGATTACTTCTACATTAAAATTTAACGTCGTAAACGAAATAACTTTTTCTTTCGAAGAAAAAAAAGATGGTGAAAATGTTCAAAATTCTGAAACTGTAAGGAGTGAAACGTTCATACAATGAGGCAAACGCAAATCCTTACTTTCCTTACATTCCTCTAATTGCTATTGCTGTCACATTTTTGCAAGCGGACAAAGGGAACTTAGAAAGGTCTCTTTTCAACGGTAATTATTCCATTTCTTTCTCTCTCTCACTCTCCATCTTTCTTTCTTTATCTTTCTGTCTCTCTCTCTCTTTCTCTCTCTCATTCTCTCTCTCTCTCTCTCTCTCTCTCTCTCTCTCTCTCTCTCTCTATCTATCTATCTATCTCTCTCTCTCTTTCTCTCTCTCTTTCAAAAGTCTGATTGGAAAGCGAACCGCAGTTACTCGCCATTCTTTTCGACCAGTTATGTCATATTCCATTCGAAAATTTTCTCTCATCATTTCTCATTTTCCATATCTCTTATTTCAGACCCTATTTTTATATGTTTTTTTTTTCTCGCCCCCTCCATTCTATTTCAATACCTTATGTCCTTCTAACCTCCTTTCAAATATTTCCTCTCACATTCTCTTTCTATTTCTTTTTTATATCTTTTACACCTTTTCTCTTTCAATACATTTTATTCCTCCTGTCCTTTACAAATTCTCGTAGAGTTTTCTGTTTTTCTGTCCTGTTTGAGAGAGGAGACTAACCATGTTAATCCGTCTTATTGTTGTTTTTGTTAATTAATTGGCAGTTAGTTAGGTGAATAGGACATGAATCTGCGAGTTTTAGAAGTAATGTGGTTCAATCTCTCTCTCTCTCTCTCTCTNTACTGATAATATTTATTATATATTTATATATATTTATAACAATAATAAGAAACAAAACACAATAAAACTTCCTTTCTTTATCTTTTTCTCTCCCTCCCTTTTTCTTTCTCTCTATCTCACTTTCTCTCTCACTCTCTCTCTCTTTCTTTCTCTCTCACTCTCTCAGTTTTTTACCAAAATATTTTCTTTCCTTTGTCCAGTATTGTTTATTTTATATTTCCTTCGAACATTTTTTCTCATCATTTCTCATGCTCCATATCTCAGATCTTACCCTCTCTCTTCATATATTTATCTCTTTTTTTCGTCCCTCACTTTATTCTCTTATCTTCTTCTATCTCTCATATTCCTTTTCTATTTCGTTTTGATCCCTCTTACACATGTTGTCTTAAAATACATTTTCTCTCCTTCTTCCTCTTTACAATTTCTGGTAGACGTTCTCAGTTTTTTCTGTACTGTTTTTCTTCTGTAGTTCTTCCAATTCAATACTATCTACCCCTCCCTTTCTATCTATCTATCTCTATCTCCATCTTGCTTTTATTTACTCTCTTCCAATACCTCTTATCTTGTCTTACCTCTGAACTTTCTCTATCATAGCATCTTTTTTTATCTTTTACTCTTTGCCTTACCCCTTTTGTTTTTCAATACTACACATTAATATTTTCTCTCGTCTATCTATCTACCGCTCTCTTTTTCTCACTCAATCCAATCTTAATGCCTCTATCATGAACCAATTCAATTAATTTAACCACTCTAAGTAAAGAAATGAACTTTAACTGTTTCTGCTGGAAGATGCTGTACTACTTTATACAGTAGTACATGTATAAAGATTTTTTTCTGTTAGTGGCATTGATTTTTCACTTTTTGTTTGCTTTTTTATTTGGAGAGAGTATTTAACCAAGTTAACCATTTTTTGTATTTCATTAGGTGCTCCACGCGTTAACATTTACAAAATTTAAGAAAGAGGAAAAGTTCACGTTTTGACTAACGGCGTACGCAAAAACGTAGCTTCTTTATAACTATACAATTTGACAACCAAACGAATCTCCATCACTCAATCACCATTAAACTTTATAAAATGGTCCAAATGGTTTTCTGAGAAACAAAAGCGATCTGTTTAAGCAAATCGAAATGAATTAGTACTTCCTATTTGACAAAGCAAGGTCGCAAGGTCTCTTATTGCGTTGGTGACGTGGCAAAATTGTTCTTCTCGTCCTGGCACGTGCCTCATATCAGCCGGACTCATACCTTCAGATTAATTCTAGCCAATATGGCGATATAAAACATTATTTTTTATTATTAAATGTGCTTTCAGTAAAAAATGTGAATTCATTTTGGCTGGGCGGTATTAGGATTGGTTGGAAAATTCTAGTAAATTTATAGATTAAAATCGTAAATACTTGTTTATTCTCAATTTATTTCTTCAAAATGGTATAATATTTTTTTTTAAATGTATTGTTTTAAATATACTGTATGATTTTTCTAACTCTCCATGGAGATTTTAAAATTATAATTACAAACATAAACGTAATTTCTTTGAAATGGTTTATATCAACAGAGATAAACACATCAGTTACAGAACAGATACATATGAACTCAGTCGCAGCTACGCCAATATCATTAATCAAATTCAATATAAATAACATACATATATCATTACATTACATTCCACACATCAAATATTTTTCACATAGTCTAATTGGCCAACAATTTAGCTTTCCTTTTCCGATTTATCCCTTTCTATATAATCCTGAAAGGATAATCTGGCCGAACCATTACCAACACATTTTTTCTCTTCGTCGGCCCCTTTCACCTCAAAGAAGCCGACGCTTTATACAAAAATGTCTTTTCTATACCGTCATCCTTCCCCACCCATTCAAAATCCAACGTATATAAACATAAAACAGCAAAATCTCACTGGCACTCTCAACACGACACGCAAGAATGGCATAATTACACAGAAGACAAACACTTTGTGTGAGTAGAAATACTTTGGTTGAATATAAAAAAAAATATATATATGTATATATATTTTGCATTATATAAATTCACTTTTCCACATCCAAAATGTATTTGTTAAATGTAAACAATGTTTGTAAATCCCAGGCCCTGAAGATGATCTCAATAAAGATCGAAACGTTGGCACGGTAAAAAAAAATGTTTTTCTGAAACCTATCACACCAGAACGCATCTCACGATTTCTGAATAATTATAATTACAGATAGCTTTCAAAAATTACCTCAATGTTTATTTTCAAAAGCCGGAACTTATAAACGAAAACCGACAGTCAAACAACGAAACCGATAAGAGATACAACGGATAGAATTTATTCGACTTGACGATTACATTATTGTTGAGATTGGTTTATTGACTATGATTAACGTGCTAAAAAGGGGGCGATAGGTTGAAGTAGATCAATTTAGCTGAGTTGAGTGCTGTTAGAGATGTAGTTATCTCGTGATTCTTGGTTGCACCCTGAGGGGAGGCAACTCGAAAAGTACACGTATTAAAGAGGAAATTGAAATAATTGTTTTCCGTTTTGAAAAAGGGTTCGGGCCGGCTTATAAGCTAAATATCCGATAATACGAGGAAATTTCGCCTCCCTCCGGCTTCAGGTCTCTAATCACCTGTTGCTTCTTTGAAACAGTACTAAATTGCAAAAGCCCTTGAGAGAAATGAGATATCGATTCGTGTCTCATCCTTGTCAGGACCTGGACGCGAACGACACCCTTCAAATTTGGGACAGTTCAATTATTTCCAAATTTTCAAAGCACAGTGAGAAGGAAATCGATTGACAGGTCTCATTGATTTCAACACTTTTGTTAATTCCGACGCGTTCTTGTTTCAGTATACATTTCCTGAATATTACTACTATCTTCAATCAGGCAAAAAGGGACAATTATAAACAGTATGTATATACAATTAAAGCAGTAGTGGAAAAATTAGCCATTGACCTCCAAAACATTTGTCTCAAAAATTTGATAGTTATTCAGATATCGTGAGATGCGGTCGGGTGGTTCACTATCGTTCACGCGTGGAATAACTATCGATTAACGGCCACTAATCTCTACACACTCAAAAATTTGAGTTATCTTGAAAAAAAATTTCTCACATAAAAATGCGTTAAATTAAACACGAAATCTTTCATTTGTAAAGAAATGACTAATTGTGCTGTTGAATTTATGTGCATGAGTCTTCAAAATTTTTTCTAGCTTATTTTTATTGGGTATTCTTTCGTATTATCTGTTATTGCAATTTGTACCTAATGAAAGCAATAAACTTTTAACAATTTGAATAAGAAATTAATGACATGACTTATTTAAAACTATTAAGGAATACTACTCTACACCGATGACATTGTGATTATCGTAGACCGCCCGCTCCTTCTACAGAAGGATATGAATATAATTGAAACTTATTTTGAACAATAGAATTTGTTAAATAACCCTTTTTTTAATAGCAAAGTAGTGATATGTTTAATGGAGTTAGTTTGGCAAATTCAGAAAGGTGGTTTTTAAGAACTGGAAAATAGAAATCGTAAATAGATATATCTAGAAGCTGTCTTCACCTCCTGCCTTTCTTTTGTAACTCATCTTTCAGAAAGAATAACCAGGGAGTCTTCTCACAGTTTATTATTAACAAAAATTATTTAAAGACCGTGAGATGGGGTCTGGTTTGACATAGGTTTACAAAAACATTTTCTTTATCGTGCCAACGTTTCGATCTTTATTGAGGTCATCTTCATAAATATTGTTTATATTATAAAAATAAATGTAAGATGTGAAAGTGAGTTTATACAATGATGTACACAATGTAGAAATGTTAGGTTTAATCAAAGTATTTGTACTCACGTAAAGTGTGTGTTTTTTCTGAAGATGTGTCTGTTGTGTGACGTGTTGAGAATGTGAAAAACGACAATATAAACTCTAAATAATCAATATAAATATAATTTAAGCTTATTGTCATCAATAAAGTTAGTTAATTAACATTATTTATAATAAAATATTATATTTTTTGTAATGGAGTTAGTCTGGCATATTCAGAAAGGTGGTTTCTAAGAGGTGAAAAATAGAAATCGTAAATAGATATATCTAGAAAATATCTTCACACCCCCGTCTTTCTTTTGTATATCACTGTGCAGAAACAATAACCAGGGCAAAATTGGATTTAAATGGATTCTTCTCAAAGTTTATTATTAACAATGAAAAACCAAATATTTAAATCAGTCTTTCGCCCAGTGGTCTGTTATGGTCCTCAAATCTGGGGTTTTCAGCAATATGAGAAAAATGAAAAATTTCAACGATTTTTAACAAAAACTTACTTGCCCTATCATCGGCCACTCCAAACTTTATGTTGGCTATTGAGACTGCCTTGTCTCCTATTTTTTTTATTTATTCTCTCACTCTATATAAAATACTGTTTAAAGTCTCTGTTCTACCAGATTTCTATTTTGGCCAAATTACTGCGCTTTTTGCATTTTTTTTAATTGGTTCCAAAAGTGGATATCACTGTCTCAGGAACATTCTTGTCACTACTTAAATATTTACTAATAAATTTAAAAAAAATAAATATGCCTTTCTGGGGAGATGAATTATCACTAAACCATCTAAACTATCATCTGTTTATCATGAAGAGTGTGTGCAGTATGCAACAACTTCTCATCAGTATTCATTTTATAGGACAATTATGACAGATTATAAAGTTTATCGCAAGCCAATGATACAAGAGAACCTGCATCTGGTTAAGATGACTCTTTTTAACTCCGGGCCGAATTTTAATTGACAAATTGTAACCGAAATAAAAGCCATGGCTAGAAAAGGGCTACAATGTTGAAATGTGCCTGCTGTGTAATTTAAATGTAAAAGAAGGTACTTATCATTACTTGGGTTTATCCCTACAACTCACAACTCAGGGAAGTAAGGGCCTCTTTTATTATTTCGGCAAGTAAAACCTGATGAGGTAATAAATTCTCCCGTTTCTAACTGGAGAGACTGTTGTTCGTCCGTTAATTAAGTACGCCAGACAATCCTGGAGAATGAGATTTGAGTGGTTATCAAATATGAAAGCGTCCCTGCATCGGCTTTATTTTCAACAATCGCGCTTTTCTGTTCATGTACAATAAAAATTAAAAAAAATCAATCAATCTGAAAATATTCTCTAATTAGGGGCACTTTTATTTTATTTATTTTTAATTTTATATTTTACATTTTATTTATTATTTATTTTGTGTAGAGGTTAGTGACCGTTAATCGATAGTTATTCAGATATCGTGAGATGCGGTCGGGTGTGAAGTAGGTTTCAGAAAAACATTTTCTTTATCGTGCCAACGTTTCGATCTTTTATTGAGATCATCTTCAGGGCCTGGAATTTACAAACAATGTTTACATTTAACAAATACATTTAGGATGTGGAAAAGTGAATTTATATAATGCAAAATATATTTTATATTCAAACAAAGTATTTCTACTCACTCAAAGTGTTTGACTTCTGTGTAATTGTGCCATCCTTGCGTGTCGTGTTGAGAGTGCCAGTGAGATTTTGCTGTTTTATGTTTATATATGTTTGGTTTTGAAGGGGAGGGGAAGGAAGTCGGTATATAAAAGGCAATTTTGTGTAAGGCGTCGGCTTCTTTGAAGTGAAAAAAACCGACAAAGGGGAATAATGTGTTGGTAATAGTTCGGCCAGATTATCCTATCAGGATTATATAGAAAGGGGGTAAATAGGAAAAGGAAAGCTAAATTGTTGGAAAATTAGACTATGTGAAAATTATTTGATGTGTGGAATGTAATGTAATGATATATGTATGTTATCTATATTGTATTTGGTTAATGATATTGGCGTAGCTGCGACTGAGTTTACACGTATCTGTTCTGTAATTGATGCTGTGTTTATCTCTGTTGATATAAACCATTTCTAAGAAATTACGTTTATATTTGTTATGTTCTGTATGTAATATTTTTGGGTTTATGAAGTCAAAATTGTGTTGGTGTTCAAAGTGGTGGGTAGCGAGTGCGGTAGGATTTTACTTGGGTTTTTTGCAATCATAGATATGTTGCTTTACTCTCTTGTCCAAATATTGGGATGTAAGACCGATGTAAGTTGCCGGACATTTCAAACAGTTGATCTTGTAGATTACGTCAGATTGATTTGTTATTGGTGTGGATCTTTAACTTTGGAAAAAAATGTTTGGATTGTTTTATAATTTTTGAAAGCTATTTTGAAGTTGTCGGACGAGAGAAATGTGTTTACAACGGCAACTTACATAAAACAGCAAAATCTCACTGACACTCTCAACACGACACGCAAGGAAGGCACAATTACACAGAAGACAAACACTTTGAGTGAGTAGAAATACTTTGTTTAAATATAAAATATATTTTGCATTATATAAATTCACTTTTCCACATCCTAAATGTATTTGTTAAATGTAAACATTGTAAATCCCAGGCCCTGAAGATGATCTCAATAAAAGATCGAAACGTTCGCACGATAAAGAAAATGTTTTTCTGAAACCTACATCACACCCGACCGCATCTCACGATATCTGAATAATTATTATTCATTTTTTATTTTACCACTTTATAGTGGTTAAATCATTGTCTAAAAAACTTACGACTTATGTTAATAATTGTAAGGTTTTAGTAAACTTTTATTTTTATTATTATTATTTGAAAGTGTCAATGATTTGACTGATAACCAAATCTCATTAAGAATACGCTTTACGTACGTGAATTAATTTTTCGATTTCTTTGACAAAAAACAAGCCAAAAAATCAATCTTGTAAATTAAGCTATGCTAACATAGTAAAAAAATATAGTTAATCGTTAATTTTAGTTTTTCCAGAGGAAACTCATCATAGCCTTTAATCTGTTGGAGACAATATAATTTTTTCTCATTAGAATAAAAACATTTAAACAATTTGTATTATTATTAAAGACCATTCGCGGAATTTTATGCTTTACATTTTAACTGGGACTTCACCACTTTCTGGGCATTAGGGGAGGCTTTTCCGATCGTAAATTAAGCTGAACAACCATAGTAAAAAAGATATTTTTTATTTTAGTTTTTAAACTAAATGAAATAAATCCCAGTTCTATTTGTTACAATAATATATAATATCCTTTGATTCCGTTGAGAACAATAGAGAAGTTATGAAAAAGTTATTTTTCTCTCGTTTTAATTATCTAATTTATCATTTCAGATCAAAAACACTTAAACTATTTGTACGTTTATTTAAGACTTTTTACCGAGTTATAGAGTTTTAAGCTTTAAATTTTAACTGGGGCTTCACCCCTCTCGGCGTTAAGATAGGCTTTTCCCATCGTCCAGGGGGAAATCACTCCTACTCAATTTCCGGTGTGTTTTCGTTCATTTGATTGCCCGTTTAATTTTCTTTAGGAGGCTACAACGAATCTGACAAGTTTCAACCTTCAGCTAATCTATATATTGATTTTATTAGCAACTCTCACAAAGTTTACATCGGTCTAATCATTAATTTTGTTTGTCTCGTCAAACAATGCGTTGGCATTTCGTGGCATTATTACAGTGATGGACATAATTACCGCCCCCCTTAAGATTTAATGTATTTAGGTATATTCATAATTAATCTT
This sequence comes from Cimex lectularius, assembly GCF_000648675.2. Taxonomy (NCBI): domain Eukaryota; kingdom Metazoa; phylum Arthropoda; class Insecta; order Hemiptera; family Cimicidae; genus Cimex; species Cimex lectularius. The sequence goes on from NW_019394219.1 coordinate 4,171,754, forward strand.
TATATAAGGTATTGGTTGAGATAAAAAAGTCAGTGTCATGAGCGGGATTCGAACCCAGGACCTTCCGCTAAATACGCCGTAACGAATACCTTACATAAAGATTAATTAATTGAAAGAAGTTATTTGGTCAATCGGACCACGAAATCTAATGGATTTATTCATAATTTTCATTCCAAAATTAAGTTTGTTTGTAAAAATAAGACATTTAAAAAGAAAATGTTTGATACCTAATTGTAAAAAAAACATTATTGAGTAAAGAACAAAAAGATTCATATAAAATATTTCTGATAAAATACAAAGGAATTTTTCCCATTTATCAAGAAAAGCCGATTCCAACTTTTTAGGGTGTTAAGACTTGGGTCTTGCCGTCGCACTCGTCGCTTGTGTTGGTTCCAAATGTGTTGGGATTGGGTTCAAGTCTGGACTTCGAGCTGGCCACTCTAAGCACTCAGTTTCAACCTTCATCCACAATATGTGCTCTATAGGGCCTGGAATTACCCTGCATTAGCAAGAGTTCCTCACTGATGTGGGGCGCAAATGGCACACATGTCCTTCGATTTTGTCTTGTCATAACCTACGCGGATCTTCCTCATGATCTTCCTCGCACAATACCAATTCGGTGCGGGCGTCCAAGGAAATGAAACATCAATGACACACATGAGGAACCATACAGCATGAGGCGTACCTTTCTCCTGAGTGTCTTTAATTTTTTACGCCCATCTGTGGCCAACTCTCACATCATCTGTAAAAATAACTCGTCCCCAATGTCCAACTCATATGTTCCCGTGTGAATTGCAGCCTGGGCATCTTCTGAGCATTGGAAAGACGAGATCCACGAGCCTGGTGTCGCATTTGAGTCTTCAATAACAACAATTCATCTCTGTGTCTTGTTCTGAGTCTTAAAGGAAATCGAAACATTTCGGTTTTTATTTATCAGATTTGTTAACCTAACCCGTCTGTAAACTTAGGTCGACCCCGTCCTGGCCTTCTAGCGAAGCACTCTTTCTCCGAAGCGCCGACGAACCCTTCCTATTGTAGAGTGGTTTACATTCAGTCTCCGTGCCATGTTATGGCCTGATGCCTAAATACTCACTCAGATGTCTTACTGGAGAAATTTTAATTCTGCATCATTGTATTTCTCTCTTGAAAATGTTTGGTCTTAGCATTGGGAAAATAAACATGTCACCAGCAACACTCAGTTTTGAAACAAAATCAATTGGAATCGGTTCGAATTTGGAAAGCGTGCATTTAAAATCACGAATCTCTCTTTCCATCCATTCCACCGACGCGTCGAGACAATTTTATCGAATCCGTTGTTAAACGGTCAATGTCGAGAGCAGAAAGGAAATTGATGACCGGGCTGATGTTCACGGCAAATGCCGTGCCTTCTATTTATAAATCGGAAAAGGGGCCTTCTGTCGTGTCGTCCCTTAATAATCGAAGCAACTGGTGAATTTGATAGCCTCTTTTATATCAAAGAACTCTGTTCACTACTTCATTCTTTAACGATAAAAACCTTTGTCCCTCCCTCCAATCTAATTATTTAGTTTTTAACGCAAATGTACACAGAAGATACACATGTACCGCCGAAGCGAAGCCGGCCTAACAGGGCCGAGTGGTTAGGTCATCCGAGTCATATCAAGCTAGCGGTCCTGGGTTCGAATCCCGTCGGCAAAGCCCATGGAGTTTTAATCGTGAATAATAGGGAGAAAGTATTGTAAAGTGGTTTGACCCCTCGTACACGACCCAATTAAGCTATGACCTCCTTAATGAGAGGATTTATTTTTCTTTACTTAACTACCTTTACTGCTTTAATTTTGAGGTCAAAGTGGAGGTCTTAAGAACAAAAAAGAAGAACTAAAAGATATCTGATAAAATCCTGAGAAATTCTTTCCCATTCAACAAGAACAGCCAATTCCTGTTATTTTAAGGTGTTAGGACCTGGTTTCGCCGTCGTACTTGTCGCTTAGGTTGGTCCCAAACGTGTTCGGATTGGGTTCAAATCTGGACTTTGAGCTGTGGGGGACAAATGGTGCATTGGCCGTGGCTCTCTGCTAGTGAGCTAAATGCCGTAAGTCTACATGGGCTTGAGGACGAGTTGGACTTAAGTCCTCATGTATGGCAGAAATTACTTTTCTTTTTTCCTTTTACACATAAGACGAACGCATACTGCTTATTCTATTGAAAATAGAATTATTATTCTTTCACTTTATCAAAATCAGATTAAAACGAAGTTAATCTTATATTCCAAAAATTATGCTGCGAATTCACTTGTTTAAAAGCCCCATGATTCACTTCAGGTATCCAATCATGTTGAGCCCATCAATTGTTATTGTATTCACTGTTCTGTATTTACAGTACGCCGGTGAGCCTTAAATCATTTATGAACTTTATTACCTGTCCCGGTAGTCCTGAAACATTTTTCTCTGCGGAGTATAGCTAACCAATCTGTTAGTATATGAGTCAAGGTTTTTTAGCCGTTTTATTAAATCTACAATTTTTTATTTCAGATTTATGATGACCCTGAGGTTGTTCCTGTTTTTTTTGTTGCATTCTGAGACCTATTTTTCTTCGGGTCTGCAAGTAAAAATTAAGACACAGTGAAAGATGGAATATTTATCGTACTTTTTTAATTGCAGTTTAAATTATTTCTTCTTATTCTGCAGAATGGTTTTGTTTCTATCCGAAGTATCAGTCCTACATTACACGTAAATACCTGCCTGTCATTCGCTTCCATTTGTGCAGGACTCTGGTTTTCGTTACCTATAACTTTATGCTTTCAATTAAGAACTATTTAAGAATTAGAATTAGACAGATGTTGACAGTACGGTTTGAGACTCCGGTTTTCTCTGTGCGATTATTACATATTCCCAGTCTTCTGCTTAGTCTGTAGTTTTTTCTGCAGAAAGTTTTTAGTTCTTTTAGTGATTATTAACGTTGATCATCAAATGTACACATTCACACCTGTGTGTAGTTGCGGCCCTGGTTCCAGGTTAGGATCTACGGGCAGCTAGATTTCATTCAGGACGTTTCAGCTCCAACTCATTGAGTTTTAACCAAAATACACTCTTACTTATTTTTTCTTCTTGAATACATCCATTATGCCATATCAAATTATACAACTATTGTTAGTATGCGTCGATGGAGTGGTACTATATTACAATATTTCACTATCAGCCTTCTTCCAATACTTCTTCCAATTTTCACGCAAAAAATATATTCAATTCCATTATGAATTTAACACAAAAACAGTGTTTGTAAAAGACGTATTGTAGAACATCTCAATTTTTTCTAAAGGCTTATGATAGAACCAGTTATGATAGGAAGAACGAAATGATAGGAAAAAACCAACCCAAATTACTCAAGAAGATTAATCGCTAGGTTAATTTAAAATTACATTGAAATGTCTATCTTCGGCTGCATACAGAGTGCGAGTGAGTGAGGTCTGAACAGATATCACGATGCACCATTAAAGGCAACAAAGCACACCAAGGGACCATTAAACTATAAAAGTAGTTTGGTTGGTCAGGGACAAACGCAAAACAATGAACTTATTGACGATAGCGAGAAGCTGAAACACAACTTACAGACCAAACCAGCAAAGAGAGAACGCGAAAAAGATTCATCATCCGGCAGAAACCATAAAGAAATTTCACAATCTATCACTTCTTGAGTTTCCAATTGAAGTGTTATCTCTACTTGGCTCTATTTTTGGTATCATCTGTTTAATTAAGCGCGTATTTCATTTTCCGCGAAAAGACTATTATATTTTGCACTTTTGCACTTCATGTCGAGAGACGTGGTTGTAGACGTGCTTCAAGCTGATGATGAGCTAAAGGGCTCGAAATCCGGATCGCTGCAAAACACTTACTATGAGTAGGAACTATTTTTTTAAAAAGGATTGAGACTCTATTATATGTGTTCTGAGTTAGTGGAGAACATCCGCGGTACTTGATGGCGCTTTTGATCCGTCAACTTACCAACAGTGTTGATTGTGAGAATTTTCCACATTTTCTTCTTTCTGCCTACGTGATTCCATCCAAATTTCAAGGTGACCTGAATGTTCGATATTCCTAATCATCTAGTGCCTTTACCTGGACGTGTCTTCTTCTTTTTTCCTCTGAGAGCAATATCCAGCATAGCTGTGATCAGCATTTGTAAAATATAAATTAATTTTATGACTATATCTTTCAGGACATTGTAAATAAGTTAGATAATGATTTTTTTGTATATTTATTATACAAAATCTTGAACCTTACCGTGTTTAGAATATTGTCACTATTATCTCAGCAGTTTTATGGTTTAAATACTACTTCATTCATTTGGGTTGGTAAGTCAATAAAAAAATTGTTGTTCCTTGGTTATTTTTTTCCATATAAACCCTCAGGGTGCCGATGTTTTTGAAAAAAAGCTCATTTGTAAGTATGTCGGTTTCGAATATAGGGCCGCTGGATTCGAACCCGGGACCTTTACCTTACAGTGATGAGCGCCGTGTCAACGCCCAAACGTTTCAGCTACCGACGCACCTTTTACCCTGTTAATTTAATGGATGATAAAAAAAATGTTTACTGTAGAATATCAATAATTAATTATCTGTTCTAAACTAAGAAAAGACTTTAGGAATGTTAAATTTCAGAAAATAATCGAAACCACGCATTAGTTTGTTTAGTTAATTTTAAAACGTGCGTGAACCACCTGCAATCAATTGTGCCAATATTTATTAATAGCGGTAATGATAAATCACGACTTTTAGTTTTAAGAGCGAAAAAACCACTTTTAGATATCTGTTTACGGCTATCTATCATATCTTAAATTTCTATAGGACACGTCCCAGTTAGGAAAACATAATCTTTTTTTTATATGAATCTTTTACCATATGGATAATACAACGGATCGCCATTTACGATCAATTTAACTCGACAAACTTCCCAACGGGATTCCCTCATTTTTCCACATTACCAGGGTAAATACATTTCGGGATTGGAGCACCTTGACATATTGTCACCGAGTTGAATGATTGTTGTAGAAAAAGTCCTGATTTCCCTTCTCGGGTTTCAACTTGCCTTAGAGAAGATTTTGTTTTCTTATAAATTTTCTTTGTATTATTTTTCCTATATAGAGCAGATTCAATTATTTTTAAGTACGCTAAAATGATATATGAGGACCCGTGAAAAGACAAACGAGAGAGAGAGAGAGTGAATGAGAGAGTAATGTGTGTGTGTGTTTGTGTGTGTTTGTGTGTGTGTGAGTGGCAGAAATTCAGAGCCAAACATCAAACATTTTAGTTTTATCTTACCATACACGATGAATGGCTTTCAAGATCAAATTAAGATTGAAAAATTGAATGATACAGACAAACAGATCAAAAGATAGAAAAAGGTGGAAGTGTGCCTAAGAAAATCTGAAGACATATTTAAAACTAAAAATAAGATAAAAATAAAAAAAAGAGTGTGTGAGAGAGAGAAAAAAAGAGAGACAGACAGTATATGAAAAGTACGAAAGAGAAAGATGATAACGCCAGAGAGAGAGAGAGAGAGAGAGAGAGAGAGAGAGAGAGAGAGAGAGAGAGAAAGAGAGAGAGAGAGATAGCGAGAGAAATAGATAGATAGATAGATAGATAGAGATAGAGAGAGAGAGAGAGAGAGAGAGAGAGAGAGAGCTAGGGAAAGAGAAATGATTAGAGAAAATGATTGAAGGGAGTAGACAATAAGCGAGAGAGATAGAGATTAGAGATGGTTAGTAGTGGTTAGAAATTGGGATAGTAATATGCAGAAAGAGAGAGAGGGAGAAAAAGAAAGAGAGACAGACAGACAGACAGACAGAGAGAGAGAGAGAGAGAGAGAGAGAGAGAGAGAAAGAAAGAGAGAGAGAGTTTGGGCAGACCAAAATGCAAGGAGAGAAGGAAAGGAGAGGTAGTGAATGAAAAAGTTTATAGAGGGGGCTATATAAAAAAAGGAAAAAAATTGAAGTGAAAGAAAGAAGAGAATGTACGAAATAAATGTAAATAAGTAATGCTTAGAGAAGAAGGAAGAAAATGGATAGAGAGAGAGAGAAAGAAAGGCAGACAGATAGAACAAGAGGGAGAAAATCTAAGCAGGTAGAGTAAGATAAGAGATATGAATAAAGGGAAAAGGAGGAGAAAAATGCCCGTGATCATCAGCGAGAATCATAGAGAACAGAATGAAAGTACATACGTGTATATATTGCAAAAGAAAAGTTGTAAACAATATAAAAGAAATCTAAAAACATGAAGTGAAAGAGAATGTCTGAAGGAGAAGAAAAGAGATAAGAGGAAGGGAGTGAGAGAGGACAAAAATATTGACAAATAAAAGCTGGAATGAGTAAAATACTGTATGATTTATGCTTGTATATGTCTAAAATAAAATAATCCAAGTTTCTGCTTATAAATAGTTGATTTATTTGGAAGGAAAATAAAAATATCTGCCACAACATTGGGCGAATACATGAAAAAGAAATTGTTACATCAGAACGAATTTCTAATGCGATTATTTTACATATTAAATACGGTTTGTTATTTTTAAACGAATCCGAATCTTCTCATGTTGTCACTCATGTCGGCAAGCAAAGGCGAAAATCTATAAGTCGCAGGATTGTTATCTGAACAGGGGAGAAAGTTTTTTCTCGATAACCTCCACCGCTTGAAAACTAGAAGTGAACGACGGAAAACAAACAAAAGAAAAATGAGAGAGAGGAGTCAATTACGAGTCCGCCGATAACACAGTGTCGACATGGCGTGTTTACAAATCGACGCTTCGGGAAAAATTCCGCGGCCTAAGGAAAATTTAATCCCGAGGAGAAAAAAGTCATTTGGGCTCATTGACAGATCATTTATTTTCATAGTTTACTCCATTGTTCAACATTATAAAATGCGAGCTGGATGATTAATAGAAACAAACAATTGGAACGTTGTAATAAAATGGAAAGTTTTTTTTTTCAGATAAAATTTGTATGTTCTAAACATGCAGTTGTATTACCAATTGCAGTTGTTTTTTATTTTTTAAAGAAATTCCGATTAAGAATGTACTCTTCACTTTAACATTATCGTTACCATGAGGTTTTCTTGAGTTTCCCAGGTTCTTGAGGTATCGCACGGCAATAATACTCACTTAACATCTCATATTTTCGTTTTTTTCTCGGTATATCGCTGTAAAAGTAAGGTTGCCAAGGACATGTGCGAAAAGCGTTGGTGGTTCGAGAGAGTATCCTGTCGTTTATACGGTGTCTTGTTTCTTTGCGGAAACATCAAGGCTTTCCACTTTAAAAATCAATCGCGACTTGTCTTCCCTCACCGGCGAGAAAAGGTCACGGGTTTTCTTTACTTCATTTACGATGATTTTTTATTCCGACGATGGGACTTATCGATGAAGGAAATATTCGAAAATATTCTGGTGAACAGTTGAAAGTCGGCTTCTAAAATCATAAGCATATTTTGCAATCGCATTTAATTAAGAGCATGAGCTTTTTTCAATAATAATTTGACTTGATTATATTCTGGCATGGCCCATGGCTTTTTAATTGACCCAAAGAAGGATGTCAAATCATTATATAAATCTGCTAAAATCGTGCGTTGTGAAAAATATCGCTGATATAAATGACCACTATTTCCGATTTCAAAAGTTTTGTCACAATGTGAAGTTAAAAAGCTGCGTTAAACAAAGTCTAGTTTCATATAACAATCATGACAGATAGAGAAAAAAGCTCTTGCAAAGCTACTAGCCGTGTCGTCACCACGGGACTTCTTTTGCCACCCATGTGCAACTTTGTAATGAAATTATAAGCACTTTCTGCTATCGCCATTTTTTCATTTTTTTATTACTGCAATTTTTGACTACAATGGCGGTGTCAAAGAACCTCCCACATGATAACAAGTATTTATAAACCTGTGATATATGCACCTGTAACAAATTTTATATTTATTCATGTACATACATCATGAAATAATTGTGTGAAGAAGAGATTGTAAAAAAGTAGTGACATTATGCATAACCATTTGTTTACATATTGACTAAGTATCTGTGAGTAGCCAAAATGAAACAAATATTGTATTATTATTTTATTAATTGTTATCTGTCTCTGTAGTGCTCTGAGGAAGACAATAAATTTTTTCGAAAGCTTGGCGTTGACACAACACTAGTATTTGTTCCTTTTGACAACAACCCAAATTCAACGGAAACATCGGTATTGAACGTTGGTCGATCGCATAGGTATGTAATATAATATAATAAGGTATGTAATATGTAATTTGATTATACGTAGATAATTTACATATTTACTTTAAGAGGAACAAATAATCAATGTAATATAAATTATTACTTAATAAATTACTTAATAAAATAAATTATTAATATAAATATTATAATATAAATTATTATAATTATAACTTCATTACCTTACTTCTCAGAATGGCTGGTACAGTTATTAAAATCTTGATGTACGCAGATGACGTTCTCCTGGCTGAAGACAGAGTTTCTCTTCAGAACAACATCAATCTCCTAGAGAGCTATTGAGATCAATGGAACTTTACAGTGAATGTAAAAAAGTCCAATATTATGATTTTTAGAAAAGGAGGTCGTCTCTGAACTCGAGCATGATCGGAGGAAATAGTTCCCATAGAAGTAGTTAAATAGTATCAACATCTGGGTATAACCCTCATCCCGCGCTTGTCAATGACTTGTCATTTAATGGATAGAATAGCAATAGCTAAATTTAGTGTTAATCGTTTCTGGAACGGCTTTATTAACAACAGAAATGTCCCTCATCCGCCAAAAATAATCACTATAAAGCTTTTTCGCGATCAATTATCTGCTATGGCACTCAATGTTGGGGTTTCAACGGTTTGAGCTGATGGAAAGATTTCAGCGTTTTTTTATTAAAAAGAGGTTTCGGCTACACCACATGACACTTAATTATATGTTAACGATTAAGATCTCGATTCTCTCGTTAAAGTTTTCACCTCCGGCCTTCATGTTAGATAATGTATTAAAATTCTAAATTTGCCTGCACACCGCCTTTCGCGTGTTATAGCTTAAGAAGTTACAAAAAGAAAAGCATTTTGGTTCAAGCACTGATTGATTTGGCGGAGAGATACTCGTGCGATTTAGATACCAACTTAGAAAATAGGTACAAGCTCAGTTAATGGTCATCCGTCAGAGGATGGACCAATGTTATCCGGAGGAGTATGTGCGGTCGGCTAGATAATCTAACCGATTTTTTTCTGTACAAGGATTTACAGTACTCCCCAAATTTATTAATGCCCAAGAGTACTGAACTTTCAGCCATTGAGTTAAGTTGGTTTTTAAGGTTAAGATGCGAGTTGCTCTACCTTAACCATACTTCTTGGCGAGAACGTGAGGTTTCAATCTGAGCTTTGTGTAACCTCGGGCAGGTGGAGGATGCCGTTCATTTCTAGGCTGTGTGTCCCATCCTCACTGAATTTTGATTTCCCCTTACGGGACACCTCCGGCAGAACCCAGCTAATTCAATTTCTGAAGGGAAAGAATTGCTTTGCACTGATCAGATACGCGCGGCAAGCTTGGTTTTATCGTTTTGAACTAATTAAAGAATTCAATTATGATTAATAGTTTTTTGTCTGTTTTTAATTTTTTTCTTCATGTATTCTTAAAAGATGTTATCGACCTGATGAAGTTGAGGTTATCGACCTGCAGCAAATGATGTTACGAGTTGGATCTTCGCGAGGTCTAATGACGGATGACCATTAAGAACAAGGAACAGCTTCCGGGTTCAGCCGAGCTTTTGTTCTTTTATTTCATCCGTCATTGACCTCCTGAAAATCCAACTCGTAACATCAAAGTTTTCTACCTTTTAGTTTTCAATTACATATTTCATTCTTATATATCTGTGGTGTAGTTATGTAGCATTAGCTTCAGGCAAACGGTATGCCGTATAATATGACAATGTGTCAATGGCGTTTTGTAAAGTCCTTCCTACGTTTTGGAGATTTTTCCCAGACAAGTAAAAGCAAAGATCATCAACATATAAAGGACTCACTATAAGATCATCTATATTATCAGCAAGACCGTTTACCGCAATGGCAAATAAAGTGACACTCATAACCGAACCCTGAGGAATCCCGTTTTCTTGAATGAACGTACTAGATAAGGCGGTACCTAATCTCACCCGGAATCTCCTCATTTCGAGGAAGCTTTTTAAAAATTTAGCTGTGTTCCCTCTTAAACCCCAATCATAGAGTTTCTTAAGAATACCAAATCTCCAGGTCGTATCGTATGCTTTTTCCAGGTCGAAGAAGACAGCTAAAGCATGCTCTCTCTCCAAGAAAGTGTTCTGAATAGCACTTTCAACGAGTGCTACATGATCTTCAGAGCAAAAGTGCTTTCTAAACCCAGCCTGGTATGGACTGTACAGACCTTTTTCTCAATAAACCAATTTAACCTTTTGTTAATTGGCTTGCTGGCTTCCAATGTCTTGCTGAGACATGATGTTAGAGAAATAGGTCTGTAATTTTCTGGGAGGCTAGGATCTTTACCCGGCTTGGCAATGGGTATCACGACCGACTCCCTCCAGTTTTCAGGATAATTCCCGCACCCCATATTTCGTTAAATAACTCCAAAAGCTTTACTTTACCTTCTGGAGATAGATTTTTAATCATGGAATATGTGATTTCACTTCCCGGAGAAGATTCTTTCACCGAACTCAGAACAAGATCCAGTTCAGCCAGAGTGAGGGGAGTGTTCCAAACCTCTTCTTCATCGCTTGCAAAATTTAAATCGTATCTTTCTTCCTCCTCCTTTATCTGCCTCAAACGCTCCGAATACCAGCTGGAATTAGAAACAGATTCAAAGTGACGAGCTATTCGCTCAGCAATTTGAAAGGGTTCTGTTATGACCATGTTTTCTGCACGAAGTATTGGCATAATTGGGGGTTTTCTTTTGCCCGAAATTGCCCTGATCTTCCTCCATATATCCGAGGATTCCATACGTGGTGTTAAATTGGAAATTAAATATTTTAGAGAGTTTTGTTTGGCTTCCTTTATTACTCTTCTTTCTTGGCTCTGGATTTACGAAAATTTGACAAATTTTCATCAGTTGGAAACCTCCGCAGCCGTCTTAGGGCCTTTTTTTTCCTACAGACAAGTTCGCATTCCCTATTCCACCACGGAACCCAGTTACGAACTTTCCTGTTCCCTGTTTTTGGAATCGCTTCAGAGGCGGCAGCTTTAATTTTTTCAGTAAACGTGCAACGTCTATGTCGACGTTGTTACATAGGTTATATTATTATTATTAATTATTATTATTATTATTATTATTATTATTACTCCTCAGAAAGGTGTCGTGGGGCCATTTCCTCTTGGATAAGGCTTGGGCGAGACTAATTGAGTGATGGGAGAGAATATTGAAACATGGTGTATTTTTGGGGAATTATTTTTCGGATATATGGGATTTTAAGGTCGTTGTGGAGGATAGCATTGGAGACATAATTAGGGACATAATTTATAATTGATATGAGAACATTTTATACTGAAAGGATTGGAGACGTTAGATATTGGAAGGTTTAGCGGTTGTCACGGAGTTCTAGCAGCATTTGTAGATTGTAAATTTGTTTTTCGTCGCTGTCTTCGATTGTCGACCTATAAGTTTATCGAGTAGAGAGTAGCATCTGTTTAACTTTGTTGTATTGTCGCATATTGTGAGTGATTTGATTCGAAGTATAAATGTGACGTGAACGCCATTTTTTGCCATTGTCTACACCCGTCTGCTATACATGTGACATGTCCCTGCAGTTCTTCCGAAGCAACTGCAGGATCGGCGTTAGATGATAGTACTGTTATGTCATCGGCCAAAGATGCAAGAAGGTGGTAGTCTTACTAGGAGCATCTATAGTATAAAGGATGTAGAAGATTGGTACTCTAAAGTTACAATTAGGAACGTTTTTTATATTACAATAATTCCAAAACGTTTATGAAAACAGCCTTAATAACTTAAACGAACTCTTCCTATCTTTATCATATGAAGAATATGACCAAATTATGCTCATATTTGATAAATACATAATCTATATTTGATGAAGTGGGCGTTCGGGGCTTGACTTATTGTTGGACCTAAAACTGCTTAATAATAAGCTTAAGTTTAGACCACTTAAGAATATTCATACTTTATACTCAGTACATTTTTTTAATTAATAAGTTTATTGTTGTACATGGTCCACCAGTAGAAAAAAACTACAGTGAAATCCAATCAATTGCCCCATTTTGATTTTTTTTTTAAATACACATTCATAATCCTATCAATTTTGTAAACAATAATGTTATATTGCGCAGACGTTATTAATTGTTATTAATGCTAATAAGTTATATTAAATTAACTCAGTTTTCAGAATTTCGTTGAAATCGTTTGTTAATCTAAATTTAAATAATAATTAAAAATTGTTTTCTTCAAACTGACAACTCTAGTGTAAAATCAATTCGCCTTTTGTCCTACACCCACGGAAAAATCTACTCTTGTGTAAAACTTTTTTTGCCGGAAAAGTTGTTTTCCCAGAACAGAAAATTGTTGTGAAAGGGGTCTTCCCATATTAAATTATACTCGCAGAGCTGTCTTTCCGCGCAGGGGGGAAAGAAAATTTATTTGTTTGCTATGATGTAACAGTTCTATTAAATGTATATTAAACATAAAGAAATTAACTATGGAAATTACAGAAAAATCAATGAATCTGTTAATACCTATTTAATAAAACAATATTTCTAATTGTTTCCTTAATTATTTTTATGAAATACTGATAGCAAACAAATAAACAAAGATTTACAAATAGAGATTCTGTAAATGTATGTCAAAAAACAAAACTATTGAAAGGATACCAGCCAAATTTCCCGTTTTTACTCGACGGTTTTACAAATGTGTAAGAAAAAGCTTGGAGAAGTAATCAATAGAGAGGAATAACCTGGCACAGTTTTGACAGTCGTAAAGCTGGATTTTATTGTTACAAATTTTATTTTTATTAATTTAATTTACTTTCTTCGGTGTTGTTTCACATCTCATTTAATTATTATTTGGGTAACTTTATGAATTATTTTCAACCATACTACCATAATTTTATTTAGAAGTCTATTTCGTGGAAAATTGCCTCTATTAGTTAAATTAACGTTTGTAATTATTATTTAAAAATTATATCACTTCTTATTCTATGCATTAAATATAAACTGCTAACTAAAATAAACTTACTTGGTAACTACCAATTATAGTTATACGGACATTTTTTTAATCATTTTGCGTAATTAATCAATCTTTTTATGTAAGGTTTTAGTTGAAATGAAAAAGTTAGGGTCACGAGCAGGATTCGAACCCTTGACCTTCGGCTAAACACTCCGCTGCTCTACCACTTGAGCTATCGTGTCTTCGCGACATCGAATCCCGCTCGTGATACTAACTTTTTAATTTCAACCAAAACCTTACATAAAAAGATAAATTAATTGAAAGAAGTGATTTGGTCAATCAGAACACTAAATATGGATTTAATTTTGCGTTATGTTCCCGTGTGATATGATATCTCGAATACAATTGAAAATCAAATTTTAGACAAGAAAGACCTTTAAGTCTAATCTGAGATGAAGGTGACCTCTAATCTGAGGAATCCAATTTTATGTCGGTTTAGCTTAAAATTTTAATATTAAAATATTAATAAAAAGTGTATTGTTTGATAATTTTGTTTATTTTATAACCAATCTGTAACAAAAGCGGTTTGAAGCTGTTCAGTGCTCTTTGGAGGTCACGAACGATGTCTAACCCGTCTCTGTATCATGTACCATAAGTGTTCTGTAGGATTCATACGAGGAGAACGTGCTGGCCAATTGTAGTAATCCCCAAATCCTACAAATCATGGGTGACAAGTCGATCTACATGCGGTCGAGCATTAACATGAAGTTGTCCTCAATAAATGGAGCGATTGGGAATAAAGCTTCCACGAACTTCCTCAATGTATCTTGCATTCAAAGATCTATTCTGCACGATAATTAGTCCGGTACGGGCACTCACGCAATGGCACTTGAAGCAAACCTTCTCCACATCTTCATCTGTGAAGAAGAGCCACCATATTTTCACGTGTCCAAGCGATATGCCGATCTGCGAATGATTGCCTTTCTTATGAGAATATGATCCGGGACGCCTAGACGTCAGGCGATTCTCATGAATCTTTCTGATGACTTTTAGAGCTCACCAAATTGAGGATACTTTATTTATTTTTAATCTAAAGGGTGGAAAAGGTAAAACATGGATTAATAACACTATAGAGGCAAACAAAAGTTATTAATGTTGTGTTTTCATGTTAAATCAAGTGTTAATCTTTATACAGTTGTTATATTTATACGGCGTCTTTTTTAATCATTTTGCGTAATGTTCACATATGAGATAAGATGGACATTATAGACTTTATAATTTAATAAAAATTAATAATTTTTAATAACTAATTAAAACGAATAAATACAAGTGTCCGGGTTTTTGTATTTTATATATGTTTTATTATCAAATTTCCACATATTTTAATATCGTCCTATTGTTTCATGTGTTCGGAAACGGGTCGAGAAGGCAAGAATCATCTCTCCAATAGGTCCATTGGAGCCAAAGAGACTTTCAGCCTGTCCCATATGACAAAAAAAATCCAATATATATCCCCGGACGAATATAATGGCCTGTCAGCACCCATTCGTTCAAAAGATAAAATTGTAACACAACGATATATATGCCTATTTGACAATCCTATAAATGCTCGACAGTTGTAGCATTTCTATATTAGTCAAGTATCCGTTGAAAATTTGAGTTAATTAAATTTTTTCGTATCTTTGATACGCAAGGTTTTAAAAACAAATTTGTCTTGAGCAAGACCATTTGGGCATAAATTATTTGTTCAAGATTGTTATTGTACCTTCCGGTTTCCCTATTTCTCAGTTATCCTGTCAGACGCATTTCGCCATTATGCCATCTGCAGTGAAAGCCCGGTTTTGCTCGTCCCCCGCGTCCCTGTGGTTTCCTGGTGAAAGTAAATTTTGGTTTGTTGTGGTCGCCCAGCTAAAAGCCACCATTCTCGATTCCGTGTGTATTGTGCTATAAATGGACTGTACGGTTAAAATTTAATGAAAGTCGAGTTTGATTTTTTTTCCAAGAAAGGAAAAGAGATTTAATGAATTTTCCATCGTTAAACGTCACGATATTGAGGCTTTGAAGACAGGCTTGAATAAAAAGCGAGGTCGCGCGGACACACCCGCCTAATTTTCATCGAACAGTTTTTATACTTTAACTGTAAAATCATAACGAATCTATTAATTTTCTCCTTACAATAAACTATCTGATAGATTGTGGAAACTAGAAAAATCTTCACCATAAACAAGAATATGTTCAATTTTACTAGGAAAAAAGCATTGAAGTATCTTTTTTTATTTATTGACTTTTGAAAAATATTAGATTTACTAATTATTCTTTATTTTTATTTTTCACATCTTTATTTTTCACACTTTATTTTTCACATAACCGAACGTTTTAGAAGAGGCAAAGACTCTTTTCAGGACTTCATAAGTTCAAAGTAAAGCTACCATAAAATAGCTTTATTATTCCCATGGCTTATTTAAATTGTGAAAGGATTAGTGTAGAAAAAACAGTTTAGACAACTTTTCTTTGGTCCATCGGCTGAAAATCTAGAAAACCAAAAAACCCCCGGCAAAATGATAAAACCGTGATAAAACATTCAAAGCTTGATAAGCCATATAAATAATGAAGTTTAATATTTTATTTTGTCTTGCCTATTTTGTAATACTTTGTTTATTATTACAGAAAATAATAAATTGGTTTCATGGGAAAATACCGTTGTATTAAACACAAAAGAAGAATTACAACCAAAACATATTGGACCAAAGATAAACTTCAAGCAAACTAGCTACCACGACACTTCGCTAGGGTTCTTCCATTTTCTTCTTATTGCATTTGCCCATAAACAGATATTTGTAATAAAGACCTAAGGTTATGAAAAGATGGGAAGACAAAAACCATAGCCCAGGGTTCATTTCATTCATGTTCCTTTAACAATTTTTTATATTCTTATTACGAATTTATGTTGGCAAGGCATTAACAATAATTTCATATTTTCAGATAATTAATAATATAGTACATAGTTTAAAAGTCTTGATGAAGTTGATATATTCCTTGAATGCTTGAAGAAGGAAGTTGAGTGTTCTATTTCGAATCGGACTTATCCCTGATTTTGTAAAATAAATTTTTTATACTGATCGCTGATATTAATTAAATCGGAGATAAGGTATTAAGAGAAAAGTATAATTTAAAAGAAAAGTCAATAAAACGGGTATCTATCCTTGCTGGGATCATGTGGTCAGTCCCCATTTCTAAGAATGTGTCACTGATTTTATTAATTATTGTTGTAAGCCTGAAGCGTTTAGTTCCCATCCAATTTGATTGTTTATCGAGTCTAAATGAGATTTTCCTCGCTTCTCCTTGTATAAATATTTTCCAATGGAGGTAGGTTTAGTGCAATCGAAGGGGTTATTTTCATTGACCCGGTTAAGATTTCTTAATATTTTGGTATGTCAGATGTGTTTCGGCATTTCATGTGTAAGCGTTATCTTTTTTGTCGGTGCCTTTCGTGTATCGACCAAATTACAGGTTTATAACCCTGCATACCACACGAAGAAATTTCCCAAATCAAGACTTTTTAATAAAATAGAATCATAACTTGTATATTTTGAAAGGAGAATGCGGAAAATAGATAAAATATTGACAATTCCACTTTTTTACCCACCAATCTCGGTATAGACTGGATGAGCAAACAAATTCAACTGTAATCTGCCAGGCTTTCAACATATTTTAAGGATATCATCAGGCTTGGCAATGTTGAGACTGAGTCGGTCAATTTGTAGACAACTTTAAGATTTTAACACTGATGATGCCCTTAAATAGGTTCAAACCTTGATAGATAGAAATAAATTTGTTTTTCATCCAGAACATCCAGAGATCCAGATTATTCGTGATTATGTGAAATGTTCCAGAAATTGAAAAATTCAGTGAAAGGCCCCGGGAAAATCTAGGATGAGGTCGTGTCCGACGCCGGCAGGCATTTTTCCAGTCATTCGTGACTGCGGTAAGGCGTGTTAAAAGTTCATAACATTTTTATTCCGTAGTGAATTAGAAAAAATTGCAATATGTTGGCACAAATTTATTGATTAAAATATAAGGAAAAAGTAACACTCACACATTGATCGACAAGCGTAAAAGGGATAGGTGAAAATTCACCGTTTAAACAATTCGATTTGCTGCTATTTGCTTAGGAAATGTAGCAAAGAAACGTCCGAAAACCGTAGCACTTGTTGACCACGGCTTCTCTTTTACAGAATGATCGGTTTTGAAGCTTTTCGGATCTGTCGGAACTTCCTGAGATTACCCGCCAGGAAACTTGAATATTCAACAGCACCTAAGCGCATTACCTCGTCCGCAACCTTTATTTAACGAGCGCTAAACAGTTTTCGTCTATCCCTAAAAAAAGTACCATTTCGCTTAAATCCAATGAAGCAAAATAATATGATTTTTTCAAAACTTTCATCCTTATATTTAATACAATGATATTCAAACGTTTAAAACTGGGATTACTTTTAAAAATAATTAACGATTCTTACAATTACATGCGATTCAAAATAAAAGCAATATTTTATATAATAATAAAATGGCAAGGGGGCATCGGTGGCCGCAACGGTTTAGGCGTTGACACGGCGCTCATCACTGTAAGGTAAAGGTCCCGGGTTCGAATACAGCGGCCCAATATTCGAACCCGACATACTTACAGATGGGCTTTTTTCAAAAACACCGGCACCCTGAGGGTTTATATGACCTCTGCTGTTGCGAACTCTCGTTAAAAAAAATAATAATAATAAAATGGCTTTATTGTGCCATAAAGTGTCACTTTCGACCGATGGGCCCAGCTGGTACTAACTTAACGAGTTAAGTCCCGTCAATGGCATCAGAAGTTGAAGCACTGAGAGATTTCTGCTAGAAATATGCCAGATGATGAACCGCCTGACTGCTTGGGGATCCTGGGGAATATTGGATCTGTTGGTCGCTTTGTCTTGCCTTACTATGTTTATAATCCTACGAACCAAAATCCCTTCTTAACTAAAGGATCATTAAAGTCTATTGTGAAATTTCCTGTCGAAATCTGAAAAGTAAAATATAACCCATACCGAACACTGAAGACAGCCAGAAGTCAAAAAGTTCTGAAAGACTAAAACACAGATGACCAAAATGCCTGGAAACGACCAAACCAATGTTTATGATGATGAACTTGGTTTGGGACGGTTTCTATCTTTTTAGTCCAATTCTAATCGCTGTTGTTCCTGTTTCTGGCCATTTTGAGCGGTTAGTGTGTTGTCTTTTCTCGCCCTGCTAGGTCTGCCTACTTTTTTTTGCCAAAAGGTTACAAAAAGCTATTGTGAGATTGTCTTGTTAATGTGTGAAAAAGAAAATAACACACAGACCAACACTGAAGTTGTAGAAGAGCCGAGATCAATCTGCCAGACCAGAACAACGAGGGTAGGCGGACCAAAATTATGGGAAACGACAAAACTACAGCAGTTGTATTGTGAAATTTCCTCTAGATATATACGGGATGTCGAACCTTTTTGTTTCAGATCTGATCGTTTTGCTGTACTTACCATCTCTGTTTTTGACTGACAGAGGCGTTTCACCTACTTTCCAACGTCAGTGTTGTCTTGGCATACCCCTACCCTACTTATATTTTTAACAAACCAATCTAGAATACTGTTATTGCTGAACGATCAGTAAGGCTATTTTGAGATTTTCCTTTATAGACCTGAAAAGTCAAATAGCAGAGAGATCCAATACTGAAGATGGCGAGAAGCCGAAACACATATGTCAAAACCAAACTACGTCTGACATATTGTGAGACTTTGAACGTTTACTAGTTGACGGGCCTTTTTGGTCGTTTCCAATTATTTGATATCCCTATTATAGCTGTAAAGTATTTAAGACGTATTTCGGCCTCCCGCCATCGTCAGTGATGAGTTCATTATTTTGTCCCACCCTATGTAACAACCCCGACAAACCACACTAGTTTTTATATCTGAAGTGTCACAAAGGCTATTGTTAGATTTTCTTGTGGAGCTTCGAAAAGTCAAATACCACACAGACTAACCAATGAAGATGGCGAGAAGCTAAAACGCGTCTAACAGACCAGGTCAAGGAAGATGGGCAGTCCGAAATGATCGGAAAGGACAAAATAAAAGCTGAATTCTTGCTATTGGGATCTGCGGGATAATGAGCCTGTTTGGTCGATCTCGTTGTTCTGATCTGCCAGTCGCGTTTTAGCTTCTAGTTATCGTCAGTGATAGATTCATTGTCTTGCCTCATCCTGCTTATAATTTGACGAACCTACTTTTATACTTGAAGTATGTGATCAAACTGGCCTTAGGGTAACTTAAAACTATTATGAGATTTCCTCTCGCAGTCTGCGGGACGATGAACTTTTGCCATTTTCGATCATTTTGGTTTTTCTATCCTCACAATTTTGGTCTGCCAGGCCCATTTTGCTTCTTGTCGGCGGGTTCGTGATCATAACTCTGCCAATTAAACTACTTCTACGCCTTAAAGGTCACTAAAGACAATTGGGAGATTTTCATATCTAAAAAGTCAAGTAACACGCAGACCCAAGTATTTGTGAGAGTTATATCGTTATTTTACTTTTTGACCTCAACAGGAAATCTCACAATAGACTTTGATCATAGCCTACAGCTCTAAAAGCAGCTCGGTTCGTCAGGGTTTGTAAGCAAGTTTAGACAAGACAGTGAATTGTGGAAAGAAGGATGAACTAAAATCAGAAACGCCAAAACTACAGCTGAAATATTGCTGGACAGCTTTAATGGCAGTGATTTATTAGAACTGGCCTAATGTAAATATTGTAATAATTGTTATGTTATTTATTTGTTATATACCATAAAATGACGGAATTGTAGTTTCCTTTAAACTGATAAGAAAATATAAAATTAATACATATTTGCAAATCGATATGATTTGTTGATTATTTTTGCAACCAGTTGTCTAAACCACTGGAATTATTAATATTCTTATATAATTAATATATTTTTCTGTATTAAATGGATTTGGGGATGGAAGGGATAGAATTGTTAAAGTTTGAGTTACAACGACGTTACATATTTCGTGCAAGGCTCAAGCTCTAGATTGACATAAGAAGCACAGAGAAAGATGATCTTATCTTTCCAAGTGTCTGGATTTTCTTATTTCGAACATGATTCATTTCAAATCTGTGCAATTATTAGAGTAAAATTGGTCTAATTTTTATGTCGAAAACATTTGTTTAATTATGATAGATTTGTGTTAATTTCTAGCCATTTTCTGTCACAAATTATGATAAATAACATTCTATATTAATTGTATTTTTTTTTTTTTTTTTACTGTTACATTTCAGCGTAACCGAGGCAATCCTGGGTATATTGACGCGTTTCGAACTCCGGATTCCTGAACAAACAAACCCGTCCCAGTTTTGTTATCTCTGCCCGAGCGGGAGGCACGAACTTGAATTATTTACGTATCTCGTAGGGCTGAAATTTTCATTCTGATCCGGCTCTGATCGGCCTCCCTTTTTTGGATTTTTAATAAAAAAGTTTCTCGTCCGTGAAGAAATCCCGCTGACAGAGTTTACTTGAGATATTGATCAGGCGTCAAGTGATACTCGAACGGACTTAAGTGAGATTTCCCTACGTCAACAACCGGAGGGTGCGAGAAGACAATTTAACTTTAAAATCTAAATATGGCTTTTTTTAATTATAGTTTTCTTTAAACAAAAATGTTTTTAAACTCCTCCTTTGATGAAATATCAATTAAAACCTCGTTAACAAATATGTTTTTTTCATGAGAAACCTCCTTCATAGTTGCAGATGTTACTTGTTATGTAATTATCATAATTTTTCTTTAACCAAAAAAATAGTGGTGTTTAGTAACCGTTAGTTAATGATTATTTGGAGATCGTGAAATGCGGTCGGTTTTAGAAAAATATATTTTCTTTATCGTACCAACGTTTCGATCTTTATTGAGATCATTTTCAGGGCTCAAAGTGTTTGTTTTCCGGTTTTCCGTGTAGATGTGTCATTCTTGTCTGTCGTGTGAATGACACATCTACGTGGAAAACAAACACTTTGAGCCCTGAAAATTATCTCAATAAAGATCGCAAATTGGTCAAGCGGTCCAAAATTAGTGAATTTAAAGATCGAAACGTTGGCACGACAAAGAAAATGTTTTTCTAAAACCGACGTCATACCAGACCGTATCTCACGATCTCCAAATAAAATAATACAATAGAAAGTTTTTTTATTCAGCTTTCTAAAAATCATTTAATCAATAATTTTAAAAATAGCATGTATGAGTGAATAATTCAGCAGTTATCGTTTAGAAATGAAAAGAGTAAGAGAAACACTCACATTGTACAGACGTATTCCGTCGTTTTTCGTTCCCATTCCTAAACTTCACAAAACACCTAATCACATATCCTCTTACAGACCCATCATCCTTTTTTCTGTGATGTTTCAAAAATGAAAATCTCAGATACACTCCTTTTAAAGCATGTAACACCCATTTCATGTTCACATTTAACACCCCTTCTCGTCAATTTTGCTTCCGTCCGCATCCAAGGGTTTAGAATGGTTGACACCATTTCTTCAGTTCTAGAGGCAAAAGAATGAGTGTGGTCCTGGATGTGGTCAAATCTTTTGATACGTCCTGGTCCTAAGCATCGTTTAGGAGTCATACAGCACATCTTATGTCAATTTTTTTTCTTTTTTTTTTTTTTGTGGGGGTCCCGCTAGTAGCTTACGTGGCTAAATCCCTTTTAAATCGCCGTACAGCAATGGTGAGGAGCAGCTCATTTTCCGGTTTTTTTAATCATTTTGAAAGTTATTCGCGGAAACCGGTTTGTTAAAAATGTCATTAATTAATGACTAGAAGCTCTAATTGAAGAGGTCTAAAAACTTAAGAATAAAAAATACTGCATCTTTGGCCTGCAACACGCCTAAAAATCGGCCAACTGTGTGCAACAGTTTAGTCGGTCTTGTCTGCTCATTTCCAACTTAACTATATTACCCAATCGGCCATTAGTTTAGTCTGTAGGGACCGGTGGCCTCAAGAAGGACAAAGTCAGCTTCCTGCCGTTCCCTGCGTACACCCTGAGGTACTTTCTGACAGAGGTGCTCCTGGGCTTCTGTAATCGCTATATCTGGACACCTTTTTGAAAATTGTTGAGACGGTTGGGTTATTAAACAGTTTCATCGGTAGTTTAGTTGGTGGTACGTCTACTCCCGCTGTTTGATTTGAAAATAACTTAAGACGATTTCATTATTGTACAAAAATAATCGTACACCATTTATTCGAACGATCCTAGTTTTGCCGTCCTGGTCCTTGAAACGTAGCCAAAATAAACTGTGCATTTGTTTAAATGGTCAAGAAAAAACGGGAAAAGCCAAGGGATTGCTGGATTCATTCCCTTCAGAACCTGTAACTGGTTATTATTATGATTGTAGGTTCAGTGGGTCAACGACATCCACGGATGGACCTGGCTCCTGCATTCCTGAACGCAATGTCCTCCTTTTTTCTAACGTGTCATAACTCCTCGCAATTTGTATTGTAATTGTAAATTTAATGGTTCACGCTTTCGTGATTTATACGTCTTGGACCATTGGTAAATAGCGAAATTACGAATCATTAAAGGATTTGTTTAAACTGAAAGAGAAACTAGGCGTTTTGTTGTTAAACGTGCTGAAAATAAACATTAAAAAAAGGATCACATTAAAGTATGAAATGGACGTTCACTTACACAGATAAAACAGCTTTATAAAGAAACTGTGAATAGAAATCGCAATAAGAAGACAACAAAGACAAGGGCATCTACCACAACTTTCACTCCATTAAAAACATTCCAATGCACGCAAAAAGAGCTGCGATGACCACATGCAACAAAAAAGAAAGAAAGACTTCGTGAAAGGCTACTGACGTGATACCGAGGGTCAACGGTTGGCTACATACCTACTTTTTTTTAATTAGTTGTATTGACCACTTTTCTACTCACGAATTCTCTGGATCACGGTATGGTCTTGATGAAAAAGCAAATTCAGTTATTGCAACCAAGCTTTCGACCTATTTTAAGGCAGTAACAAATTGCAACAACACAACATACTTTATACAAGGCCGTCCATTTTACGACTTTGGAAGAAAGAAATGTGTGTGTGGGAGAGAGAGAGGGGGGAGAGAGAGAGTGAGAGAGAGTGAGAGAGAGAGAGAGAGAGAGAGAGAGAGAGAGAAAGATCACTCGTAAAATTTATGCATCAAATCAATTTAATAAACAATTTAATAAACTTGTAAATAACTTGCTTTGATTTTCTTCTTAGTCTATAAAATGTTTACACTCTAATACTAGTTTAGAAAATTCTAACAGGATGATTCAACTTCAACAAATAAATAAAATTGTGGCGGATTGTACAGTAGTTGATCTCATCCTCCAGTCTGACCCAGAATTGAACGACGATGGATTATTTATGTCCGAAAAATCTCTATTCTTTTGCGCTGTTCGCCCAAACTCTCCTTTGGCCAGATTTCCAATAAATATTCAACAGATAGCGACCCTTTTATCAACCAAGAGGGCACAGAGGGGATTAATTTACTTTTGAAATGACCATCCCTTTTGATGCTATCTATCCCTTGTTTATGTGTTAATTATATGTCCCTGAACGAAAATAATGTTTACAATTTATTAAAAAAACAGTAGTATAAGTTTTGTTACAAACATTCAAATATGAGAAAGTTTTGATTTTTCTGAAAATTTTTCACCAATACTTTTTTTAGGAATAAGCCTTCTTGATACTGTAATCAAACAAAAAACTACAATATATAAGAAGTAATTAAAATATATGAAAAGCAGTACCCTATATGAAAGCATAATTACTTTTTTTGATAAGATGAGTTGCAAGACTACTGCTTTTATAATGATGTCAGATGGAAGGATTACCTAAATTTGAGAAACATAAGCAAACAAGCCAACTGAAATTACAACTTTTCTTTATTCAATTAATCCTTAATACATTCTCTCTCTGTGCCAAATTGTCATTTTACGAAGAAAAACAAACATGAAACGCCATTGTCATGGCAAACAAAAGGGAAAAATAAAGAGACAAAGCTTGGCTAGAGCTGTGTAGGTGTAGATGAAAATTATTTAACCCCTCTTTCTTTTATTAACAATAATTAAAAAATTCATTTACTCTGTATTTTCAAATAAAATTGTAAACATTAAATAATAAAGTGGTAATATGAAAGGGCAGTGTGTTGAAAATGAATTGTTTTTTTGTCTGAACTTTTGTGCCATTATATTATAGCATTTATATGATAAAATCATTTAGTGCAAATTGAAAAAAATTCTTTTGAATCACAAGATCATTTCTCAATACCAAACAAAGTTCATAACAATATAAAAATATTTGTCGATTGTCTTTTAAAAATAAGTTCAGGGGCTTTGGAGGCAGCAACTGTTTAGGCGTTGGCATAATGCTCATCACTGTAAGGCAAAAGTCCCAGGTTCAATTCCAGCAGCATTGCATTCGAACCCGACATATTTGGAAATGGTCTTTTTTTCAAAAACACCAGCACCCTGAGGGTTCATATAACCTCATGGTTGAAATATCTTTGTAAAAAAAAGTTTCCCCTAATTTTTATTTTCTGGCCATTTCTACACCAGGATGTACAACCTCTGGACTTAAACCACTGCAATCTGGCACTTTGACACTAAAATTGCAGTAAAAAGTATGATTAAAAGAAAGTGGCAGTGTTGATATATGGCGGAAACTCTCATATATCAAGGTCACTATTGATAGGTGTCCCTCGGAAAATCTGACTTGTAGGAGAAGGGTCATCCTCCCTCGATTAAGAATTGGCGTGGTTGACACTTGGACACTCACTTTTGGGCCTAGTATATAGTGCTTTATAGACAGTTTAGTAGATGTCTTGTGTTTCTTTGTATGTATTTAGACTGAATGTAATTATTAGCATGATCGTGTAGTGTGAGAGGGCCGACGGTAGAATATTGAGTACCCCTATCAATCCTCAATTAGGTTAGTTATATGTTATGAGTGAAGGTTGTTGAGGGAATATCACCACACAAACAGAATGAAAGGCATGTGAGTAGGAAATAATGCATATAAGAATGAGTAAGAGTGGGCGGGTTTGCATCTGGAAAGTTATTGCGTTGGGAGCTAAAATGATCTAGCTGTTGATAGCCTCTGGAGCCCCCAACCTTGGCAGATGAAAAGACAAGACCGATGTCTGACTCCAGACTGCCAACACCCAGGGTGGGTAA
Organism: Cimex lectularius; assembly: GCF_000648675.2. NCBI lineage: Eukaryota > Metazoa > Arthropoda > Insecta > Hemiptera > Cimicidae > Cimex > Cimex lectularius. The sequence goes on from NW_019394219.1 coordinate 4,197,167, forward strand.
TTTATTGCAAATTACAAAATCTTGAATTGCTGATGGACTGCGAGAAGTGATAGGCTCAGTTCTGTACAGTTCTAATCTGTACATGCATGTACAGATTAGAACTTGGATAAATCAGTCATCAGTGATCATTTCTACAATATGTATATTATGTATTATTAATAATTTTAAAAACTTTGATTGAATTGTTGGATGGTAGTTGTTCAGATAATTAAGTAAATTCTGATTAATTGCATTTAATTTACATAAATTCAACAATGTATCGTTTTAGTAAATAAAATTATTAATAAAAGTATAAAGGATTACTGCCTTTTGGTAAAAAATTATTTTCAGCATTCCTAACTGGGCTTGTTTTCAAAATTGATTAGACACTGTTGAAACGATGTGCGTTCAATCCGATTTTCGTAGGGAACTTGAATAGTTAAATGGATTATGTCCTCTTCAAACAAAGATAATGTCGATCTTTGTAGCTCAATTAGACAACTTACATTAAATTGCTTCACCCTTTGCCACTATGAAAGTGATTCTCCCGAGCCAACAGGCTTCAGTCTATTTTTGTAATAGACTTGGATCAATAAAAGCAACAAAAAATCATTAAATTATTTAATACTTCATTGCATTTTATTTTTTACAATGAATGTTTTGACAAAATATTTGTTCTTAATGTAAGTGATTAAATTATAACAAAAATATTGATCACAATAATATCTGGAGGGTGTTATAAATTTTGGGCCTTATATTTATCACAATTGTTACAAAACCCCATAAATTTGAATTTTCAATACAGACAATGCTCAATCAAACAGCATTGTATAATTAATAAAAAACATATAAAAATGCAGCCCCTGCAGCATGTTGAGCAATAAAACACATGGATATGTTTTGAATAAATATTCACACACATACATAAAACGATGAAATATTTACAACAGAGTAAGAAATTTTGAAATTCATTTATAAGCGTGCATTTCCATTCTTTTCCAGTTCAGCCCAATTTCTGGCGACATTGGTCAGCTTTAGGGAATTGTTTTCATCTTCGCCAGGTTCGTAGGCTGGGTTGTGGCCTTCAAACAAGTCTTTCACACTAACACCAGCATTTGATATTCTTTGTCCTCGTATGATGTTGTTGTGAGCGCCTAATGTTTGCATTTGAGATTTCCTTCTCTCTGCTTGAAGAGATCTTCTTCTCACCTCGAGAGCTTCCCTGACTTCTCTTCTCATTGTGAGCTTGCGCCCAAGAACTGGAGTTCCTGCAAAATCAATTGAAATGTTTTATTTCACTATTACATTTACAATGAAAGCCATCTTACCATGTTCGGCATCTTCACCATCTTCCATTTTCATCTGCAAGAATCTCTTCCTGAAGGCTACGTCGAGTGTTCCGATTGTTCTAGTCTTCTGTTTCTGTTTCTCGAGATTATAAATAGTCCTCCTTCGTCCAACTCTATCACCACTGGATCCGGAATCATTGTCATAATCGCCGTTGATACCTTTCAGTCTTTGAAGATGTCTGACAATGTCAACAGCTTGTTTATCCAGTAGCGTTTCCTGAGACATTTCTTCAACCTAAAAAAAATTGATTTTAAGCAATAAGAAAATTATTTTTTGTGTTCATGCAAACAAAAAATTAATTTATTACACACCTTCTTATTACAACACAAGTTAAGTTCTGTCGATGCCAAAATGTGGGAAATAGTTCCAAAACGATGGAACAACATAGCGATAAACTGAATGATAATAATCAATGCAAAAAAGAACACAAAGACAAGACCAATTGGCTCAAGTTGGAGATACTCTTTAGAAATGAGTACCTAAAATATATAAAAAAATATTCATTAGCTCAACATATCATAGAAATAAATTAGCAATAACTCATGTACTTCAATTTTTTGTGAAAACAGTTAATTTATTAATTAACCAAAGATCAGTAATATGTACAGTTATTATGTTCTCTTTTTCTTAAATTATTAAAATCTACCAGATAAATGTGCAACAGTTTAATTTAAATTGTAACAACATATAAAGAACATGCTTTTACTTCAACTTTTTACTACTATTTACTGATAGCATTTAAATATTTAGTGCAAAATTTTCAAGCGACATGTACAATTTGATTTACAAGAAAAGATAATTTACACACATTTCAATATACAGTAGGCATTTGAAACTTTAAAAGTAATTACTGTTCTTTGGATCATTTTTGTTTTAGTAGAAACAATAAAAGGGTGTAACAATTAAAATTAATGCTGGAACAGTTAGGTAGAAAACTTGATGTTTGCTGTGGTAAAAAGAAAGGGAACACAGGGCAACAACATGAAAAAAGCACTGAGTTTCCCAAGTTGTGAACATGAAAAACAAACATCAACAAATCCCTGGAAGTAATTTGCTCCTTTATATTTTATCTGATCAGACTAGATTGACTTTTCAGGGGTGAAAAAAGTTAAAATTATGTGTTTGATTTAAAAATATGATACTTTATAACAATTTAAAAAATGGATAGACTATAATAATGACAACACACTGAGTTAGATCTAATAAATAATTACAATTAATTAAGGTTTTTAGTTGAGATAAAATAGTTAATGGTATGAGCAGGATTCAAACACTGATCTTCGGCTAGATATGCCGTTGCTCTACCACTTGAGCTATCGTGACCTCGATCCACTCGGACACTAACTTCCCATCCCAACCCCACCTTTTGAATTTTTTGAATTGTGATGGGAAGTTAGTGTCCGAGTGGATCGAGGTCACGATAGCTCAAGTGGTAGAGCAGCGGCGTATCTAGCCGAAGATCATGGGTTCGAATCCCGCTCGTGCCATTGACTATTTTATCTCAACTAAAAACCTTAATTAATTGTAACATATTAATTGGTCGAACGGACCACGAAATTAGTGAATCTAATAAATAATATCGATATTGTCTGCTTATCGATAAAATTTATAAATAAACACAAACATCCATGCACTCAACCCAGCAATTTAATTTTGGGTAAATCAAAAAGAAGGCTTAGCAAACACACATTCAGTCCAAATTATTATTAATAAATGAGAACAACACATGTTAGCAAACACAAAAACAAAAATCACAAAAAAACAACAGAACGATGGACCTATGAGTATGAAGGTGAATGGTAGAAGGGTGAAAGAAAATTGAAAATCAAATGTAAGCTGTGTGACAAAATAAAATTGTGTTCCTTTTCTAATTAAGTGATATTTAAGACACCCTGTCAAGAATGTGTCACTCAAAACAAATGAATAATATTGTATCTATTCAACTATTTATCACTTTTTGGATAAAGTTGGTTGAATTTGATAAAATACAATATTTATGAATATGAATGAAAATGAGGATGATAAATGTGTGTCTGCTTGAACTTAATAAAAACAACACAACCAAACACCATGTTATATTCAAATACATATTTATATATTTATATTATTCACAAGACATACATAAATCATGGAGTTGTGGCACATTTCCTTTTTATTTAATAGGTTTTTCTACTATTCTTCAATAGAAGTTTGGTTTTTAAAATGGAAATTGATGTAATGAAATGAAATCATGAGAAAGAAATGTGAGTGATGAAAGAAAAATCTATGAGAGTATGATAATCAAAGAAATGATATCTAAAGAAGAGTTCTGGTATTGAAACTGCCACAGCTTGTTTTGTTGTTTAGTCAGGGCCTTAATATAATATTGTTAATGATGTACATATACATGCTTCATTCAAATGTGCTTTACTTGTGTTAACAAACACTTGTGAGCATGTTCTCGTTAAAAAAAAAACACTTGTTATGCAGTTTGTTATCCAGTCTTGGTCAAGTTTTAACTTCACAGCATCAAGTCCCATCAATTTTATTCAGTTCTGTATTGAGTTTAAGTCTTGTTTTTTCCAAATCAATAGATCTTTTAATACATTTGCCCTAGTAGTCATAGTTAATCCGTGCAAATGTTGTGATTGTGCATATCTTAGTTGTGAAGAGAAATTATTGAATTAATGTGTCTTTGAAAAAAAAAGTCCCTTTGTTTATATAATTTTTTTTTTCTTTTAAGTGGTTGAGTGAGGTATCGAGTTATGGGTAACCACCACACTAAGACAAGATGTACACAAGTATATTCCCAATTAGATAGAACATCCTTGAGTGACCCATGCTAGAACAGCCTGATTTCAAGGAGATACCTCGGCCGTCTCTTCAATATATGTTATGTTCGTCTTGACCCCGAAAGGCCACTCGACGTGTATGCTGTCCTTGTTCAGCTGAAGCAAGAACACAATAAGAACGAACAAAGAGTTCATCATGAAGAATGCGAATACAGATTTGTTCCGCAATTCCTTCAGATCTGCTGCAATTCGTGCCTGGAAACAGAAGCAAACACCCAAACTTAAAACTAGGAAAGATACGTCTCCGTCCAGCTTTTTCCCAATCCAGGGCAGCCAGGCGGAGACCGATTTCGCTCACCTCTTGCGTAATATCATCATACGTTATATTTGTCTTCACTCCGAATGGCCATTTGAAATGCAAAAGATCCTTGTTCAGTTGTAATAAGAAAACAATTAGTACAAATAATGCATTAATCATGAAGAATGCGAAGACAGAGGAATTCCTGAGTTCAATGAGATCCTTGGCTATTCGTGCCTAAAACACATTTATGAGTCTAAAAACTGCTCATACTTTTCTATTTTCCTTCTCAATTGATCGTTACAATTTTTGTACGTTTAAAAAAGTTACCTTTCTTTCCATATTGATGGCTTTTTGTTAAACAAACCAAAAAATTCTGTTTTTAGACATCAGTAATTTTAAATTTAAAAAAATTAAATATAACTATTACAATATTAATGAGTAATGACATATTTTAAGACTGATTACAAAAATAAAACTAAAAATTTAGATTTGTTTTTAGAAAATCATCAAAATTAATTTTCTTTTATTACATTTAGAGCAGTTCAGACAATTTTTTGACCAATATTTTTTGTAAATAATAGGAATTTATACTTATTAATACATTATGTTTACAATTTCTTTATACGTTTAAATAAAATAATTACAGCATTTAATCTTTAACTTTTATAACCCTACTAATATTTTTTATTGTTATTAAGATACCATTTGTGATATCAAGAAAAAAATCTATTTTTTTAATATATAAAAAAGTTTAATTACCCTTTCATTTTTGTCGTCGTCAATGGGGAATAAGTATTTGTCAAGAAGATCTTTCCAGAATGAAACTTCGTTAGCCGATAAGAATGCAACAGGGCCCTTCTTGAGATCTCGATCTTCGATCCAGAATGGATTAATGTCATCATTCCTTTCGATTTTCGGTTCTCCTATTATTGAAAAAGTGGTGTTTTTTTATGTATGTTTTTAAATGTAATTTTTTGTATAATTTACCAGTTGAGGCTGTCTCACTGCTGTCGCTGTGTTGATCTTCTTCGGCCGGGTCTTCAGATGCATGTGTTGTACGGTTGTGATCTTTGCTGCTAGCCGACATGGTCCGCTTGCGATGGTGATGACCTGTGTGGTGACCATGTGGATCAACAGCTCTGTAATATAAATTGTTTAGAATATTTATGTAATTTATTTCTTGTTATTTAAAATTTTTTGTACTTTTCCAATCCGTCTAATCTTTTCTGAAGTCCTTCAAGGGATTCGGCAATTCTGACAAGCTGTTGCTTCTCATCGATTGGTTTTGGGTAAGTGCAGAACATGCAACGGAAGAGGCCAGCAAGTGAAAATTCAATAGAGCCTTCTTCGTTGTCACCTGGAGTTGGGCCACCGTTTTGGAGAAAACCGAGTAAAGACTTTTGCCTGACTTTCTTTTTGGCTTCTTCGGCCTCTTTCCTCTCTTCCTCCAATTCTTTCTTAGTTTTTTTTGTTTGAACTTCTCTTGTACCCCAGGATACAACGTTCAGGTTAATGATTGAGTATAAAATAAGAAGCAAGTACATACACGGGATCGACAATAGATAAATCGCTCCAGGTACTATACACCAAAACTCTTGTGGATGTAAGCACGCTGCTATAAACATCGATCCCGTCATAGCCATCAAGAATATAGCAGAAGGAGATCCGGCACCGTCCTCACCCAACTGAAGAGCTGTACCAACTATTACTGCCATCATAATAAGTGCATATGCTGTTGAAAGCATTTGAGCGAAAAACAACTAGAGAAATGACAAGTATGTTAATTTTATTGTACCCTCACATAAACTGATGTAAAAGGTATTTACTTGAATATTAGCTTTGCATGTGAAACAAACAAGCATGAAGAACATAATCGGTATAATGTTATAATAAAAACTTGTCCAATTGTCAATTTTAAAAGCAGCTACAAAAGCTCCCACCAACATAAGGAATATGGTTCCTGGACCAAGAATAGTTCCACCCATCAACATAAACTAAAACAGAAACTATGTTTTAAAACAAAATACACAAAAGTGTAAATAATCATACTAGTCCAACGCACTTGGTACCAAATGTAGGGAAGAGAGATATTGTCATTAATTTTAATCGTTGCTTTATAATCCATGAGCAGATCCATAATGTTGGCCATTGTTGATGGAACCCAACGACGCCTTTGGTTGTAAAATTCGTTGAATCCTTCTGGGCAGTGAGTATAAGCATCACTAGCTGCAGAATACTCCACACGATACCCTCTTTGAAGCAGTAGAGTACACAACCAACGATCCTCTCCTGCAAGAGACATACATTAGTTCACATTAAAACAAATAAAATAAAAGAATATACCTTGATCGTATTGCACATAGTGCCTTGCTTCATTAGATTTAATTGTATATTTTCTCATGACGTTATCATCCATAAGGGCTTTTCCTCTGAAAAGTGAGAAGCATCCAGGTGAACAAAGTACACATCCGATCATATGTTCTGTTGCTTTTTGGAGCCAATGACCAATAGCGTACTCAAACATCTGGTACCACACCATAGGTCCTGAAAACAGAGAAAGTTAGCAAAATTCAAAAATATTTTTTTAAACTTAAATACCTGATCCAATAGGATGAATTCGTCCACATGCAGCTCCTAAATTGCGATTCTTTTTCATCAAATCCACCAGAAGTCTAACAGCATGCGGTTGGAAGTCGATATCACCATCAAGTGTTAGAAGGTAAGTATTTTCAGCCATCATTTCTTTTCTTTCAACAGAAATCGGTAATTCCATAAGCCTGTGTCCAAGAAGGTAGTACATGTACATGACCTAGAAATAACTCAATTTTACAAAATGTTTTCAAAATGAAAAATTTTCTAATTAAATAATTTACCTGGCTCCATCTTTTTCTGTGCCTGATTTTAGCTTTGTCTTTCAAATGAGCAATCATTTTTGTTTTACCAGGAAGTGTCCATACAAGTCGGCCACCGTATGGTGTAGGGTATTTTACAGGAGGTCGGATTCTAATATGGGTCTCGTGGACATGAGATGCCGCTTCATCCAAAGTCGATACTAGAAGTTTGACGAATCTGTTCACTTGTGACCAGTCGTCATTGATATCACTTATTTCAAAGGCATCGTCAAAGAAAATATGGGCTAAAAATAATACAAGAGTTTTATTATTATTTACTTTCTGTTATTATTATTCACCAAAGCATACTTTCAAATTCATAGTAATCAGGATCGACGACACGAAGATATTTCTGAGCAACTCGTCTAGCACACTGGTCTTCATCCATCCTAAGAATGGATTTCAACATTTCCATCATCTCATCTTGTGTTTCGTGCCACATTGTAGCACAAGCATAGATCCTAGTGATGCTGTCAGATTTTTTGACTGTTTTTGGCGTTGTGCTGCTTGCATCTGTATGAACTGATATCGTTTCGTAATACTCATCAGGATCTTTTTCTCTCTCAGCAAGCTCCTTCAAAATTAAATTTTCCGGTTTAAATTTTAGCAGCTTTTATATCAATTATTGATCAATTACCTCTGTTTTGACATCTTTTTCATCATCCCTTCTGCGATTAAGCCCGAGTGATTGGTCAATGAGGAGCGAGTCGTACATCGGAAGTACAAATAGTTTTTCTGTGGTTGCCAAACGCTCGCATTTTGGAGTCCATATGTGTAGAGTAATCCATGTTTGTGATAGAAGCCATAAAAGCCATATCCAAGCATGCTAAAGAAAAATTTAATTAATATAATTCTTCTTTAATATTTCTCAATACATTTGAGGAATTTATTAGCCTCACCTGCTTTGAAATAAAATCGTTCAGGAAATAAACTGGAGGTGATTCAAAAAACAAATAGTCTGGAATTACATGATGAAAGAAACAAAGATCATCATGACGTAGACCACAAAGCGCAATGAGAAGTGAAATTGTCACGGGTATGGTCAGGTTTACTGGAAAGGCGTAGCTGAAGCCCTGGATTACAATTTTACAAGCAAATTTACCTGAAAACAAAATAATTTTTTTTTTAACTTTTATAAACATTTTATGATCACTTCAACATACCGAAAATATAGCAGAGATAAGCTGCTGTTATTTGTATAAGCAGAACATAAATGGCAGTGTTATAGTCAGCATCGATATCCACAATTTCTCCAGTTGTGACAATATCTGCAAGATCCGGGAGTGTAGTAGTTCCAAAGGTTGGTTTTATCTGAATATGAAATAATAATTAATGATTTCACTCTCACTATGAATATAAAATAGATTGAGTCAAAATACCTCAGTAATTCTAATTTTATGCTGTGAGAAGCCTCGACTGAACAAGGAGAAAAGATGTTGAACACTCTCACCACGATACAGCCTTATTAATATAGCAAATATGACAAATGCTAAGATTTTCCAGATTGACATGAAAATATAAATGAAGTATCGTGTCCTTTTCAACCTTTCTTTTACTTTCCAGAGTGGTCTTGTAAAAACTAAAAAGAAAATTTAGGAAATATCATTTAACTAGAAAACTTTCATTTGGCAAAGTAAAATTTACACAGTTAAATTTGAATTGCTTTTTAATTGTGTTAGTATAATTTGCAATATAAGAAAATAGTACCAAAAACCGAATAACGTGATACATAGTTTTCCCACCATCCACAGCTAATAAAGAAAAGAGTGACTGGAATGAGCCACAGATTTGGACGGTGGCTGCCTTCCAGGATGGGCCAGACGACAAATCCCGTCGCCTGTGCTGCTATCGCCCCTATGTCAACTATCGCTTTCATGTACACTTCAGTCTTCTCGCTCCTCGTTGTACACCCTTTGGTGTTTCTCGAAACGAGACCTGCACATTTATTACAATTATTACAAGCAACTGGTAAAAGCACTGATTTAACGTACTTAGAACAGCGGGTACGAAGCAGACACAGTTTGTCAGCATGGCCCCTTTGACGACATCCAGCTCCGGCAGTATGATGAACACAAGAGAGGCCAATCCTACGACGTGCAGTGTTTCCATGACAAAAACAAATAAAAAGTCGTTGAACGGAGGTCGCTTCCATGACTTGAAAATACATATCCTAAGAGAACGTATTAATGTCCCAATTTCTGGCACTGCAAACGCAATTATCAAACACCAAGTCCAAGCAACTCTTTCTTCAGGAGGCAAATTAACTACAAATTGCTTATCTCTGCCTGGAAAGTTAAAAAAAAAAAATTAAATACAATGTAAGGTAGAGTGAACTTTAAATGTATAAGAAAGTAGAAAATACTTTCTTAATAACACAAGAAGCAGTTTATTTTTTATAAACATCGTCATCAAAAATCAGGGTAGAATTTTTATATCTTGGTTCCTTCCGCTCACCCATACAGTATTAATATACAAATAAAGCATCCAAAAAGAAGAAAGTATTAAATAATACAAAGGGTTGTCAAAAAATGTCTAATTTATTGGAGTATAGTTTAAAAATTTAATAATATGAGAAAGACAGTGGGTAGAACATCATTCATCATGATGTGTAGCCATTGATGATGTCATAATTATTTTTTTAGTCATAAGACCTGTTGAGTTCATTATTATACTCAATATGATGAAACAAAAATCAAGTAACTGCATCATGCAGAATGTATCTCCTAGATAAATTATTGCAAAATTTTAAAAAAATATAGAACAAAGAAAGAAATGGACGTTGTTCTACCCCATAGACACAGAAATTTGACCATTTAATGCAAACCTCGCATACCTAAATCTTTGTTGCAGAAGGGTACGACCCTGTTTGGCCTGATTTGGGAGCTCATGAAGAACACAGCCCCTTTCGCTATAACTCCGCATGCTAGCACTATGACGAACGTGACGAGATATGCGATGACTTTGAGGATTTTTACCGTGAACTCCAGACAGGCTTGGTTCTCCATGGACCCAGAGTCCACCTTCGGAGGCAGCACTCTGAACACGTCCCATCCTTTCGTTTCCTGCACTGTCCTTGTGCTGCAACAAATTATACCGTGTGGTATAGTTTTACAAGAAAATTCACAAATAATAACGCAACTAGAATTATTAGAGGTGTTATCTAACGTTCTATTAGGTAATACGGTGTAAGATTAGAACTGCAGGCTCAACCATGACTTCAGAAGAAAGACGAAAGCCGTATTTTCTTCTTGCCGTGAACGTTGGTAAATGTTTTGAATTTACAAAGTGAAATTATATAACTTAAAATGTCGTTTCTTAACATTTAAAATACAAATCCAATTGCATGAAATAAAGCGACATAACGTCACAAGTCTATATTTTCATTTAATATTGAAACCAGGATTGATATTTTAGTCTGTAGCGGAAACATTAATAGCGAAATTATTATTCTTGTTTATCAGTATTATGATGTACTTAAACATGCTTTCAGAAGAAAGAAAGATCTTATTAAAGGTACTGTTGGTGAGTGCACCAGTAGTTGTTTGCTAATTTTGGAGATGGATGTTTCTTTTTCTGGTTTAAAAAATAACGCTAAAGAAGGCTGAAGAACTTCAAATAGAGCTTAAATGATGAAAGGATAACTAAGTTTAGTCGTGTCTGAACATTTCGGTCTGCTTATCGTGTTTTTGTCTATCGGGAGCGTATCAGTTTCTCGCCGTCTTCAATGCTGAGTTTATCCTGCTCGCCTTGCTCATACCCGAACAGATGGCAAGAAGTCGAAACGCGTAAAGACCAAAATGGCGTGGAAGGAAGATCAAATTGACCGGAAACGATCAAACCACAAGTTCATTACCTCGCAGACCCGAAGAGGAAATCTTACGAGATAACGAAGTTTCTCTTCTGAAATTCGGGTAGCCACAGAAATTTAAAAGAACCACTGTTTTGTGATTTGTTTTCAGCAAAAACGGCGGCACGTTTATAAGGAATAATCTCGAAACTAGAAAGTTGAAAACGTTTTATGTTGAAAACGGCGGGATCACAAGGAAACGAAATGAACCTTCATTAACGCTTTTTCTAGATGTAAATCTAACAGATTTGATGTGTTTGAAAAAAAAAGCACTTAAAAGGAACCTGGGAACGAAATGAAAAACAGATTGAAGCTGCTTTCCCGTACGATACCGTGAGATTTTATACTTCGTTGATGAAGAGGTGAAAATTGTTATAACGTACTATTTTACTGTATTCGAGTATCAAGAGGCCATCTGAAAACCGGAGTCGGAAAAGTCGCTAGATTTACTTAGAATAGAGTCATAAACTGAATAGAGTGAAAAGTCAATGGAAGGGTGTGATTTGGTTCTGTATAAAGAGCATGTAGGCTCCCCTATGTACGCTCTTGAACAAAGCAGATGAATTTCTAAGTCCTCTATTCCATATTAGGAAAAACGTGGATTTTTCTATGTTCGTGGTAGTTATTTGCCTGGAATGCCAAAAACTCGAAGAAAGGGATTGGAATGAATGCATACTCATATTACTTATGAAATTATTTACTGATGTAAAAGTTTAGCTTATAAGTTTTAAGTTAGTTGTCTATATCCCTGAAGCATGTCTTAAGCTGGGTAGGACGGACAGGAAATAGGTCTAAACCCAAACTGCCACATCGGAGTAGGTGATTCTCACGGTTGCCGTGAGAAGTCTAATTCCGATTCTTACATGTGGAAGTTACGTAGAATTTAAGAAAGTTGAACTATTCGTTTTTAGCATTTTATTTTCTAAAGATTTCAACATATATAATTTTTTGCAAAGTTTTGAGAGATTGACATTAAAAAACAGGTGTACAATGTGTTCGGCTACTCGTGCAACAAACTCTGCAAAATTAAACCAAAAAGTCCTAATTAACTATGATCCGAATCTCAACAGTTTCGGAGTTATTCCACTTTTCCGATTTTTTAAGATTTTACGACATTGCTCCAAAATAACAATGATAACTCTAAAACAAAGGTTTCGGACAAATCCGTTGATACCATTGAAAACTAAGTTAAATTTACAATAAGATGTGATCAATACTAAACTTTTAAATATTGGAAAAATAAGCGTTTTAGTAGCGAGAACTTTGAAAAATATTTATTTTTTTTTCAAAGTTGAAAAACTTACTATGGTGACTCTAAACTATTATTTCTAAACCTAGAGACCACCAAAACGTACACCATTTAATATCCTTTTTAGATAATATCCTTTTTTAATATAATATCCTTTTTTTAGTAATTGCTTTATAAATTACTTTTTTCGAAGATGAAGAAAGTGATGAAGGAAAGAAAAAAACCATGGTTGACGGATTGGTAGGGTGAAAAGATTAATAATAATAACAAATAAAAAAACTTACGGAAGTTCTGAATGAATTTATTAAACGTTTTTAATTTTGATTCTTTCCTTTTCTTCATCTTTGAAAAAAATTAAAAAAGCAATTAAACCTCTAAAATTGACATTAAATGCAGTACTTTTTCTGAAATTTGCTTGTCTCTAAATTTGGAAATAGTTTAGAATCACCATAGTAAGTTTTTCAAAAAACTTTCAATGTTCAGAAAAAAGTTTCAATGTTCTGGCTACTAAAACGCTAATTTCACCAACGTTTACAAGTTTAGTATTGAATACTAAATTTAACGTAGTTTTCAGTACCAGCAGGACCAACGGATTTGTCCGAAACCTTTGTTTGGAGTTATGATTGTTTATTTGAAGCAAGATCATATCATTAAAAAATAAAAAAATAAAAAAAGGGGGAATAACTCCGAAACTGTTGAGATTCGGACGATAGTTAATTAGTACTTTTTGGTTCCATTTTGAATGTAGAATCTACTGGCATACTTTGTAACATGAGTAGCTGAACACCTTCTATAGGAAGTTGTGTGACACAATTTTCTCAGTTTTCAAAAAACAAACATTCATTCATTTTGGGCTCTTCTAGAAGATTAAAATTATTGGATTTTTTTTATTATTTTTGTAAAAAGCAGCTGACATTTGAAAGCTGTCAGCTTCTTAGGAGAGTGGATTGCAATTTATTCAGAGCCTCTGTGGTTTTACAGCCTACGACATGAGATATGCTCATTAAAATTTTGCACCGGGCTTCTTAACAACGACAAAAAAAACCATGAAGAAATCTTCGGGAACAAGGAACCACATTTTCCTTACATCACCCCGAGATCCTTGACATTTCGCTAGAGGGCGGTCGGCGGTGCAGGAGGCGAGGAAATGGGCCGCTTTCACCTCGGGCTATTGTATCCATTAAAACCAAAAACTCCATATGTAAAAGCGTTGAAAATCCGACCGTTGACAGGTCAATCCTGTCAATGTCTTAATCTGGAAAACAAAATAATTCCTCGCTGAACCTAAAGGTAGCTGGCCGGGCCGCAGAACCAAGAAAACAGGACATTATCTCCTGGCTATTTAAAATCTCCAATAAGAAGCTCATCACGGATCATTTCGATAAAATTTTGATTTCCTCTTTTCAAAATAAATAGAACAGCAATACAATTGAACTCCATCCGTTGTTGATACATGGTATAAATTTGTCATTTCTTAATTAAACAATTGCTTATCCTCCTTTCCTCAGCGAAGAGCGTATGAGTAGTCCAATAAAATCGCGAGTGATGACGGACCCAATAAGTGATCCAGTTCAGCATGAATTGCTTATTTTCCTTGGTGTTTATTCTATGTGTACTCAAGTACAATAAACAGCCGAAACTGTTGGTTTGTATTTTCGTCGTCGTGAGGCACAAAGAGAATCAATTCGAACATTAATGGTCTTGCCAGAGCCGTCTTGTTTCGCCTTTTATCCTTGATCTGATTCGCTTCACCAATTGAAAATCGCAATGATAAAAAAGTTTAAACTACAGGTAACGATAAAAAGGCAACTCTTGACCAACGGTTTAACTATTCAAAAATACAATCAAAATTATAGTTCAAATTATTTAGGTAATCAAACATAATTCTAATTTTGGTAAATATCCATTTACGTTTTCGTAGTCAATTGACTAAGTTACTTCTTTCAATAAATGAATTAATTAATTGAAAACGGCAAAAAGAAAGAAAATTCGAATGGTTGTTGGTTGAGATGGAGAGTGGTATCCGAGAGGATCGAAGTCACGATAGCTCAAATGATTGAGTAGCGGCGTATTTAGCCGAAGGTCGTGGGTTCGAATCCCTCTCGTGACACTGACTTTTTTATCTCAACCAAGACCTTAGCATATTTTCTTTAAATAACGTAATTTAATACAATATAATAATAATTAAAGAAAATAAAGAATTTTTTTATTATTATTGAATTGCTATTGCAAGTTAAGTAATAAAAAAATAAGAGCCATTAATTAATTAGACGAACACTAACCACTCAATTAGTTTAAAGAAAAATCTAGTATTTGAAAAATAATTTAACGTTGGTACAACCAAGTTAATTAACTATTTCTGTGACATTGGATTTTCTATTGTAAACATTAAAAAACTTAGATTACAATTTGTTGTAAACAATACTTGATGTATATTATTTTCAAGTTTTTATTAATTATTTGAAAATATATATATTAATTAATAATTCTTGGAAAATGTTCACCTTTCACATATATGCATAATTTTACATTTAATTATGTGTTGTCTTATATTTAAAAATTTATTCACATTTTTTAAATTTAGATTAAATTGTATAAAAACTAAATTGTACTATTGATGCAATCAATATATTACACCCAATATCATTTTGTTAATGTGGAATTTATTTTTTGAATAAGCAATTATTTAATTTAGTTTTACTTCAGCAAACCAATCCTTTGTTACTACTTTAATACATGACTCTTATTACAAATAATTTGTAATACAAACAAAACAGAAGGAAAAACTTGCCGTTTGCTTTTTCATATTTTTTCCGCTTAACGGAAAAAAACATTGAATCATGGATAATTAACCTAACCGTAAGCGTAACCATAATCTAACTTGTCCCTAATCCTAACCAAACCTAGTCTTATTTGTCCCTAACACTATATATATTTCGGCAAGAATATTTTCGCCTCCAATTAATTATTTATAGATAAATTTTTACTTAAAAAGTAAGGACCATTTTAACAAAACGAGGAAAATGTTCACATGGCAAGAGATGGAGAGCAGAATCGGTATGAAACAGTGTTGGAGATGCAAAATAAAAGGGACGAGCTATTTGGGAGCTTTCAGGCGACCCGTTTTAACAAATCGCATTAAAAAAATGCACAATTTTTTCCTTAATTCAAACACTATTAACCCACTGGTAGCCCGGGTAAGGGCTATGGAATGAGAGTAGAAAGCGCCCGTGCGGAAAAACAAAAAAAAAGAGTCCCCGTCTTATCGAACTTAACTCGTCTCTAACCCTATCACTAAAACTAACCCTAAATGACCCCCAACCTAACTCTATCCTAACCAGTCCTAACCTAATGTTTTTTAAAGTTACAGATAGAATCAATAATTCTTTTAAATATATCATGTAACCAACTCATCCCCAACCCTAATCCGTGCGCTATCGGAACCCGACCCTAATACTTCCTATCCCTAACCTAACCTAATCCACACAAAATAATTTTTTATATCCATCCCAAATATATTTCCATGTTAAAAAGTGATTTGTATTTAGATAAAATTAGTATGATTTATAAGATTAATTTACTCTCAAATATATATTCGGTTTTTAATGCAGATATCAAATAATTGAAATAAAAAACCTGTATTTAAAAATATAATACAGGAAGACCCAATTTAACATAAATTGGGGTTATTATTTCATTTGTAAATAAACAAAATATTATATCCATTACAAAAAAAGACAACCCCAGTTACACGCAGCTATTTTTGAAAATAATTCTCTACCAATTACTTAAATAAAGATGCATGCACTGAATTAACACAGGACTATCCCACTCAAACGAATAATTTAAAAAATAATTGTCAGAGTTTCAAAAATTTTGCTTTGGAATTGACATTTTCAAATAAATAAAGTATAACATCAAAAGTAATTAAAGAAAAGATCTTTTACATTATTGTGTTGCTACTTTTGCACGTAAATATTTATGAATTATTTAAATAAACATAACGGATACTTTTTGGAAATTCATTAAACACAAACCCATCTTAAAAAATTGTCAGAATGCAAAATATTCAGAAATAATTGATCTGGATAGAACTAATGTCAAATAATAATTGTATCAACCTGCGTCATTAATTTTTTTGAATCAATAAAATGTCATAACTATAGTGAAAAATAAAAACCTTTTTTATTAAATTATTATCGATATGTAGATTTTTTGTTGTTTTGTAATTAGTGTAGAAGCTGTGACATTTAGTATTTAATAAATAATAAATTAATAATACAGATAGATATCATGTTATGTTTAGTTGTCTGAAAAAGTTAGTGCCACGAGCGGGATTCGAACCCACGACTTTCAGGGAGCACCGGCGTATTTAGCCGACAGTCGTGGGTTCGAATCTCGCTCGTGGCACTAACTTTTTCATCTCACCCAAGACCTTACACAAAAAGAATAATTAATTGAAATAAATATCATTTTTTCATTCATTTTACAACCAAAAAACTAAAGACTTTACAAATTTAAAGTCCTGTTTTACAGACATCATGAGTCTAAAATGCTGATAGTATCTGATTTTATTAAAATAAATATTTTAACGTTTTATATCAACGATCTAATTTTCAAAAACATTAGTCGTTTTTATTTTATACTCTTGTGAGACCCATTTTGTAAGATGCGACTAATCATTTTTCATAATTCCGTGTAAAATAGTCCAAGGCTTGATTTCTACGAGTGTACACGAGTGGTAATTAAAAATTCACCTTATTTGATCTGTAACATTTTATCTTAGCGAAGAGACGGCAATAGTTGTAACACGTAATACGGTTAACTCTCGAACAATGTTACACGATCGTCTTATCGGGAGAAATCGGGGCTCGCGTTTTTCCGTCCTGGATCCCTTACATCCCAGAACGTAAGAGGAGGCCGTTTTCTTTCCTTACTATTGTTCTTCTAGCGTTCCAACTCATTCGATCTCGAAGTAGTGTAAGTAATTAAATAAATCCTGTGACAATAATAATAATATTCGCAATAATAAAACAATAAATCGACCAATCTAACGTCCGTTTATGAAATCAGTTCTGAGACTTTCACTCACGTTTATTAGTAATGGAGAAGGCCTCGAGAATTATTACGAAACCTAATTCAAGCCAACAACGAGAATATTTTATTTGAATAAATCTTGACTTCTAAAACCAAGTCAGATTTTTTAGTAAAAATTGTAAACATATTTTTGAGTTCTATTTTTCTTGAAGTAGAAAAGCTAGCAAAAGTAAATGTGAAGAAGAAACAAACTTGTAGTATGGGACATATCTGACCATCATCTTGTTATCCTCGCTGGGTTTGTATGTCAGATTCAGGTTTCACCTGGAAGGAAGTTCGTGCCCTCTCCTTGCTTATGAACTCTTTAGACCTCAAGGAGAAATATTCTCAAATCTTTGATTTTATGAATTTTAAGAATGACTCTTTATCACAAGTAACTTTTCAACCGTAATTTAAGAAATGATATCCTCTCTTTTTAAATATGTCGTTAAACTGTATTTTTAAGGTAATTGTTATTAAAAGCGTGAAAGAAGGCGACAATGCTTAAATGTGCCCCCAATGAACTAGAATACTTACAAAGTGTAATGTGCTGTTTGGGTCCTTATGCCTAACAAGGAAATGTATATGCTTGTAGGATATGACATGCAGAAAGCGTAAGTACATTCCTATTTATTATTAGATGAAAGATGTCACTATAGCCCAGCTAAACGATCATACTCTTTGCTCTTTTTTGAATAAGAAAACCTTATGAAGAATGCCCACATAGCTACCTTAGAATTCCATGAAAGCATACGACATAAAAAGGGCATCATAGTATGTCAGTGGGGCGTCGATGGCAGCAACGGTTTAGGCGTTGACCCGGCGCTCATCACTGGTAAGGTAAAGGTCCCGGGTTCGAATCCAGCGTCCATGCATTCGAACCCGATACCTAGAAATTGGCTTTTTTTCAAAAACACCGGCACCCGAGGGTTGATACAACCTCTGCTGTTGCAAACCCTCGTTAATTAAAAAATAAAATAGTCTGCTAGCAGTTGAGATTGATGTACAACTGGTTTCATATCTTCAGTCCAAAACAGGCAGCAGTCAATCGCACAAGATGTATGACAATCAAAACGATAACTACGGTGTTGTTCAACACCCAAAAACTCCTAAGGCCTAGTTTTTCAAATTTGTCAAAAAATTTAATTTGTTCTGTAAGCCATAGGGGGTTTACTTTCAAAAATTGTAAATGGTGTTTTTGAACCGAATTATATTAAGAAATAGAAAAACACAAACTTGCTGCTTATTTATGCTTTTACATTACTCTTAGTATATGTAAAAAACACGCTCGCGTTAACTAAATTTAGAAATTTTATGTAAAACTGGCCATACAGTAGAATATATACGTGTTTTAGAAATAAATTATTTCGTCAAGTGAAGTTTTATAGGCGTAGGAATTTTAAATCATACTTGCTTTTTGCATTGAGCAAGGTGTTTCGAAAGATCTCGCATGCTGAGATTACACCTCTACACTCCAGACCGGCTTATTTACTGTTAAACCATTTTTTTTTTAATAGCGGCCATTATCTTTTCTTAAAATCAGTATTGTTTCCGCGATGATGGTCGCAATAGAGTGAAGGAAAAAATGAGTTTGCGTCAAACTAATGTAATCTTGATGGGAATGGTCTGATTGTGTGGAGGGTGTGGGCAAGCCGAGAGGGCTTGACCTATATAGACCCCATAGCCGAGACGTGCTCTTTCGAAACTGGATTTGCAACACGGAAACCGACTTTTTAAGGTCGAAACGTTAAGAAATTCTCCCCGTTCTGATGTGACAAACTGGCTGCCGTCCGTGAACTTTCAACCCCCGCCGTAGATTGGGATATATATTTGAACAGTTTTCTTGTTTATTTCCGGGAAACGTTACAAGTTCTGAACCCTTCTTGAAGCACCTTCATGTGATTACGGGCTCTGTGGCAACCCGGTGATTGAATTGGACCCCGAATCCCATTCAATCACTTTTCAAACTGATAAAACCTTTCTGACAGTAATCTTACTTCACCTTTGTCCATGATTTATATAAACCTGATTATTGGCTTTATGGGTTTTCTTGTACAATAATTGAACGCCTGCGACTTCAGTACGTTGGTAGTGTACTACAAACCAACAAACCTGTCTCGAAATATAAAATATAAAACTCGAAATATAAGTATTTAATAACATATTTACCAAAATATGATGATATGACAAAATCAAATTCGTCAGATAATTAAACCACTAAGGGGGTTACGATAACATATAAAAAAATTAAAAAACAAAAAAACAAAGAGCCACTAGGTCTATGAATTTTCTGTCCATTCGGTCAGCACAGCTTCGCTGTATTAATATAATTTTACTCAAACAAACATTACATTATCATTCAGATCTGTTTAGTATTTTTATATAAATTGAATTATTATTACAGTCGTTACAGATAGTCCGATCGAAAAATAATCGCTCATCATTAATGAGTAATGCATTGGTAAAAATTAACTATGATTATGTCGAAAATGAAACTCTGAGCCTACATAATAAATAAATTTGTTATGGAAAAAAAATTTGGCACGGCGTAAGACATAAACAAAAGAAAGTATCTTAGCCCAATCTGCTTATAACCCTAATAACACTCCTATTAACGCCTCTTTTCCGGCACATTAATAAAAATAAAAATTAATTAATCTTTTTGAAAGGTTTGGTTGAGATAAAAAAGTCTGTGTCACGAGCTGGATTCGAACCCACGATATTCGGCTAAATACGCATCTGCTCTACCATTTGCGCTATCGTGACTTTGATCCACTCCTACAACCTTTCGTATTTTCCTCCTTTTTGCCATTTTTCAACTTTTTCATTTCAACCGAAACCTTACATAAAAATATTTTTCTTCTTTTCGATCTATGATCTATTCTAGTCTTTTTTAATGACAAAACGTAATAAACTAATGAAACGTAAAATAGAAACGTTTTGCCACAAAAATATCGTAATGCTGTCAGGTTAAATTCAGGCTTAAAAATTTGAATAAAATAGATCGTTTGACATCGCAAAGAAAAATTCATGCATTTATATAAATTAATTTTTTTAAAGTCTTTATTCTACTAGCATTTTACTTGAAGTTGAGAAGAGCAAATTTTTCAATGGTGGAATCATTGTCTTGCTACGCCCTGCTTATAGTTAACATTAGTTTTATTTTAAAAGTGCGGCAATTAGTAAATTAAAGAGGCTTAATATAGAGACTTTTTGCCTCAAACAGTTTATGATTATTATAAGGTTTAAAATCAGTCTACAAAATTTGGTTCAACAAATTTTTTGACTTTGAAAACAAAATTTCATACGTATTTATATTAATATTTAAAAGAAAAACGTCTTTATCTTTTTACACATTATTAGGAATTGAAAATGGTAAGTTTTGTGTGACCTGTCGTTATCTAACAAGGCAAGATTACTTTTATTTTAAGAGGGCGAAACTTAGTAAACTAAAGAAACATAAAATTAAGACTTTCGTCCTCAAAGAAAATCAGGTTGTAGTAATTGAGAACTTGTTAAAAAAGAAGTAGTTATTTTTGTTTCCAAGCAGTTGTATCATGTCAAATTTACAAAATTGGTAATCTTATAAGAAAAACTGAATAGTCAATTTCGATAAAACTGTCTTTATTCAACAGTAAAGCTGTTTTTGCAAAATCACATAAATGTAAGGAATCGACGTTTGGCCTCGCCCTGCTTGTATCCCTGATGTCTTCCTTCAATTCTACTGTAGACTTGTAGACAAAAATATCGGAAAAACGCAAAAAAAATACTGGTATTCAGCTATGATATCTATAACGATTTCGTGACTTGGCTTTTTGGCTTTTGAATTTTTTTTAAAGGAAATTATCCAAACGAACTCATGAAGGATAGCAAATTATTTTAGATAGAATGGAAAATGGGTCTGCTCTAGATTTTTTTTTTTTTTTTTTGACATAACGATTCACCAATCTCCTTTTACCAGTGAAGGTTCGTTAAAAACGCCACAATAGCCACTACCAATAAACAAACCTAATGCCACCGTGAAGGTCTGTTGTAAACGTTTAATGATAGTGCAAAGAGTAAAACCACAGTATCAACTTAGATCACAAAAAACACAAAGCTGGGGTTCTTTTCTCCAAGAGACTTTCTATCAGGGGTATAAGGCGATTTGGGAAAAAAAGCCAACTTCGGATCATTTCGTTTTATATTCAGGAAGAGAGGTAAAAGAATTGTTTTCAGTTCATTCAACTGGATCGGTAAGCTGTACCATGGCCACCACTTTATTCCAGCCTTTCTATTTGGGAAAAGACTGAAAAGTACTTAAGATTCTGGTTATTTTTAAAAATAAAATTAAACGATGGCGTGTAGTATTCATCTGTGTGTTCATTATATATATTGTCTTTTTGTAATTACTTCATTTTTTAAAGAATTTTTTTCCCAACAAATGCTCTTAATTTAAGTCGTTTTATTTACAATTCCTTACAGAAAAAGTCTTAAATTCCGTCTGTACTTCAAAATATTTTATTACTTGGGTATAACAAGCGCTTGACCGGTATTATTATTTTTGGTATTATTTTTCGTTTAAATAAAGTACCGGTTTTACAAAACGCCAATGACTCAAATGTTCTTCATCAAATGATTTCGTAATTTAAAAAGGCTCGATGACGAATTCCTTGCCTCACCGTTGTTAGATTCCGCCTTAATCGGCGAGGTGAAATTCAATACCCTTGGGCACTTTAGCCATTTTTGATTCACATAAATATGTTTTTGAAGATCTAAATATAGCCAGTTCAAGGTATGGATTCGATACTCGAGTCAATAGTTTAGGTTTTTAGCCCAATTATTGAATCAATTTGCCCAGTAGGACGCGGAAATGAAATTAGGATAAATCACGGAAGCAATTCGAAAATTGAAGGTGACATTAAACTTAAAAGTGCCATGAAAAATATTAAGACAGTTGAGAAAGCATTAAATATTGCCAATGTTCACTATAAAATCCGAAGGTCGTGACACTAACATTTTTATTTCAACAAGACCAAGACCAAGAGTTATTTCTATATTAAACATAGACTCTGGTAAATTTTGTAAATGTTGCCTTTTTCCACACCCACGCAGGTTGGAAAGCGGTAAAGAGCGCGCGTGTGGAGACAAAATGTTCATTATTCATGCCCTGTAAGGAACGGTCTACGCGCTATGTTTAAATAAAATAATGCTCTCGGCTATCTCAGCTCTTCGCGACCCGAGGGCCGATCTCACAGACGATACCCTCGAGATTCAATAAATGCCGCATTGTTTAACTTAATTAGTATCTTTCTGTGTCCCAGCCGGTGTTAATTGTCTGAGGATTGTGCTTTTCTGAATCGCAGATTGATTGAGTTGTGTCATTGACTCTTCTTCATTGCTTCGTACTTTTGTAAAGAGGATTCACTCTTTGCGGCATTCCGGTGCCTCAGACAATTAGCGATATTGAAATTGTTTCTTTATGAACAGAAAACGAACACAAGGGACTTTCAAGACAATTAATATTATGAAACGATCATCACCGATCTTGGACTGCACATCCTCGCTGCTGAAACATTTCACTGTCTTCAGTTGCAGTTTTGCGTTTTAAAATTACCTACTTTTCCCCTAATCCTTTGGGCACTTCTGCGTTTCGAACTTTCTACGTCGTTATAACTAGTTCGGACCGCATTAAGGGCACTGGTCTTGATGTGTAGTCACGTTAATGTAAATCCATGTATTACTGTACATGTTGGGTCGCAGCAGTTACGTGTCTTAATTGGATTTTGATGGGTTCGAATCCTTTGGTTGAATCCTTTGGCAATTTTCTATGATTATTCCAACTTGTCAAGTGTTGTAATGCGGACTGACCTCTCGTTCACGACAGACTTGCAAGTTGCACGTCAATTGTAAATTTCTCGTAATGCAAGAGTCAATTGACGATTGTCAATCTATGTTTTGTAAACTTGTTGCAATACTTGTAAAATAATTTTAACCATTAAAACCAAACAATCAGTTCTTTTTCGTGTTACTGTTATTTCAGCCAGCATTTGAATTTAATATCCACGTCCACCTAATTGTAAAATAATGCAGTTCCATTTAAGAAAGAAAAAAGCCCTCTATAGTTCGGGATATCAAGGAAATAAGTTGGGTGAAGCAAGACGATAGCACCTTTCATTTCTATGAAGTTTACTACATAAATAGCAAAAAATGTGCAGGCGGTCATCTACATTATCAGTATTTCGATTTTCAACATCTCTATCGAATTGGTGACTACAAAACACAATGTGGAGCAAGCTCAACTTGCAAAACAGCCAATACTTTCTTTAGTTCAATTAAAAGCTTTTAAGCCTTTTTGCAATGTATCTTTATTCTCATAGGTGATAAATTCTGATATAAAAAAGGTAGTATAGATGAACTAACTATGTATACACCTAAACAATAAATATTAAATCAACAATCCTACAAAAAAAAATCATCCAATAACGTATAATATTTGTCTAAAGAGACGATTTGTAATAATTCATAATTTCATTCAGCACAAATTCCACATAGTTACATGAATATTTAGATTTTAGGGGGCCGATTGAGTTGTCTAATTGCATTTTATTTATTCTTCAATTTGTAATCAACATTTTTCTATTATCTTTGATAAACAACTTAAAAAAAAAAGTTCACTTATTTCATTCACTTGTGTTTCTTATGTACCAAGTACTTCATACATCTAATGTATATTGAAAATATTAACTGTAAATACTGTTTCCATCTTATGTTACATGTTCTTTACATCTGTTTTTATAATGACCCTTTTAATATCTGTTTGAAGAAACTTTTTACATTTTGATGTAAAAATACATTGCCATATTATACCATAAGTGCTCGTTACATTTATGTGATTAATCGTTCTTCGATATTACGTTTTAAATGCTTATTATGATTTAAAAAAGACCTTATTGTATTTTATGTTCTGGTGACAAACTAATGCTACAAGTGTTCTGTAGATATCTTATTTTAAGTACTCTTGACATCTCATGTTAAAAGGATTATTTATATATTATTTGTCATCTTGGAATCTGTTGCTATAAGTATGTTTTTAGATTTTAAATGTTGTCTACTCTGATGGGGTAAGTAGTATTTAGATAGTATATGTTAAGTACTATTTAGATATAATGCAATAAGTACTTTTGCATTGTTTATGTAATTTTTACAGTTTATGTTATAAGTACGTAAATTAATTATTAAGACTTTTGTTCATATAGTTTACAGTTTTTATTGTTCCTGCTGTAAAATAATGTAATGACTTAAAACATCCATAATTCTAATATGGACATGTGAACTATATGACCGACCACAGTTTGGCAGGTCATACATTTCGGGCTGACACAAGACAAAATAATAATAGGACAGGAGTGCACGTTTCTATTGAAAATGTACGATTTAATTTACTCACCTTCCTCCATACAAATCGTGAGTGAGTGGCGTGCTGTCGTCGTCTGTGTTCTCGTCGCTCGCGTCGTTTAGGACCTGGGGCGAGAAATGTGGCCGGAGCGAAGCCATTCCGTTTTCTAAAAAAAATAAAAGGAAAACATAAAATCAATGATAAAATCAAGATTTCAAGCTATTAAACGGACTTGCTGTTTTATGATGGGCAACAGGCGTATTCCTGCCTGCACCAGTTTTGCACGAGGTGTCAATTTTAGAGTTTGACTTTCTATAATGGCCAAACCGGTTTCGCGTGTCTCCAAAGCTGTATTTTGCACGACTTCCGGTTTACTTTCAGCTTTGGATTAATTAATAAAAGCACTATGTATCAGGTAGAGTACACCTCCATTATCTTCTACTTAGCCTTTCTTAGTTTCCTTCTTGCAACTCGTTGAGGGGCAATTTTTAAAATTCATATTACAAAGAAATTTCACTAAATTAGATAAACCAAGAGAAAAAAAATCTAACAGGACATAAAGGTGTGGGTGAAAGGAAGGAAATGGTTTTTTTAATGAAAAGGAAGAAAGGATGTCAGAATTAACATTGAATGATGTAACAGCTTTTAGCCAGAGCTATCCGTAAGGGTAAAAGAAAATGCATCATAATTTTATTTTACAACAACTTATTAATCTATTAATTTTTTTGTTTCGTAACTTTTGTATGCATCTTTTATGTACCATACATTACACAACCTAATTATGTCAATTTGTAGACATGTTTATGATTGTTATCCCCTGATGACCTTAAAATAGGTCGAAAGCTTGGCTGTAATAACTGAATTTGCTTCAAGACCAAACCGTGATCCAGAGTATTCGTGGGATACTTTTAGCTCCTTTTTTTTGAACATTTTAGAGCTAATTTATTTTTAGAAAGTGAAGCCGCATATGAAAAACAAGGTGTCATACATAAAATGAAAAACAAAGATCGTTAAGGCTGGTTCATTTTTAATTAAAAATTTCTAACGCTTATATAAAAAACGAGAAAAGGATCTTCCGAAAACTTGAAGTAGAGACGTTGGAGGAAGAGTGAGGAAGAATCATCATGTCTTAAACGAATGTCGGAATGTTTTACAGGAGACGTGAGCAAGCAAGATATAACATTAGAAGAGTAACAGAAAACGTACAAATTACTCATTACTATATCTCTGATACCCATATTTTCAAAACGTTGACGTAATGACCAAACGACGAAGCAAAATAGGTTATCATATTTTTATTAACAAGAAACAAAGTTGATTTTCGTTTTCACCAACCAAACCTGAATCCTCATTTTGGAGAAAATAGAATGAAAAATCACAAATTTTTTCTTTCTTCATACCTATGATTCTTTTCTTTTTTTAAATCAAAATTTCGCAAAAATTGTGATGCCTTTAAAACAACTCTTCTAAAAGATAACCATTTTAAGGGTTTAGAATCATATTAAATACACATATTGTATCAATCTCAATTAGAATGGCATAAAATTTAAACGGTGCTGATATAGGCTGAAATCATGCACCTCTCCAACGCTTGTAATAAAGCAAAAAGCGCAAAAATGTAAGCCCGGCTGATCTAGTCATCAATTTTTTTGTCTGGTATAAAAATCGTATTTATGAGCTTTGGCCGGTGTTTAAAACAATTATGAATTTGTTAAAAAAGTTTTGAAAAAAAATTATAGATGTATCTACGATCATGTTTTCCAATCTTGCATATTATATGTATTTATATTCTATGTAAAATAATAAATCGACTGATATGTATAATAATCTTGAAATAATGCAAAACAAAGATTGAAAACCATATTGAAAAAAGAAAAATGTAAATTGTTTTAATTTTTTTTTCTCGACGCCTAGAGATTGTTGACAAAAATGCTCGAATATGACTCTAATATTTGCCGATCTAGTTCACCAAAAAAGTCACATTGAAATCGGTGATCCCACATCCTTCAACCTGACGTATCATTCAAAGATATGTATAGCAAAGAATAAAAGAAAAACTCTAAAAATTTCAATTTTTACTCATTTTCTTTTTGGCGAGGCTGGTAGGATAATGAAAAACCCTGAATGTAATCATTTAAAAAACCTCAAATGGAATAAAAGAACTTGGTTTAATACAAATTGGCGAAAGTACGAGTGAAAAATTTCCGACAGAAATAAAGGTGTGGGATGAAAAGAAGTAATGGAAGTCGTATTTCATGAAGAATAAGAAAGGCTGTCAGAATACACCTCGGGCTGATGACAACAGCTTTTTGAGTATGTATGAGACTACAAACAGAATAAGATTTATTCTTTAAATTTTCTCGATTAATTCTATTACATAAGTATATGAAGTTAAGGTGTTTATACAATAGTTCTTGACAACAAAGGATCTGATTACTGATTGCTGATTTATAAAAGCTCAAATCTGCAAACGCATGGGCATAGATACATGCTTGTACAGAGTTGAGCCTAACACTTCTTGCAGTCCACCGGCTATACCAGCTTTTGTAATTTACAATAAATCACCAGCATTCCTGAGAATAAACACCCCGAGGGTTGGAAGCCTGGGACTAGACCTCGGTCTAATCCGTCCAGCCCGAGGTCACTTCAGCCCCCAACGCAATCATTTCCTAAATCCAAATCCATTCAAATTTACTACATAACAATTTATTCAATTAAGGTGATGGAGTAGTTGATATTTTTCCTTCTACTACATTCAGTAAGGCCATCCTGTTTCCTCCAAACATCGGAATAGGAGGCCCAGAAACCCGCACCTGCGTCCAAGTTTCCATATCGGGTAGCATTGCTACACGCTCTCTATACGGAGCCAACGAATTGCACCCTTCAATTGGGTGGGTCTACATCGAGCTACCTTTCACTGCATTGAGGCTATGTCTAAGTAAGTGTCCGCGTGTCAACCTCGCATGGCCTATTTTTAATCTGGTGAGGATGACCCTTCCTCCGAGTACCGCGTATCGGCTGTGCTCTGGAAGCGCAAGACTTCCCTTCCAATCCAGCCAAACTTCCGAAAGTGGCAGTTTTTTAATATGTTTTTTATTGCAAGTTTTTCCGGTCGAATCGCGATGTTTTAAGTTCGGAAGTTGGGCTAAATATTAAAGGGATTAAATATTAAAGGAGGGAAAATTCGAAAGGTAGAATTGAGATGGGAAGTTGGTGTCCGAGTGGATTGAAGTCACGATAGCTCAAGTGGTAGAGCAGCGGCGTATTTAGCCGAAGGTCGTGGGTTCGAATCCCGCTCGCGACTGACTTTTTTATCTCACCCAATACCTTATATAAAGATCAATTAATTGAAAAACTAATTATTAAAGCTATACTATATCAAAGAATCTGTTGATTTAGTAGGGCTTTATTATAATTTTTTAATAATAATATTTTCTCTGTTTTAGATAGAAAGAACAAAAATAAATATATGTTTTCCGATGTTTCTATTTCATATGAGAGGTTATTGTTAATAAACCTAAGCTTTTTTTTAAGTGGACCAAGGACGCACGTGGCATTCCTTTCTTCCTTTCCTTTATTTGAATACAGAAAGCTCTAAGGCCGTAGTATCAGAAAATGTTAATAATCGGTTTATTTGGTTGTAAAGTCAATATTTACTTTTCAATTACGTTTACTGGATGAAAACATTTTAATTGACCATAAAGGTGTTCAGCGTTCATATTGCCATCACGTTTTATTTTTTCAATCATAAACTTTATACCACTTCCGTTAGGTCAATATATTGACCTCCATCAGTTAAACTAATTTGTAGCCAGGTTTTATCCTTATACGTATTGAAAAATTAATAATTTTGACCTTGTGGAGATCATTAGGAATTAAACTGTTTCTACACCCCCGTGGTAATCACAGGGCTAGATTGTGAAAGAACCTTCAAAGGTTAATAATTGTTCAAGGTGCCTTTGGTAACGATTTGTTTTTCTTTTAAAAAAAATCTAATCTTCTAGAATAAAGAAAAAAATAAAAAGATCATCAAAATGATGATGAATTTTTCGTGAAATTTCTATAGTAAAGTTAGTATTTCTTTTTAACTTTTGACTTGTGAGCAAAACTGGGTTTTGCAGGTTTTGCAATGCGTTACTTTACAGTTTTTCGACAAAAGCCGGCATACAGAAAAGTGGCGCAGGCTTTCAAAGGTGATTCAATGCTGAGGCGAGAATCGGCGGACCAGGAATAATCAGTTTTGACCAGGCTGCTTATTCTCCTCTGAAGAAAATCAACTAGCCGTTACGGTATTGCTTATTTCAGCATGTTGGAGCGAGTCAAATCTACCATCGACCGTACGAAAATCCATCTTTCGAGATTTGTTTTCCTGGCGGGTAACGCCTGTGGTAACGGACCCGCCTACATAGATCACCACCCCGAGACATAAATGGCAACTGGTTTCAGCAAAGCGGTTCATTTTATCGTTATTTTGAAAAATCTTCGAATAACAATGTGACAACTCAACAAAGTTTGAAAATAAAACGCCTTTTTATAACTGATTTTGAAAATTAAATAACAATTGATATGTATAATAACATGTCTGATATTTCTAACAATAATCAAGGCTGGAAAATTTAACGTGTATGCCTGACAAATTTTGTGTGCTTTACTAATGATAATTGTCCACTTGAAGTCAGGAAAGGTATAATGATAATTGACGTCATTTCTCATTTTTCTAACATGAACTTTTGACTAATAACATCTGGGTAGATTCAATCATAGACATCCACCGAGATCGCAAGAAATATTCATTGTTTTCTATAGTCAATTTGACTATTTCTAACTTAAAAATATAACGTTACATTTAAATATTACAAATAAATGGCAAAAAGGTCAGAAATTTGTATGGTGTTTCTTTCATAGAAAATTGAGAACAAACATGCCAAGATTTTTTCTAATGTCTAGCTCTTCAGATAGCTCTAGATCTTCAAATAGCTTTAGCCCTTTTTTGCCCGCAGTTGCCTCAGGGCAGCAACAAATATAGCGAAGTTGCTGAAGCATAGCTAATCCCATGAGTTTAGGGCGGATGCTGTGTTTTTCCTTAAATGTTACATTCCATTTATTGGCAACACTGATTTTTTTTTAATCTAAAATTTCCATCTTGAAAACTTCTATTAGAGGCGTCGGTGGCCGCAACGGTTTAGGCGTTGAGACGGCGCTCATCACTGTAAGGTAAAAGTCCGGGGTTCGAATCCCCGAAGCGGCCCTGCATACTTACAAATGGACAAATGGGCTTTTTTTCAAAAACACCGGCACCCCGAGGGTTGATATGACCTCTTTTGTTACGAGCCCTCGTTAAAAAATTTAAAAAAAAATCTATCTCCATTACTCTACCACTGCATCTAATAGTGATGTTTATACTAGACAAACATTTTACATATCCTGTTTAAGTTAAATGTTGTTTAAATTTTAAAATTTAACCGTTTCTTATCTAAAGTTTTTTCAGAGCAATGACAAACTCATGAGATTTCCCGCTAACCTTTCAACAAAATGGCTAAAGTTCTTCTTGCTCTAAGAGAACATTAGGCCATAAAGGGTGGTCAATTTCGGTAAATGTTGTGAGGTCCTGAAAAACTAACTTGACCCTTTAATTTACAAGAAGTTGAAAATTTTTCGTGGATTGTAAATAAACTTGGTTCAGAGATAATTTGTCTAATTATTCGAATATTGTAATTTTTTAGCTAAATTGACAATTTAAAAAAAATCAGTAGTTTTTCGTGTAAATTTCTTATAT
This sequence comes from Cimex lectularius, assembly GCF_000648675.2. Classification (NCBI taxonomy): domain Eukaryota; kingdom Metazoa; phylum Arthropoda; class Insecta; order Hemiptera; family Cimicidae; genus Cimex; species Cimex lectularius. The sequence goes on from NW_019394219.1 coordinate 4,227,785, forward strand.
CGTTGACATATTTTAAGTTACCATTACTGTAATAGGCTCGTTTTACGAGAGAGAATTACCTACCAGAAGTCAATACACTTTAACGGGTATTCTTGGGACACGACAGTATGTGATTTACGAAAGATCATTGATTAGCTAAAGCCATTTCATTTTGACGAGTATTTTGACGATTCATTCTCATTGTCTGCTTTACGATAAAGAATAAATTAGCACAACGTATACTCTGCCGACTCACGTTAATATTGTCTGCTTTGAGAAAAAGCATTAACTCGCGAAAGTCAATACAATTTAACGAGCCTACTTGTGACGTGATAAGTCACTTCATAGTTGTGATTTAGGAGAGAGCATTTACTAGCAAAAGTCATTACAGTTTGAAAGAGTATATTTTGACGATTCACGGTAATAATGTTTGCTTTACGAGTGAGAAAACTGACTAGCTCAATTATACTTTGACGATTCTCTCTTTATGGATGCTGGACTTGCTCAAGTCAATTCTACACATTTCATCGTGTATAATACTTCAGAGAACAATGAGCTTAAAGCTAACCTACGCTGTATAAGTTCAAACTTTGACGATTCACATTAATATTGCATGCTTTATCAATAAAAAGTCTGATAATACTCGGTAACATTGGAAGTTTTACGAATGGGAAAAATTGATAGTCAATACTACCTTGTTTGGACGAGTATACTTGGACTATTGACAATAATTCACATACTGAGTCAATAAAAGTGAGTACAGGAATGCTTTATGGAATGATGAAATTGACTAACTGGAGTCAATACTGCACAGCCTGTCAATACAGTATTCACGAGAATACTTTGACGATTCGCTTAATGTTGTGTGATTTACGAGAAATTGACGCCTTACGGATGAGTCAATTGACTAGTACAAGTCAGTACAGGTGTGTTTTATAGTATAATGAAATTGACTAACTAAAGTCAATATTGCACAGCCTGTCAATACAGTATTCACGAGAATTTTTTGACGATTCGCTTAATGCTGTGTGATTTACGATAAATTGACTAGCTAATATCAATATAGTTCCACGAGTATAATTTGAAGATTCCTGTCAATTGGTTAGGGATGGTTAGGGTATTGAAAAATGGCAAAAAGGCGGGAAAATTCAAAAGGTGGGGTTGAGATGGGAAGTTAGTGTCCGAGTGGATCGAGGTCACGATAGCTCAAGTGGTAGAGGAGCGGCGTATCTAGCCGAAGATCGTGGGTTCGAATCCCGCTCGTGCCATTGACTTTTTTATCTCAACTAAAAACCTTAATTAATTGTAATATATTAATTGGTCAAGCGGACCACGAAATTAGTGAATTTAATGATTTAAAATGAAGTATACTTCACTAAAGCTCTCCGTGGCCATTTCATTTGTCGTCGAGAATCCAATCCGATTACACGACATTTGAAAAATGGCAAAAAGGAGGGAAAATTCAAAAGGTGGGGTTGAGATGGGAAGTTAGTGTCCGAGTGGATCGAGGTCACGATAGCTCAAGTGGTAGAGCAGCGGCGTATCTAGCCGACGATCGTGGGTTCGAATTCCGCTCGTGCCATTGACTTTTTTATCTCAACTAAAAACCTTAATTAATTGGTTATGCGGACCACGAAATTAATTAATTTAATTCCTGTAAATATTGGCAGCTTCGCGTTAAAGAACTGACGAGCTTAAAACTAAACTGCACTGTATGAGGGCAAAATTTGACAATTCACGATAATAAATAATGATTTAAATTGAACATTTCCTGCTATCCGAAGGGTAATTGACTCCCTAAAATCAATACTGCACAGTTGGACTAGAATGTTTAATATTGTATGCGTTACGCAGGAGAATTGACTAGCTCAATCCCACACTCTTATAATGATAATTATTGACGTCATTCTTTATAGCATGAACATTAGAATGATAGCTATTTGGTAGATTTAATCACATGCATCCTACTAGATCCAAAGAACATTGTTGGTTTCTGATTATCCAGTAGATTGCTTCTTCCTTTCCAGACAATCCTTCTTTTAAAGATTTCAAAGGTTTTCGTCAAGATCGAAGATTGGTCGTTTTTCTTTCACTTTCTCTGAAGACGCATATTGATCTACTTAATACTGTCTCTCATTGTCTTAAAGGCAATTGGGAGATGGCCAATTAACATCTGTTTTTGCCAGCTTTCTCTCTTCCTTTCCCCAGACACGGCCGGGGGCTCGACGGAAGCGGAAAATCCTGCTCGGCTTTCGGAAAATTAGAATGAGGAAGCACCGTTTTAAGCGACGCATTACCTTCACCTTTGAAGAAAATCGTCTGGCCGGGGCGGGCGTGGCCAGGTGTCCTTGCATGACCAAGGCTGACTTTCCTAACTGTTAACACTTCCTCCGCGGACAAGGAAAGGAGTGGTAGAAGTTATTCGACGTGTACCAGGTGGACAAAGAAAAACGTTTTATCAAAAAAATTGATGGAATGCAAAATAAACTAATAAGCACAATTCAAATAAATATAATTTCCCCCAGTACTCTGTAACAAAATAAAACCGCTATTAAACATAGTTTTAACGGCACTATCTCATTATTAATATTCAGGACTTGTATATATACATTCATACTCCACCCGGCTCCTTCCAGTACCAATGACAATCAGTTTACTGTACAATAACTGACCTAATTTCTTTGTTCGGTTTGCAGGAAACCAAGCAGATTTCAAATCATTTACTATCATAAAAGCAGAAAAATTAGTTGATAAAAAATTTGCAAAAAGTCCACTCGATGGACGAACTAAAAAAATAATACTAAAAGACTATCTTCACAAATTATTCAAGAACAGGTTTCAAACCATTCCTTGGAATGTAAAGGCAAACTACATTGAAAATAATAAGCAGTTAGCTGCCAATAATTAATTTATCTGGCAACAAAAATGAAAACTTCACAGGTGATATGGGAAAATTCAACAGAACTAAATCAAATATTAGGTCTAAAGAATTATGCCATGTCTGAAGAAAATAAGGAGAGAACCCACTTTTATGTAGGATGAATTCATAGTATAAATGCTTAACGAGCACGTAAAAGTTTAAGCAAAATCAAAATCATGAAGGGCGTTATGTTGGTTAGTCACCTAGAAGATATTAACCAAACATTTTTAGACAAGTTTTTTACTAATTACTTATTATTTAATTATGTAATATATGAAACATATCATAAATAACAAAATAATTATCGATTAGAATCAGGCAACAGAGCGTACAACTAACTGACAAAGAATAGAGGACTACAAAATATCAAATAGTAAGTATAAATATCAGAAATGTTTAAGGTAGTTTGAAAATTATTCATGATGGGTGGAATGTTTGGTCATCAGTTTGCATTTAGCCACAATATACGACTAAAGTTTTTATGGAATAGTTGTGTTTTAACTATTCTACTTGATTACCTTGAAAATAAATAACAGGTAGAAAAAAAGACTGATTGGTAAAATATCAAAAGTACGTTTAAGCACAATAAATAATTCTTGGATTAAAATGTTTGATATTTGTTAATTGTAAGCATAAAATCCTTTCATTGGTGGACGGTATGTTTAAGATGGATTTTTAATCAAATATTTCATAATTTCAATAATTAATCTATACAATTCAATTATATCTTAAAAGGTATCATTCTCATGGTCGGCAGTATTTTGAATTAAAACATTTCTTCAATCGAGGGAGTATGTTAAAGACTGTTTTATAAAATTCGATTGCTAAGAGTTGGTCTTTATCTAAACACTCAAGTCTTATGAAACGAAGTTGCAAAACAAAATACAAGATAGAGACTTAAAGTAACTGGGAATAACACCAAGAACGTCAAGTTTGAACATATGATTTATATCTTGATCACTATTCATGATTTATATCTTGATCACTATTCATGGTTCGTGGTGGGTGGTATGTTCATTTTCTCCCCATGGCAACTGGATATAATTGTTCATTAAAATTCTTTTTGGCACTATATTTTTGAAGGTGAATTGAGAACCAACATCTTATTATGACAGTTGATTTGACTGTTAGACCTAATGACCTAACTGACCTGAAGGTAGTTAAGGTTTAATGAAATCAATCAATAACAAAGCAAAAAAATGTGTTCTTTTGTGCTGCGTATGCATGCAATCAAATTTGGATTATTGTTTTTTTTTCTTCTTTTACTAAGAAGAAGAATTAAGAACTAGTATATAAGTGACGTATATGAACGACATGAAATTATGAACAGCAACCATGGATGCCGTTATTACATCAATATGATGAGTGAGATGGCTCCATTCTAGGAAACTGGTGTCAAGTAGTGAAGTTGTCGAGGGAAGAACGCTTCAGCCTCCTGTGAGGATTAATAGGTAACATGGCGGGTGGCAGGTTTTTGTCGAAAGAGTTTGTATCGTGGGATACTTTAGGACTAGCGGGATTTGGCTAGATGTGTAACAAGAGGATCATTTAGGTCTATGGATAGTGTGATTGGACACAAAAAAAGGAGCATGGTCTATTGTTCTGAAGATTTTAGATTGAAGGGATTGGATTAGATTAAGGTTAGAACGCTTTACTATACAATAAAAAATCTAAATATGAAAAAGTAAAAATTAATGATGCAAGCCAATAATGTAATACTTGAGTAATATATGACAACATACTGACCAATTTTTAATTATGCACGCTTATTTTTGGTGTTACTCATTTTTTTAGCCCACCTGTTCAGTTTTGATCAAACCGAATTCAGAAATGAAAAAGCGTTTTCTGAATTTGGTTTGAAATGATCCAGAATTTAAATATCAACGAGGTGATAACGATATTCAAACTCTTTTGAGGGATCATTTACCTGGATCTCGTCCTGGCATATTCCCGTGCGAATTCTCTTTCCTCGCCGACCTTTAAAGGTTAAAAAAACGTGTCACCAACTATTTACCGACCAATCCTGAAACAATCCAAGATCGTCTGTGTTAAAACAGTAGAAATCACCGTTTACACAAATGAAGACGCAAGCGGTGGACATTATAACGTGGCATTATAGAAATACTTTCCCTCTAACGGCCACGGTTTAGTTTCCCTAGTTGTGGACAGTAATGGCCCTTTCAGCACTTTCTACGCACCGTTTTCTACGGAATAAAAAAAAATTGTGAGGTTAACAGTTAAACTTTGGAGGCACTTGAAATGATTGTAAACTGCGCAAAAATGAATAGGGATATTTGTAATTTATTCTTAATTCTAATTAAATTAAACGATATATTCTTGGTAGTTGTATAAAACAAAAGAGAAAATACAAACAAAAAATTTGTTAATCTTCATTATTAATAAAGGATTTACTTAAGAATAGTAAACATGAAGATTACTCATTTTGTAAACGACCTTTTCTCTTCTTTTCTCCATTTTGATCCAATTGTATTCTCTTTAACCATCTTGCACCAGAAGTTTGCAATACTATTATAAGAATAAATCATCGAAGTCACCAGATAGTAGATATTGTAGAGGCAGTTGGCGTTTCTCAGTGTCTCCCGGGCTTTAACCTTATTCCGAGAGACTGTAAGTGCCGATAGGAGGCCTGGTAGTGGATCTCATTGCATTACGACGCTAAGGGAGGACAGAAATATTGTCATTGCTGCATCACGGAACTCTTTCCATAGTGCTCGCATAATAGTGATAGCAGGTGCCGAAGTGTATAACGAGAACAGGAGTTGCGTACAATGCCCCAGTTCGTGCTAACTTCAGTGCAGTTGGGAGGAGCCGGTGTGTCTGGGCTGGGATTTACACTGGAGGACGAACTGGGATATTGTTGAAGGCAACCTGACCGCAGTCTGTCGTGTCCAAAAAATTATCAAGGAATACATCCCTCAAACCAGAGATCACATGGGCAGGTATTTTTGATTTCGGGTTTTTGATGCCAGACCTCATAGAAGCAGAGTTGTTCATCAATGTGGCTGCAGATCGTCTCAAAGGGACAAACGATGTGATGTGGATCTCAGCGGATTGCGACGCTAAAGGAGGACAGAAATACTGTCATTGCTTCAACACGGAACCCTTTCTATAGTGCCCGCCAGATCCTAAAATGATGTACAAGATGTTTTGGGAAGGCCTGTATAAATTACGAATCGTTTGTGAGAAGTTGGCCTCACATCGTATGCCACTTGTGATGCCCAGGAGCAACAACCCGCCACCAGGAACTCAGGGAATATGGTGAACCGAGCGCCTAGAAGAGAACACCAATTGGATTGCTGTTATCTTTACTGATGAGTCGCATTTCTGTCTGTATTGTGATAGAAGGTGCCGAAGTGTATACCGAGAACAGGGGTTGCGTACAATGCTCAATTCGTGCTCCCTTCAGTGCAGTTTGGAGGAGCCGGTGTGATGGAGTGGGCTGGGATTTCACTGGAGGGAGTACTGGTATCCATATTGTTGAACGCAACCTCACCGCAGCCAGTTATGTCCAAGAAATTATGTAGGAATACATTCCTCCAGCGAGGGATCTCATTGGCAGAGATTTTTGATTTCTGGATGACAATGCCAGACCTCATAGAAGCAGAGTTGCTCATCAATGATGGCTTGTGAATCAGCCATTTTTTCATTGTGTGAACTCTAATCATTACTCGGTTTATCACGTTTCAAAGGGGTAAACGATGTGAGGCCAACTTCCAACAAACTATTACCAATCGTACAGAATACAACTGTATTCCGGATTAAAACGGAGAAAAGACGAGAAAAAGTGTTTGTTGAAACTGAAGATTAACATTTTTTTTGGTTTGTATTTTCTGTTTAGTTTTATCCAACTAACAAGTATATATCGGTTAATTCGATTAAAATTAATAGATTAAGAATAAATTACAGTTATCCCTATTCAGTTTTGCGCAGTTTACTTGATATTAGTTAAACCCATTTGGACCTCTGGCCGTTTTGTATTGCACATCGAGTTCATTTATTTATACAACCTATAAACTCAACCAAAAATAATTTAATATTATGTTTCTACAACTTTCACTCGTTTTAGGGAAGTTCAAAATCTCTCCAAATTTCCATTAACGGAGTGAATATTTGACGATATTGCATGTAAGGAGGAAAAGGTCGCGTTTTGGTGAATGACAGAGTCGAATTTCAAGATTTCCAACACTTGGCGTACTCGTTATGTGACGATAATCGGCCACTACAGTATCGCCAAAACAAATTCACCCGGTTTCGATGTTTTACGGTTGTGTTACGATATTCCATGTTGCCCAACTGGGAAGTGCATTTCATTTTTCCCTCGTTTCGATCGCACACGACGAAATCGAGAGTGGCCAAGGTCCTATACATGGGAAAATTACGGTAACCCTAATAGAAAAGAAAACTAACTTAACGCATGAATACAGGTTGATTGCGGTTTGTTAATCTGGTTAATTAGCCGATATCCGTCCGATAAGGGAGAATTCGCATATGATTTCGCTTTAATGTCGCCTCTTGCGTGAATTGTCTTCCTCGCAACGCTTTTACAAATTTCTCCGTAAGATCCAGTTGTCGTGTCGATCGTTCCGTTTTCCTTTTCTTCTCTCCACGATTAGTTTCGCCTTCTCACATATTATTAATACCTGCGTCGTGAGGAAACAGCTCATTTTTATTTCGTTTGTACATCATTAAAAATGCCCACACTTAAGAAGAAAAACCTGACCTATTTGCTTTTCTTATTTTTTAGAACGAAAAAATAAGAAAAGATATGATAACAATGCATATTTTGATATTATTACATACATTTATTATACTATTACTTATTAAATATTACAGAATATTATACAGGGTGTTTGGCTACTCGTGTTACAAACTTTGCCCGTAGACTCTACATTCTAAATTGAAGCAAAAAGTCCTAATTAATTATGGTTCGAATCTCAACAGTTTCAGAGCTATTCCAGTTTGTGTGATTTTTTAAGATTTCACGACCTTCTTAAAATAAACAATAATAACACCAAAACTAAAAGGATTTGGACAAATCCGTTGATATCATTGAAAACTACGTAAAATTTCCAATAAGATGTGATCAATACTTTCTTCTTGTAAACGTTCGTGAAATAAGTGTTGTAAAAGCGAGAACTTTGGTAAAAAAAATTTCAGAGTAGAAAAACTTACTTTTGTGATTCTAAACTACTATTTCCAAACCTAGAGACCAGAAAATTTTCGAAAACGTACCCCATTCAATACCCTTTTCAGAGGTGCAATTGCTTTTTTAATTACTATTTTCAAAGAGGAAGAAATTGATGAAACAAAAAAAAACCGTGTATATATATATTCCTTTATCAATTTCTTCCTCTTTGAAAAAAGTATTGACATTTTAATATATACATATAACTATACACACACGCACAGAGGGAGACTGGCGATAAGTGTCGACAATTTCAGGAGGTGTTTCTACTCACCATACGCAACGAAAAACTTTCCATAAACCCCAATCCAAATCTCAACGATAAAGAAGTAATTTCAGATTTTGTTTTTTTTTTTCGACTTAGGTCCATTAAATTGATTATAAACTTCAGAATTACTGGCTGTAGAAAAAAAATTGGTTTTTACCACCTGAAAGAACCTTAAATTTGCTGTAAGAAAACTTATTTGCATTGCACAATCGATGGAAAAATTCAGCACGAAAAATTCAGAAAAAAACAAAAATATTTAAATTGGGTCACTGTTATTAACTACAAACTCCTGGACCTTTGTAAATTTCTTCAAAAGTTTCCCATTCAATTAGCTTCCAGCGGTATACCACCTTTTTGGATTGAGCTTCTGGAAGGTTCAAAAAAATTTTCTTTTGATGAAAAAACTGAAAGGGGAGGGGCACGCTCAATTTTTCAGGAAATCCGTCTGGCTCTTGGGTTTCGTGTCAGTTCTTTATTGTTCGATTCAATCAGTTTGCTTTATGTTATCAGGTAACAACGTCTACAGGTTGATGATTTAAATTATGCCTTTGTTTCCTGATGGTCATCTTGCTGATGAGTATTTTATTTACGGTTACTGCGACCATAATGGTACTGCTGCAAGGAGAGAATACCAAGCTCGTTTTCTACATCGAAACGTTCCAGAGATCACACCTTCCAACGACATCATCAGAGGCTGGGGGAACTGATTCTTTCACTCGAAGAAATAGGGATTCTTGTTGATTGTCTTTCTTCATTTATAAGCAATTTAATAGACCTAAGTCGAAAAATAACCAAAACCTAAAATTACTTCTTTTTCGTTGAGATATGGACAGGGGTTTATAGGAAGTTTTTTGTTGCATATGGTGAGTAGAAACATTTTCTGAAATTTCCGACACTTATCGCCTGCATGCCTTAGTGCATAGTTAACGAGTATAGTTTGGCGATTTTCGTAATAATGTGCGATTTACTGTAAGAAAGTCGCCTATATCAAGTCGCATAGCTTGACGATTATATTTTAAATATTCACTTCAATATTGTGTTCTTTGCTAAAAAGAATGTACTTGCTGTAAACATCATCCATAGTATTTAGATTCACGTGAATATCTGATGCTTTACAAATAAGAATATTGACTTGCTCATGAGAATACTGTACAGTTTGACAAGAATACTTTGACCATTCAGGTCAATATTTTTGCCTCTGCGGCAGAACAATCGGCCGTCTCAGATTTTAAATAATAGTTGACTAGAATAATAAAGTCAGATCATTTAAATCATTGTTAATTATCCAAGTCAATTTTGTACTTTTGAAACGTACATTATGATTGAATCATTTAAGAATTGAAAAGTGTATGTGTAAGGAAAGCAAATGCTCTACCGTTGGAATCGTTTAAATGTTTTTTAGCTTAAAGAGAGAATTTTCGTAACATACATACGTATAACTTTAAGCGTCATTTGACAAACTCCTTTGAAAACCGAGAAAATAGAGGGTGGCACTTGAATGTTGCGAAGTGTCAAGAATGTAATTTGTCCTGTTCAGTAAATATTCAAAAACTTTAAGGGAAAAGTAGAATATGTACATTATGGTTGATTTATGAGCGCAGTAGATTTGTAAAATGTTTGGGGGTTTTCTGAGGAAAATCTTAATCTGTTGAAAATAAGTATATTGTACGAGAAAATTCGTCTATTTGGTCATAAACGGACCGTCATTTTTGTGCTTTTAGCTTTTAGCTTTTAGGTTGTGGCAGCTGATGAAATTTTAATGGCTTCACTAAGGAAAATGAATAATCTGTGATGTGAATAGTTAATGTGATGACCTTTAAATATTACCTTTTCATGAATAATATAAGAATTACTGAAAACGTTATTCATTTTGCCCATTTTTGTACAAATTTAAAGTTATAAAATTAGTTCGAATATTTAATTGTTTTGTGAATCAGCCATTTTTTCATTGTGTGAACTCTAATCATCAATGTTTCATATGTTGATGATTTTATCCTTAAAAGGGCCACAAAGGGTTTTCCACACGAAATCACACCTTTCAACTAAGTGAATGGTGACGAATTAAAGAGATTGTATTTTTTCTCCATTTCTCAACGACTTAAAAGAGTGTGCACGAATACCTTTCATTCGGCTATTGTGCGTTGGTAAAGTTTGTCGGAAGACAAATGGTTACGCACCGAATGAAAGGAACCCATTTCGGCCCAGACAAAGAAGCCCGATGAGTTTTTTTATATTACATTTTATTTTCAGATATCTTTTGACTGAGTTTATAGATCCCGTTCGCCCAAGGATCCTGTCTTGGCCGATTTCAAGGTGGTCTGGTTTCCCCGTGCGTACTCGGTTTACGATTTAGCAAGTTGGCAAAAGCCGGATCTCGCATGATTCACCGGCCTTTGACCTTTACGAACGAAAATCGATAAACTATGTACCTTTTGTACCTCTTTTACTTAGGCAGTAAATATTCTAAGGTCTCGCGATTCGATAAAACCGGACAAAGAAGTCCCTTCTGGGAAACTGGTTTATAGACGTGTAGGAGGCATATACTTTAGTTCGACCAAGCATGGTCTTATACGGCAATGAAAAAATGTTTCGTCTGGCTGTCAAAAAGTACCTATAACTTCATTCGATTTCGTGGTCCGATTGACCAAATAACATCTTTCAATTAATTAATCTTTTTGTAAGGTATTGGTTAAGATAAAAACGTCAGCGTCACGAGCGGGATTCGAACCCAGACCTTCGGCTAAATATGCCGCTGCTTTAACACTTTAGCTATCGTGACTTCGACCCACTCGGCCACTAACTTCCCATCTCAAAAGGAGGGAAAATTAGAAAGGTTGGGTTGAGATAGGAAGTTAGTGACCGAGTGGGTCGAAGTCACGATAGCTCAAGTGGTAGAGCAGCGGCATATTTAGTCGAAGGTCGTGGGTTCGAATCCTGCTCGTGACGCTGACTTTTTTATCTTAACCAATACCTTACATAAAGTGCCTATAACTTTAGACCATTGTATATATATTTCAATTTATTATATACACAAGTTTATAATTAAGCTAACTGCCATTGCATCCAACAACCGTGAATTTGGTTTGTCGTGACTATCGAAATTATCCTAACATGATTTTCTTCTGTTTATGTAACAATTTCTGCATTAGTATTTCGAAATGAAGCCTAACTGTCGATACTTCCTCTAAAAAGATGTCATATTCTCGCTTGACTTCACTGGCCTCGTTTTTTAATAAACTAGGTACTTCTCAGGGTAGAGAAAGGACGATTGAGAAATCCGTAATGAGAAAGTTCACGATGAAGGATGTTTTAATAATCCGAAAAGCAATTTGTTTAATAAATGAACATATTTCTCTTCGTTTCGATCTTTAAGAAAATCCCTACGGAACTTCTCACATCCGAGGGACGCGATTACAATCTGGCATGACACAAAAACGGACTAACCTTGACATCTCGGGCCGACAATGCAAAGAGCAACCACTCTTCTGCTCATCCTTTTCTTTTTTCCTTTGACTCGTTGTATAAAACCTCCGTTTAGAGGTTGTTTACCCTGGCGAAACGTCGACTGTCCGCATCGTTTGCCAGTTGTCATGGCTTTTGTTTTGTTTTTTTGTAAGATCCAGATCGGAAAATCGTAAGACAAAGGCAACGTGGTATAAATTAAACCCTTGCTAAATCCTCTGAAATGGGGAAAGTTTTCCCCTTTCCCATACAGACACCGAGTATCCAACAATGGGAGCAGAAAGAAATAATTATGCGGCGAATTGTAAGTATTCGCAGGGTCGGGATTATGACAAACGCAAGGACGTTCTTGTGACCCCATTAAATCCTTCGGCTAGAGAAGAGGTCCTTTTACTGGCATTTTACACATTCGACATTTCCCGATAGGAACGAACATCCTCACACTATTTATTGCGAACGAGTCATACCTTTTGCCTTAAATTTTTTACTTAGCAAAATAGTAATTTTTTTCTCTAAAAGAATGATGATCTAAAGGACAAGACAAAACGATGGTTGGCGTATAATACAAGTTCGATCCGGTCTGTTCTCACTCTTTGTCTTTTCCTCCTACAAATCATCAAGTAGATATCTGTTACCATTATAAAAAGTCATGAAATAAAACGATAAAAATAATTAATAAATACTTTGCCCAGGCTGAAAATATGTAACTAAAACACCCAACAGTAAAAAAATAGACTTGAATTTTTGAAGCGTGACAGTTTTATAACGATTCACATCTAAAGTGATCATTTCTGAACATCACTTTAGTGAGCTATATATTTATTTTTATGATGTTTATAAGCAGTTACATAAATACTTAAAAGATAAAAAGTAAGCGACTTAGTAAAATGGCTTAACAGCTCATGTCATCATGACAGTCCTAAATTATATATTATAACAGTTTTCCGCTGTCCAATATAGTTTAGTCTTAGAATATATGAAGACGTAAAATAAAGACCATATTCATTAATATATCAATTATGGATATTTTGTAGTTTGGTTGTTGGAATGTTATTTTATTATATTTATTCTATTTTTTCGTGGTCTGCCTATTCTTTAGAGAGTTCTCGTTCTTCTTCATAAATTATTATTTATTTAATTATTTATTTATTTGATTAATTATCCATAAATAATTAAAATTAATGGAAATTATACATTACAACAGTTGTTCACAATCCAATATAGTTTAGCCATAGAATTTATATAAAATGAAGACAATATTTATTAATATTTCAATTATGGATATTTTTTAGTTTGGATGTTATTTTATTTATATTTATGCTATTTTTTCGTGGTCTGCCTATTCTCTAGAGAGTTCTCATTCTTCGGCCTGTTTTATTCATAAATTATTATTTATTTAATTAATTATTCATAAATAATACATTTCGTTATGACAGTCGTAAATTATACATTATACAGTTGTTCACTGTCTAATATAGTTTAGCCATAAAATTTATGTAAAATGAAAACAATATTAATTAATATTTCAATTGTGGATATTTTTAGTTTAGTTGCTGAAATGTTCAATTTAGTATATTTTTTTCACTGTCTGCTTATTCTTCAAAGAGTTCACTTTCTTCGGTCAAATTTATGTCAAAAGAAAATGCTTAGTATTCAGCATAACTGCATCTTCAGTGGTAGTTTTGATGTTTTGCCGTAGCCTGCTTATATCCCTGACCAAATAACACTTTCCCAACGCCTGACATTAACTTATGAGATGTTACAATTAAATACTAAAAACTTGTTTCCGATCATCCTGGCCAGGTTGTTTTCGCTTGTTAGATCTATCGTGTTTAATTTCATGGTTGGTTAGATATACATAAACAGTGTGAGGTGAAAAAGACAATCCTCCATTTAAGATGGAGAAACTAACTGTTTCATCATTTTATAGGCCTCAAGAGGAAATCTCACTTTTTTAAAATACTTTAAACTTAATATGGATTTTGTATTTAATAATAGTCAAATGTTAATAAAATTTCGAAAGGGCACAAAATAAGCCTTGAATCACGACTAGCCACAAACATTTGGGTAATTTCTGTAAAGTCTGTAATTAGGTTAAATCTGAAATGTGTTGCTTACTATAGTGCAGCAAAAATAGGCAGACGGTAATTCTTTAGATTTTGAAAAGGTCATGTATAATCGCAATATACGACCTAAAAAGAATATCCCTAAATTTTCAAATTAAGAGCATTCTTCACGGTGATATTTACATCACTTTGTTTTTAACAATAAATTGTGATCCTGCCAAAACTAGTCAGCACGTTAAAGGCCACGGCATAATTTTATTCCGAGTTTCGTTAACGCCAGGGGTGTCGCAACAGATGGAGGCTTGGATTCTCCAGTTAACAGATGTGCGAAGCCGGAAAACGGAACGTGCCAGCTCTCTTTTTCCCAGTTGGATTCGAAAAGGCGTTTCTGTTTTTCATTTGACAGACAGCAGATCGCAAGAAAGAAATCATCCTAGCCTACTCCCGATTACGCCGATACCACCCATTCCATTTCACAACTCCTCCGGTCACTTTCTACACTCGATCTCACCTCGTTGGACCGTGGAGATTTTTCAGAGCGCCGCTCGGTTTTTCATGCGTTCAGTCATCTGTATTTTCCCCCTCGACGAAATACCTTTTGACCCAATTGCATTTGACTTACGTCCAATAAGAGGTTTAAACGTAATAATACTTCTGCCAAAGAAGTTTGAACCGAATATGACTCGTAATTTCGAAATTATTCATTATTTCAACCCAGTTGATTTTCTAACAGAATTACAACTTCAACTAAATACAATTAAAACAACATCCTTGTTTGCATTATTAAACTCTTCGTGCGTTCGAACGGTATACTTATGCGAAAACCCAAACATACTTTTGTCTCTCTGCCTTTATATCATAAAATTACTAATTACATACTACAGAGCTACTGTCAAAAAAATATTTTAACGCTTAAGTTAATAAACGATGTAAGCACATTAAAATAGAAATGTACTTTACGCCAGTTATGTGTGATGTTTGCAGTTTATCCTGTTTTAATACCTGAAACAGAAAGAAATACAAATGATTACGACGGTTAAATAAAAAATTAAGAATAATACAGGGTGACTTGCTACTCGTGCTACAAACTTCACCAGTAGATTCTTCACCCTAAAATGAACAAAAAAGTTCATATTGACCATGGTCCGATTCTCAACCATTTCAGAGTAATTTCGCTTTTTATCGATTTTGAAAGATATCACGTCCTGGCGTCGGAAAATCGTGATATCTTTTAATCTAAACATTTCTCTTAAAATCTATAAGCACCGTTGAAATCCCCGTTAATTTTTCAATAAGAAGATGAAGGTGGCAAAACGTTTGGGTCTTTCTTCCTTGACCTTCTAGCTGTTTGTAAACTTCTTAAGCATTACATACTAAATGGGCATTAAATTAAATTAAAAAATTTCAATGGAATTATGATTTTGATTCTCTCTAAAAATTAACGGGGATTTCAACGGTGCTTATAGATTTTAAGAGAAATGTTTAGATTAAAAGATATCACGATTTTCCGACGCCAGGACGTGATATCTTTCAAAATCGATAAAAAGCGAAATTACTCTGAAATGGTTGAGAATCGGACCATGGTCAATATGAACTTTTTTGTTCATTTTAGGGTCAAGAATCTACTGGTGAAGTTTGTAGCACGAGTAGCAAGTCACTCTCAAACATTAGCAATCCTTGAACCACCATTTTTTCTCTTTTTGTCATCAACATCTTGGTCTCACAACCACTAAATAAGAAAATGACGAGTGCGTTGGAAGCGTTATTAAATCAGGTAGTTTTCCTCAAATTTGCTGCCTTCTGAGACTAAAATTAGAAACTCTGGATTACTTTATACACTTTCCGATTTACACAATTTTCCACTCTTTTTGTAGTTCTGGCTGAAATAAAACACAAAAAATTAGCCCAAACATTTTGCCACCGTCATCTTCTTATTGAAAAATTAACGGGAATTTCAACGGTGCTATTAGATTTTCAGAGAAATGTTTAGATTAAAAGATATCACGATTTTCCGACGCCAGGACGTGATATCTTTCAAAATCGATAAAAAGCGAAATTACTCTGAAATGGTTGAGAATCGGACCATGGACAATATGAACTTTTTTGTTCATTTTAGGGTGAAGAATCTACTGGAGAAGTTTGTAGCACGAGTAGCAATTCACCCTGTATAGTTAATAAAAAGTAATTTTTTAAAAGTTTTAAGTAAGTTATAAATATAAAATAACATATAAAAAAACAGACAAATTTATAGGGAGGTGAAAAAATACTGATCATTACACATGAAAAATGAGTGAGAGGCCTGACAAACTAAAAAGTAAATATACCCCCAAACATCTCAGGGACAGTCAGAGAAAGGAGATAGTGTGAGTGCCAAAATCTTTAAAAACATGATGACATAAAGGTTTGGCAAAAGAAGAAGAGAGAAAAAGTGACGCGAAAAAAGAACTAAAGCAAGAACGAGAAAGAGAGAGGAGAAAAACGAGCATGAGAGGGAAAGGAAAAAAAAGAATGGCTCTGGCCTATGAGCTGATGCCAAAAAAAAAAAAAACTGGAATAGGGAAAGAGATAGTGTTTGAAACAGATAAACCAACAGAAAAAAGGGAGAGTGAGTGCGAAAATGTGCAAATGGAATGTGAATAAGATATATTCAAAAAGATAAAATCAAACGAGATATAAATAGATAGATAACTATAAATAGGGAGAAATAGGTTATATATACATAAATATATATGTAAAGAGAGAGAGAGAGAGAGAGAGAGAGAAAGAGAAGTAGAAGATAAGAAATATTGATAAGTAATAGAAGAAGAGAGAGATAAAACGAATATGAAAGCGAAAGAGAGAGAGAGAGAGAGCACTTACAGTCAAAGAAATGCGAATGCCAAAATGTTAACAGGCAATATAAGATAAATGATAATGCAAAAAAAGAAGCGAGAGAAAGGCAAGTGATAGGGGTACATAAAAAAGAGAGATAGTACGTAAAAATACTTGGAGGAAGCTGAAGAGAAAAATTTTGGTATAGAGATAGGAAGCTAGACAGAACCAGAATGAGAGAGAGAAAGAGAATGTTTGGAAGAATTAGAACATTAGAAATAATGAGAAAGGAGCGAAGAGGGTGTGAGTGAGGTGGATAAATAGGCAGAAAGAAGAAAGGGTGAGTAAAAAAATGTAAAGAAGGAAGTTGTAATAACTATTATTAAAAAAGTGAAAGAAAGATAAGGCGAGAGATTGATAGATTGTCACATGAAGAGAGAAGAGAGATAGAATGTGCGAATGCTTGGAGGATGCGGAAGGGAAGAAAAAATGGTAAAGGGATAGAGGAGTGACAGAGATAGAACTAGAATGAGAAAGAGAGGGAGAAAAGAAACATATATAACTCTTGGAAGGATCAGATGATAATAAATCCTGAGAAAGGATCCGAGAAAGTGTATTGTGAGAGTAACAGAAATTGAAAGAAAAACGAAGAGAGAAAACACAGAGAGAGAGAGAGAGAGAGAGAGAGGGAGAGAGATTACTTTAGAGAAACAAAGACAGAAAAATAGATTATATAAGCTAATTTTAAAAAATTATACATTTATCATATACACTTTTAAAAATCAAAAGAGACAAGTTTTGGATGTTTTAATATTAACATTTTAAAAAGAAAAAAATATAAGCTGATTGTCCTCATGTTTAATTCCCCATTTAGCCTATGAAGAAGTTTAATTTTTGGATTTTAATGATGCATGTTAAAATTAGGATAATGTTATTATCTAACATTAAAACAACTTTTTGTCAACATAATCTATAGTTAAGTTACCATTTCTTACTGAATTCCCGAATAAATTCGCTATTTTTAGTAAATAAAAAAGGAATGGCAAAAAATATAATTTTTCATCATCATATAAGAAGCTTTTTTATCTGGTATAATTAATTAAACTTTACTCTAGAGAAATTGAAGGATAAACCAATCCCTAAAAATAATGTTTGATCAGATTTTTTTTTATTGGATAGTTTGTTTTTCTTTGAGATTGAATATGATTTTTTCGATTAGGCCAAATTGTAAAAATTCTACTCGGGTTTAGTTCAAACTTCAATCTCCAAAGTGCATCAAGGTTTGTGAAAGGAAACCTCGAGGTGTCGGCATTCCTCCTGGGTATTTTTAGTCATCGGTTAGAAGCCAATCTCTCGTTGCATATCACCTTTTTTATTCTTTGTATTAAAATGTCAAAAATTTTTTACATAAAACATTTTATAGGGTTCGACATTTTCGTGTCTTGTTTATGAGGTTTTCGTTCCATTACGAAGAAAAGTCGGCTCAGTTGTCGCAAGTACAATTCCCATCGTTTCAATGCTCTGATTGCGACACCTTCACAAAGACTGCCCTAGAGAACTGAATCAGAAATGAAGAAACCGAGAGCGAAAGAGGTGGTTTTGACTCTGTAGCTCTGTAATGCCTTCTTTACATAATTGCAATTTTTTTCTTTTCTTCGTTTGAAGTTCTAACATTTCCTTGTTGGAACGTACCAATCGTGAACGTTTTAACGAGCTGATTTAAAATTGTCCAAGGGTTATGCCAATATTTTCGAAACCGCATAGGCATATTTTTTTGTGTTTTTTCGTTAGCCTTAGGTAGAGACTCAAGAAAAATTTGCCATTAAGCCATAACTAGAGATTTGATCTTTTTATAGTATGCTTAGGCAGGATTAATGACGGTTTTTTTAAAGCGAACGGGCCTCTTCGTGGGCCTTGGTTACGGCCTCGAACTTCTTGAATGTATTGTCGTGTATCTCATTTCCAAACATGGCCGAACGTACGAAACTGAAATGTCAAACTCTTCCACTCAGACTTGCTGTAAAAAATACAAATAAAACTTCTAATACTAGGCTTACACATATTGCACTCTATTCGAACATCGACTTATGTGTATACACATCTTCGGCTCGTTCGAGGGTGAAAACGAGCCGGCAAGAAAGTGGGTTACGATGCTATCAGATTGCTGGAAGTAGAACGCCGTTCAGGCATACGTATATCTCTCTCCGGGTCGTGATTTCTTTAATAGCTGTTATAAGCCTAACCACCGGGAAAGGCGAACGTTTTATTCATGCTCTCGACTTCCACGTGACAAATTATAACACAATTCGGAATTCTCTCTTAAGTGATATTACCATGAAAATTGTCATTTTATGCCTTAATCCATCATTATTAGACTTTCACTTGCCTTTTTTTTATCCCTCCTTGAAAACAGAAATCGAATGTTAGACAGATTCGTTTGTAGAAAACCTCCATTTCATAAACACATTTGCTACTCCCCGAGAAAAAAAAAGTCACAATGGCATTACATTTAGGTAATGTAATACAATGTAAAAGTAGAAATACCCTTCATTTACAAACTAAGGCTAAACCAAGGCCACCTATGATCCTTTTAAAAAGTTCAGAACAACTATTTAAGCCCTTATCTTGTTGCTTTATTTGGTCCAAAATAATGATAATAATTTTTGTATGTAAAGTCTTGGTTTAAAATGAAAAAGTTATCGTCACTAGCGGGATTCGAACCCACGACTTTCGGCTAAATAGGCCGCTGCTCTACCACTTGAACTATCATGACTTCGATCTATTCGGACACCAACTCCCCATCGCAACCAACAACCTTTCGAATTTTTCCTCCTTTTTGCCATTTTTCAACCAAGACCTTACATACAATAAATAATTAATTGAAAGAAGTAATTTGGTCAGACCACCAAATATAATGACTTTAATAAGTAAAACGAAGTATAACTTCACTAACAGCTCTCCGTTGGCCACTTCATATGTCGCCGAGAATCCTGATTACACGACATTTGGAAAATGGCAAAAACGAGGGAAAATTCGAAAGGTTTTAGGCTGAGATGACGAGTTGGGGTCCGAGTAGATCGAAGCCATAATAGCTCAACCGGTTAGAGCAGCAGAGTATAGAGCCGAAAGTCGTAGGTTCGAATCCCGCTAACTTACGC
Organism: Cimex lectularius; assembly: GCF_000648675.2. Taxonomy (NCBI): domain Eukaryota; kingdom Metazoa; phylum Arthropoda; class Insecta; order Hemiptera; family Cimicidae; genus Cimex; species Cimex lectularius. The sequence goes on from NW_019394219.1 coordinate 4,247,655, forward strand.
TAACTTTTTCATTTCAACCAAGACCTTGCATACAAAAAATAATTAATTGAAAGAAGTAATTTCGTCAACAGACCACTAAACCTAATTGAATTAATAATAATTTCTGAGTCTGTTTCTTCTTACTGAAAATAACCAGACATATTTTTTATTTTCATCAGAGGGGGAATAGGGTTTGTTTTAATGTGTTTGTTAACGAGTTTTTGCATATATTTTTTTATTTTCTTTCGTCTTGCATCTACTTATGCATACCGCTAGGTCACTATGTCTTTGGTAGAAAAAAATAGAATACTTTGTAGATATATTTTCGAGATATACGAGAAAATAGATATACTTTTTCTTGTTATCAATTAATTATTCAGATATCGATTAACGGTCACTAATCTCTACACACGTTATCAATTAAATCAAAATGTTCATTGAAATTCACCTTTGTTTTCTTATTAATAGAAAAAATGTACATACTTATTAAATCATTTAGCCAAAAGTGTATGGCGGAAATGGTAGGAATGGTAGGTTAAAACTGTAGTAATAAATGGAAAACACTAAACGATAACAGTTATGTCATAATAAACGTGAATTGAACCATGTATTTTCTTAAAAAATCTAAATTTTTAAAAACAAGGGATCTTTCAAAATACCAATTATGGTTTCCGTTCTACTGTAAAATCGATGGATCACATCAGCTTTTTTGGGTCATAGTTACTTATTAACAAATATTAAATAATATTATTAAATATTAAATAATTAGGGAAAAGATTAATTTATTTGACAAATTGCTTCGGTAATTTGGTTTCTAATGCAATTATATAAGGTTAATTGGACAACAATATTACAAAAATGTATTTAACAAGCACTAGCCAGGGATAATCTAGTAAATTGTCATTAATATTAACAAATGATAAAACATTTGAAAAAATATGTTGAATTTATTAATTGTTGTTGTTTGGGTACTGGCGTTGAAATTCTATCACAGGTTGCAATATTTTACGGAGTTTTTACAAAAATCTTTGGCTGGAAATACGCCATAAATTATTGAATGGATGACATTTTTGTTCTCGTTCTGTATAAATTCAATTTTTACTTTTATTATTTATACTAAGGCCGATCACCAATTAAAATCATTGAAAAGGAATTACATTTATATTATATTATATTGGTTATTTTAAGTTTGTCAAGTGAAAACAACGAAATTGAAGGTAAGCATAAGGTTATTTTACCAAATATATTTCACATTTATACACATGCAATTACGATTTGTTAGTCAGAGTGGACAACTTAGTACTAATAATGTAACATACAAAACAAAAATCAACTTTCACCCCATAAATAACAATCGTATTAGGCCATGGTAAACTAAATAGTAAGAAAAGCGTTGACATTTCAAAAGATGTTTGTTAGTCATGTCAATTATTTTCGTTAGCCCAATATTGTCAATCGCTGTTAGCTATAAATAAAAAGGTTTTTGAAATAGCACAAACAAAAAGGTAAATAAGCATGGAAGGAAACATAGAACAAATAACATTCTGATCGGTCAAAATTATAGTTTCATTATTTTTCCGGGTGTTGAACGAATTATATCATTTATTTCTGTACGATTTTGTATATAAACCATAGAATTTTAGGGGAAAATGTCTTGCTGAGTTGAGATCGGGAAAGTACAAAAATTGTTTGAAAAAATCTGGTAAGATCATTTTTTTTTTTTTTTTTTTTTAGTTTCGTTGTACTTCACCGATAATGATACTAACTAAAATTATCTCAGCAGAAACCGAAATAGGGAAATTAATAGGATTGGTACTTGCTCCGGTTGGGGCATTCAAGGTCCGAACGGATCCTGTGCTGCCGGGGCTAACAAAGTCTTTTCGAGTTACCCTTCCGGGCGTCCTTGGGAGGACTTTCACTTTTTTCATCCGAGCCAGCAGAACGGACACGTTATTTTAAAATGCGTTAGTCATATTCCCTTCGGTTACCGCAATCGAGAAGTATGCGCCGAAGAAACCGAGGGCGTGAGCCCGGATAATCTGCCGTGGCCTTTTGTCTGACGAGGTAGAACAAAACGTCTGGAGAACTCTAAAGCACTTGCTGAAAAAATGCAGACGTGGGCGTAAATCCATTGCTGTTTTACCTTTCATTTTAAAAACTTGAATAGCGCGAAAAGAACTTGTCACGATTTATCTATATATATAAAAAGAAAAAATTATGACTGGTTTCACTTTTCTGCTAAGATAGATACAGAAAAATCGTCGATAAATCTTAGCCACTCCTGATTTGTTCAATACTTAATTTTGTACTATATTTCAGAGTAGTTTAACCAAATTTGGTCCGCTTGTACTCGTTATTCTTTATTGGGATAAAATCCATTTTCTGCCGCAACGAATATTCAAAAACCAATTTACAAGTTCATTTAAAAAATAATGATCAGATAATAGAATTCATTTTCTCACAAAAGCAATAAGCACACTGGTGATTAGATAGTTTTGAACTTTCAAAAGAAATTTTGAAAAAATACGAATCTTAACTACACTTAATACAGTGGCGTCGATGGCCGCAACGGTTTAGGCGTTGACACGGCGCTCATCACTGTAAGGTAAAGGTCCCGGGTTCGAATCCAGCTGTCTACATTAAGTTAAAAATCATATTCATATTAAATCTTAAAAAGTTAAACTAAGTAAAACAATTTTATCAAAAAAAATTGCTACGGAAACAATAAAGAAAATAGTCAAACTCAGTACGGATTATTTTCTCCTAGTGCATTGATCATCGTTTGCATTCGACGTGGCATCAATTTTATGAAGTCTTGAACGTAGTGCTATGGAATATTTTCATACTCCTCCAACAGGATTATTCATAATACCTGCAAATTTTCCTGCATCACTGGACACTTCCTCTTTGACAACTCGTCCCAAAGGTGTTCGATAGGGTTTAATTCGGGACTACTTGCCGGCCATTCTAAGCACTGAATTCAAGCCCGTTCCAATTAGTCACCATCGATCCTAACTGTGTGGGACTTTGCATTGTCATGCATAAAAATAAAACCGTCACCAATTAGTGACATATAAGGAACAACTTCTGATAACACATCTTCAATGTATCGCGCAGCTGTTAGAGAACCTTCGATGAAGATCAAGTTTGTGTGATCTTCCATAGAAATGCCTGCCCAAACCATAACACTACGACTTCCATAACATCTCCGGAGGGAAAATGTTGCGGAAATATCTCCTGTTCTTCTCAAATCCTTGACTCTTCCGAAAAGAAGAGTTTAGTCCAATCTTGCTCAGACCCGTTAATGTGATTTCTTGCGAAACTTAACCAAGCCACTATGATTGTCTAAAAGATAATTAAAAATATTAAGGGTAGCCAATTTTTTGACTCTCAGTATTTTTTATTCAGACGTTGTTACAATAGTCTGATGGTATAAAAACAGCTTTATGCATTTATCCTTTCAAGGATTGAACTGCTGAAAATGTAAAATAAAATGTAAGGTAGATCGATAAAACCATCTTCCGTAAATCATAGGCATAACCACAATTATAACATCGGCCATTACAACATTGGCCCGTCTGATCCGCTTGTATTCGCTGTTTTTATATAGCCAGATATAAAAATCCTTTTCTGTTGGTAGGTTAGTTTATTTTATAGATTAAAGGGACTTCACTTATTCACAAAATCATATAAAATATGCGTTATATCTAGTATATTATAGAGAAATGTATACAAACTAAACATTATCACTCTTGTGAAATACCCATAAATGATTCAGTCAACTTTTCAACGGGTGACATCATTTAATTTCACATCACAAAACTGTGTCAGTGACCGGAAAAGATCTTAGACAGTTGGTCCAACATCAGGGATACAAGCAGGGTGAGGCAAGAGGCTGACTATTTCCGTTTCTACGAATTTTGCCTGTACAAACAGAAACGAATCACAGGGGGTTGCAGCATTGCTTCTTCCGGTTGATCAAGGTATTTGTATATATAACTCTATATATGTATGCTGAAATAACTCTATTAGTATGTGCTAAACTCATCTGACAAGTTTTTTTTCTGAAATGACCAAATCATTTTATCAGTTAAAATAAATTTGCGCTGTTTTCTTTGGGCTTCTAAATAATCATTTGCTTTTCTTTTTTTCCTCAGCCGGATATTCCGTTCGCCGGGTTTTCTAATATGGTGCCTTGCGGTGACTTTTGAAGCCCTCAATGTGGCCGAAAATCCGCAAGTTAATGAAAAAACAGCAACTTTCACCCTCGGGTAATTCGATACCATCAACCACTGAAGGGTGACCTGATCTCGGCTCAAATTGAAAATTGGTATTTCCAATATTCTGTAAAGTCTGAATCCAAAATTGCCTCAAATTATAAAACGCAATTTCACCTTCAAATTACACCGATTTTTCAACTTCCGCCTTCGCACATATGTTTAAATGATAGGTTGTCAATAAGTTCAATAAGACCTCGAACCACGATTTTTTAGAGGAAAACCTTCAGTTCTTAAATTCATTCTCTTCAACCAATTCTCGTCCCTTTTCTAATAAAAGTGAAATCCAGTTTTTGAGGAAGTCCTTTTTGACTATTCGATAACTAACTTTGATTAAGCTAAATGTATTGGCAACAGGCCAGTAAACGGGATATCAGGACCCTTTTTAACAAGGTCGCCTGCTCTCCTACAGTACTTTCATTTCTTAAAAAACGTCGATTTATCTAGAGTTAATAATTTATTTGTAAAGAGCTATTATTTTGATCGACACTTATTGTTAAACCACTTTAGCCTTCTACATTCAGTTTAATTTCACTCAAACGCGTTTCGGCTTCCAGAGGAATACATATTTTAAGTGACCGAAGAAGAAAAGAAAGAGAGTAAACGTTTAAGAACAAAAATGATTAGGGAGACATGAAAAAGAGACAGGAACAAGAAATAGATAGATAGAGAGAGAGAGAGAGAGAGAGAGAGAGAGAGAGAGAGAGAGAGAGAGAGAGAGAGAGAGAGCTAGACCGAATAATAAATATCGTTTTATTTAAAAATCTCCCAAATTTAGGTCGCTATCGACCTCTCTGGCAATTGAAATGAGTAAACACAAAATTGCAGGAAGGTTAAAAAAAGAAGAGAAAATGGGAAGACAGTAAAAGTGAGGGAAACTGGGGAGAGAGAGTGAGTGAGAAAGAATGAGAGGAAAGAGAGGTATGGAGAGAGAGAGAGATGCAGAAGACATAGGAATTGACAGATAGATAGATAGAAAGAAAGAAAAAATTGAATGAGAGAGAGAGGTAGGAAGAGAGATACAGAAAAGATAGGACTTGATAGATAAATAGATGAGAAAGAAAGAGAGAGAGAGAGGGAAAAGTGAAGAGAAAGAAGCAGAGAAAGTAAGAGAGTACAAGTTAGAGAAAAGAATGGACTAGAGAGGTTAAAAAAGAGATTAAAAATGAGAGTGAGAGAAAGAGAGACAGATAGGAAAAGAGATACAGAAGAAATAGGACTTGATAGATAAATAGGTAAGAAAGAAAGAGAGAGAGGGAGAAGAGGAGAGAAAGAAACAGAGAAGGAAAAAAGAGAAAGTAAGAGAGTACAGGTTAGAGAACAGGATAAACTAGAGAGGTTAAAAAAGAGATTAAAAATGAGAGTGAGAGATAGAAAAGATGATCAAATAGATGTGATGATGTTAAATAGATAGATTGTTTAGACATATTAAGAAAGTGTAAGATAAAGAATGGATAGATAATACAGAGACTTGAAAAAAATTAGATCGATAGAAATAGGGAAGAGGTAGATAAAATAGAGAAGGGATGAAAAATAAGAGCGCAGGAAGCTTTAAATAGAAAGACAGAGGAGGTGAAAACATATAAATGTATATTCAAAATATAACCATGCACTGATTGTACCCATGCAAAACTCCCAAATTAAATGTAAAGATTTTTAGTTTAATCATTACTCTTATTTTAAAAAAATGATTGTAACATTAATTCACAGGGTAAAATATACACTAGTCAGAGATTATGTGTGTGTGTGTGGTTTTGTACACTGCTTATCTGACCATTATCGTATGTCTGTGTCAGTGTGTTAACTCTAGTTTTTGTGCTTATTTTCCTATGTAGGTGTTTTTCTTTTGGCGGACCATAAACAATGGAACCAGGGCGTGAATTACGAGCGAGTGCATTTAGAGTGGAGAATGCGCTTATTTCCAAGCGTTGTAATCCTTTCAAAACTCGAAAACAGGGTATCCTTGGGACACAACAAAAGAAAAAGGAAATTCTTCGCGTTCTTTTTTTTCGTCGCAGACATCGACGTTTTCGAATCGGTTCAAAAATCGAACAGACATTTATACTGCTTTCACTTCTAGTTTTATTTATATAAAGGATTCAAACGCTTGAGGTGTTTTTTATAACCTTCATATCCTTGTTTCCTTTCTATAACTCTCATTATAGTAAAAGGCGGACACGTAATTCAATTGAGTTTGAGCTGTTACGCAAATCAATAAAAATACACGTTAATTTTTTACATTATAGTAAAGTTTATTGCCTGTTAATAAACCCGAGAAAAATGAAAAACTATTTCACATCCTATCATACTTGACAGAATAAATTTGAACATCGCTCGATCCAAGATTTGAGATGATTCTTCAAAGAGCAGAAATGAGAAATTGATGCTGAGAACATGACAAACATTGACAACGATTCTATAGAAAAGAACATCTCGCAATTTGTACAAATTATATTTTTCTTTTGAAAAGTGTACAATATTTGAGATCCTGTGAGAAGCCTGAGTTTCTCCGGCCAAACTCACCGTATTTTTTCGCGTCTCTCTTTATTATAATCATACACATATTATAATTTATTTTATTACTATATGGCATCGAAGAAAAACCTATTTCTACGTACACAAAAAGAAAACGAACACAAATACAAAGAATTTGTTCATCTACACAGCCAATTAGGAAACAGTTTGATTTAAAAAGTACGGACGATTTTATAAACTGTCCCAGCTTAATTTATCGAATAAAGGACTGTGCCTGATCGAATTTCTCTTTAATGGGCTGTTTTCAAAAATTTCCCGAATAACGGTTCTCCGATGACATTATTCAATAGTTTCTCACGATAAGAAACAATTTACCTATAGAATATCTCAACTTAAGCTATCATTCACAACATCAATAAATATTTCAACGGGATATTCAAATTCAATTCAAAATAATTTCCAAAGATGCGATCTCAAAATGTTATTTGAGATGCTGATCCTTCAGAAATTGCAAGAAGCCGCGGACGTTATTGCGTAAATTAGCCACGACGATGAAAATCATATCCCCCTCAATTTATAATCATTATTATTCATTATTATATTTATGCACGCGCTATATAATCGAAATTATCAGAGCTTGAAAGAACCGAAACGCTTTATTGCACGGTGAAATATTACATTTCTTCACGTTTCGTGATGGTTATTCTGGTTACGTACCAATGATTATCTATAGTTCCGTATTCTTAACGTACGCATTCTCCCAACTTCCTGCACTATATTAAATAATCTTTCTGGGGGTTTTTCTTTTCTACTTTTGAAAGATAAAGTTAATTGAACAACTGCGAGTCAAGAGCACCGGTAGATGGCCTTCAGTGAACCTTAGCAGGAGACGAGGGATCATCATCTTCCTACTGAGGATTGGCCATACGCGGTTGACATTTGGTTCCCGCATACTCAGTCATCCTAAAAAGAACTCTGAGGATCTGATATGACAGGATTGTGTTACTGCCGCAGCATTGGTGTAGAGGCAGCTCAGCCCCGAAGGGCCAAGACAACCTCGCAGCGTGTAGGCATGCCCCAGATTTAAGAATGGTTCTCGGAAAGGAGAGCAAGTTTCAGGGTCCCCTGTTCCGCTTTTTAGAGGAATTGGGATTTTTTATTGTATATAGCCTTCAAAATAGGTGTTTTATATGAGTGAGTGTATTTATTAGGGTGAATGGGGAGGGCTGATGGTGGAATAGCATCCCCATCGCCCCCCGAGCTGTCTACGTGACTTGGGTCGATGGCGGGATATTAGTAAAAGTACCCCATCGACCCCAATTAGATTGTTATCATATGCAGATCGATGAAGGAATAATAATTACTCCATCTACAAAATAGAATGAATGCAATTTATGTAGGTGTGAATGTATTTATTTGTGTGAATGCGTATTGAATGTGTGTAATAATGCGTATGCGCTCGGTGCTGAAATGACCAAGCTGTCGGATGCCCCTAGGGAAAAAAGTTCAATTCATAGCCTAAAATCAATTTACGAGCGTAGTTTTTGAGTGGTTTTTTACTACCTTCATATACCGGTCGATGCTAAAGAGGCTTTCACTACCTCAGAAGGCCGAGCGTGATAGATTTTGCCGTTGGTCACACTTTTATCGTCTCTCACAGTGCATTACTTCATCTTGAGATTTTTTTTCGTGAACCCTTCTTGAGGGCAGCAGGGCCATGAATCTGTAGTTTGATCCGAGGTATGTGTCTGCAATTTGTCTACATCTCTGACTATCCAAAGCTTTCGCAATGCCAGGCACTAACTTGATAGAAATTACATTTACGTAGAGTACAATGTAACATAAAAAGTCGTTTCCAGACCATCTTGCTTTTTAGGTAGGACGTCCCGATATTTTTACATCTTCCGTTTGTGGCTTTGCCTCACCCTGCTTATATCCTTTACTAACAGACAGACCCAACTATTCCATTAGGATGATCTTGGGCAAACTCTCCTCGCCTGTCGCGTTCCGGCATATCGGCATATTCAATAGTATATTTGTAGTCTTCTCTCACCGTTCCTATATACCATATCAACTAATGACTTTTCTGATCATTCTTTTTTCCTGATCCTGGTTTTTGCGTTTCGGCTTCTTGCGCTCTTTACTTTTCTGGTTGTCCACGACGTGTTTATATTCCTGATCAGCTGAAGGTTTTCCAATGCCGGGCATTAACTTCTAACATATTACATTTGAATGTAATAGTGTAAGTTGTAATATATATATTTACTCGTTTTCAGTCATCTTTGGTATGACAGGCACGTTCCGGCATTTCTACATCTTCAACTGTGAGTTTGCTGTTTTGACTCATCCTGCTTATGACCCACTATATAACCCACTAAGACTGAAACCAAAATGCGTCTTACAGACCAAAATAATCGGATACAAACGATACATCAAAATAATCGTTGAAAAATACGTCAAAATAAAAGGTTTACTTACTTCTAATATATAACGTATAAAGAAATAAATATTTTAAGCAAGTCTTGCAACTAGTAAATAGTATTCATCGGACGTAAACAGCCAACGGGTATATTGTACGGTATGCAGGAATTTCCTTTTGGGTATATACTTGTTTTAAATTTAACATTTCATTGGCACAACAACTAAAAATATATTACAAAGGAACTTTCGCCAAGAACTAGTTCAATACGGTATTAACATTAATGAATAATCGCTATTAACTCTAGTGTAAAAATAATTGGGAAAAATGTTAATGACAGACAACTTAGTGTTTATAAGGTCTACTAAGTTTATAGAGCATCTACTTCCGCTAGTGGGGGGTTTGTTCCTATTAAATTATTTTATATTACTAAGTAACTTATTTAATCGTTTAATTAATTTTATATAATGCATTACGTATTCTTCATAACAGATAAAACATTACTAAAGCCACTTGACCAGTTTCCTGGTAGCTTCTGAGTATGGCAATATTACAATTTAAAAAACGTATATAACGCGCAAAATCATTTCTTATTTTTTCAATATCTTCAATATCTTTATTTTTGTTGATTAACAATTTTTCGTTTCTTACTAGAACCCGACAGAGTAGTAACTTAAAATTTCAAGTTATGATGATCATAAGAATGACATCACTTAAAGTTAATATATATTATGTTATATTTATGGTGCGTATGAGTGTCTGATAAATATACGTTAGGCTGAGGTTGTACTCAGCAAAAGAAAAAATTCAAAATTTAACAGATGCATTTCTGTCATAATATAGCTTTTACATACGGTATAATTTCTGTTCAAAAAAATTGGATCAAAAACATGATTGAATATAACTAATTTCTTCATACTTTAATAATAATCTTGGACCACCAATATGCTATAAAATTTGTATATTATATAAAATAATTTAGGCAACAATTGACAAATTTACACACGTCGAGCGTTTCTATTTCATTACAAAATTATGATTTTAAAACAAAACAGTGTTTACAAATGAAAGTTTATCATAGATCTTAAGAATGTATCGTAAGGGGACGTCGGTGGCCGCAGCGGTTTAAGCGTTGACACGGCGCTCATCACTGTAAGGTAAAGGACCCGGGTTCGAATCCAGCGGCCCTGCATTCGAACCCGACATACTTACAAATGGTTTTTGTTTTTCAAAAACACACAAAAAAATGTATCGCTTTCAATCTACATACATGGTAAAGTATGCATGAAAGTTTAAGTCAAATTTTGTATTACGCACGTGCGCGCGCGAGAAAGAGATAAAGTCAGATAGATAAATAGATATATAAATAAAGAGCGTAAAAGGGAGTAATGAGAATAGATAGGAAAAGAGACAGAAAGAAAGACAGATAAATAGATACATAGGTAATGAGAGAAAGAAAAAAAGAGAGAGAAAGAGAGAGAAAAAGGAGAGATAGAGAGAGAGAGAGAAAGGAACAAAACAGTGAGAGCATACAAACTATGCATATTAATTATATTAAGTAACAAGAAAAGTGAAAGGAGGGTTTTACAAAAAGCAAATCTTTTACGAATTAATTAAAAGTTAGTTTATCTTTAAAACCTTTTTAACCTATTAATATAAAACTGATTATTATATATCCCATAAATCTTACGTAAATATGAATGATAGTGTGTTTAAAGTTTGTACATATATTTTGTAAGTAATATTTTCTCGATTTCTAGTTATTACATAAAAACAGAAATCTTAAAGACATCTTGAACCAGATAATCTTATATCTCGAATGTTTATATCAATTATAACATTTTGCATATTTATCATTTGTAATTGAACTCACATAGAAGTTATAGACCAACAGTTCAAGTTTTGTTAACTGAGACCTGGAAAATTTGGCATATGTCTTAATATATATGTATTTGAATGGATCCAACACGACCAGGAATTTCATGACAAGTTTATAAAACTGGATGAAAGTGAAACTGGTGGTCTCGAAGGACGGCTTTTCATTTCAACCAGGGGGGGTGTTTTCAATCTTTTCTCGTATTAAGAGTGTCCGTTTTGTTCGTATACGTTCATGCTTATTAACATATTGACTTCTTACGAAATCAATTACAGCGTGTCCGGGCTTTTCTTGAACCCCAAATCGCCGTGTGACCCGATTTTAGACAAATTGAGTTGGTCACTGTTATTAGATCGAAGTGGCGAATATAATTTTTCTCGCTTATTTAATATTTTGAAAAAATTAAGATACATTGAGGTTGTTCTTCTTGATTTTTCTTGTGCCTGAGGTATAAATACTTGTGCAATTTTAGATTATTTTTATATTTAAACACATGCATATTGTTTAACTTCCTTTTTGTTCTTAAGCATATTAGGGGTGGTACTTTGAAGTCTGTTATAGTAGAATTCCTAATTGATTTTTGTACAAATGTTTGTTTTTATAACTTTTTTCCTCGATTTGTTTACAGTGCAAAAATTTATAAAAATATGTTACTTACGTTGTTAATTTTTTTCCTAAGAAAATAATTTATGAGAATCAAATCTCTTATGAAATTGACTGCTCGGAATTGAAATGTCAATGCCATTGTTTTACTCTTACTTTCACTAGGTTAAAAAAAAATGTGCAATATAAGAATATACAATATGAACACCCTTACCTGTTTTTTACGATAGTTTTCCAAAATCCGCTGTCTAAAGATCAGAAAATCATTGTGTTCAGACTAGTGGGTTACACAAGAAACCCGCGGCTTCCCCGCTGTTCCATTTATCCCGGATTGTGAACCTTTCACTTCCAAAGCCCGAGCTGCGACTAGCTCTCTCTTTCTTGGCCGAGAAGAGGAGAGATCTGAGATACCGTGACGTCGGTTCTTGAGCCTCCCCTCCTGTCAGTCGCCCACCTCGGGAATGAACAAGGACCGGTGGACACGGAACAATGACCCTCTCAATTATCCCGAGGATAGAACAGTCCGTTATTCTAAAACTGGGCTCTTTCGACGACTCGCGTACTAATCGGGTGAGATATTAAACAACGACTGGCCCCCGGGACAAACCGTCCCTGGGAGGGACGAGGATGAGGAAAAGTGCTCCACATTCCCACGACCTTCTTTCCCGAAGGAAAGTGAAAATTCCTCTTTCAGCTCGGCCACCCTTTCCTGGTTGAAAATCAAAACTCGCAAAGGGGAACCAATTGAAATAATTGCAACAACATTTCTAACGATATTGTTGTATTAGTTCCTGTTCGATTGCTGTAAGAAAATATATTTACTTTTAAAAGGATGTAATTAAACCTACTGGAGCATAACGGCCGTTTAAAAATCATGTTCGCTATCATTGTATGCTAACATGGAAGATTATGTCGAAAGAGCGAAAGACAAGGTTTTGTAAATGTTCAAAAACAATTAATGCATTAAATTCTGAGATTGTTTGAGGCCGATCACAATAGATGTTTTAGTTGGTCACATTTTTCTCGTCCTCACTGTATTTTACTTATTCTAAATATTTGGTTAAACGTCAAAATAAGGTTAAGATTCAAGAAGGTACAGGGGAAGGAGTATTCGGTTCTGGAACCAAATACTCAGAACCCATGGGAAGGTACTATCTTCCAAGCTGAGATTCACGCAATCGAGAGATGTACTCAACTCAACTTGAATAAAGGGTACAAAAACAAGAACATAGCTATCATGTCAGATAGCCAAGCAGCCATCAAAGCACTAAGCTCAAATTTAGTTCAAAGATGGTGCTGAACTGCAAAACCAAATTTAAAATATTAGGTACGCAGAACAAGGTCAGCCTCTGCTGGGTCCCAGGACACAAGGGAGTAGAAGGTCACGAGAAAGCGGACATCCTTGCAAGACAAGGAGCTGCAACACCGCTGACATGACCTGAACCCTTCTGTGGCATAGGAACCCACACTATTAATGAGTATCTCAAACAGAAGGACAAAAAGAAAATGAAGGAACAATGAAATTCACTCATTGGACACAGGCAATCCAAGAATCTCTTAACAAATTTCGGAAGAAAAGAAATTACAGAATGTGTCAAAGGAAGCAGGAACAAACTGCGAATCCCAATAGAATCATTCTTAACAGGACACTGCAAGCTAAATGGACACTTAAAGAAGATTGGAATAATCCAAGACGACATATGCAGATTCTGCAAAGAGGCAGAGGAGACACCAACACATCTACTAACAAACTGCGGTGCTACTCTTGCTTGCAGGAGGAAGTGTTTTGGGATGTATAATGTGACCATATAAGAGCTGAAACCAACCACTAAAACTGGGCCTATTAATCAAGTTTCTTGGTGAAATAGGACTCACCGATGTGCTTTAGGCAGAGAATACAATAGCTCTTAAAGGGCGCAGTATATTACACCCCGAATATTACATCTACATCTTCAAGGGTATGATTTCTTCTTGAGGTCTTTTCAATCATTCTGGACTAGCTACCCTCGCTTCATACCGTCCTGTCTGTTACGTTTCGGCAACATCTTTAGCGGTCGATTTGTTGTCGTACCTCACCCTGCTTTAAACCTGTTCAACTAGAGAAGAGATTGTGAAGTCTTTTTGTCATTCTCGTCCTATAATTCTCGTTTGTTAGTCTGTAAGGAGCGTTTGGTCTTCTTGCCGTCTTCAATAGTGGATTTGTTTTCTTGCCTCAATCTGCTTATAATCCTAACTAAGTCCCGTTTTGTTAGTCTGTCTGATTCGTTTCGATTTCTCGCCATCTTCAGTGGGGGTCCTATCTACAATGGTTTATATCCATGACGTCTGATATTTAACTTGTAAGGTATTACACTTAGAAAGGGTCAATTGTACCATGTTTGGGCTTTCCAAACATCTTGGGCTGACTATCCACGCTTATTAGGTCTGTCAGTCGCATTCTGGCATATCTGCATCTTCAGCGGTGGATCTATTGTTCTGCCTAACTTTCCTCATAATGCAGACCAACTACTAAAGAGTCTAAAATGTCTCTTCCGATCATCCCATTCCACAAATCGTAGTTTTGTTAGTCTCTTGGATGGAGTTCGGCTTCATGCCTGCTTCAGGAATGAGTTTGTTCATATCCCAGACCAACTAGCCATTCCCATATGCCTGGCACGAAGTTGTTAAAAATTAGTCTTGCCTTATCCTTCTTTTAACCCTGATCAATAACTGAAGTCATATCCTCGCTTGTTCGTTCTGCCAATCGCGTTCCTGTACCTAAATCTTCAGCCGGGTTTGTTATGTTGCCTCACCCTGTTTATAATCATGACCTGATATTCTGAAGTAGAATAAGAGTTCATAGTCTAACAAATCTTTTCGTTCATTCACATATCCTCGAGAAGCCAATACTAGTGTGCCAGACACTAACAGGCTTCTCAACATCTTTAGTGATGAGCCCTTCTTCAATGTGTTGATATATCCGACCATCGAACGCGTTCCTACTGCCTGACATCAACTTGTTAGTTATTGCATTTTATTATGAAAAGATGATGGTCCAAATCTCACAGCTAAAGATGGTAAAATGCCGAAACGTCTGTCAGATAATCACAGCGAGGGTAGACAGGCCAGAATGTCCAAAACAACAAACTACAAACTACCAGAACCTCACAGAACAGTGTATGAAAAAAAAAGAATGCATTCTTGGTCATAAACCTCAGTGGCGGAAAAAATCACTTAAATCATCATCTTCGTTTTCCGGATATTTACGCAAACATATTTAAATATTCACTTAAAATATCTCAACAACTACTTAAATCGTAAATATTCTTATTTTATTAAATTACTTTTGATAATAACTGGTATAACTGAATGATTTTTCCCTCTATGGCGAGATATAAAACAAAATGTTAGTTACATTTTATAACTGTAATTACACAAATACTCTCCAGAGGGTTTTTGCTTTTCCTGTATTATTATAAATTGAAAGAATATTTATATTAAAAAATGTTTAATTGTTGTAATCTGTGACACTACTGGGGAAAACGGACACGGTAAAAGCAAGCGTTAGTTGAAGAAAAGTGCGCGGTGGAATGTGAAGGGGTATTGCATAGGAGGCTCGATCGGGTCACCCACCAGCACATAAATCCTGATATGCTACCACTCGCGCTTTACCGGCCACAAATGTTGGTTGCTTAAATGCCATCATAAACCACGATCTCATTCGACACCGGGTCCGAGATGTAAGATTAAATCCACATAATTTGTCAAATGCCTCAAACATAATGGATTGTCGTTGTTCACAAATGGATCATTACAAATTAAACAAGAATGTTTGTTTGACATATACTGTTAAATGTTGATGGGGTCCACGAGGTCATGTGGCTCAACAAAAGTTTAGCCAAGAAGGAAACCTTTGAAGGTGTTTACACTTTCAGATAGTTCCAGATGGCAGGACTATGTAACTACAATATTGTTTATATTTAACAGCTTGACTCTTAATAGCACGTTGATCAATATCACTAAAAAAACGAACTTTTATAACAACAAAACTTTGGTTCTTCTTTCCGGCGTCCATTCTCACTTTCAGAAATAAAAATCACACTTTTAAAACGATTAATTCGTTGAATTTTCTTTTTTACTTGCTGTTCGTGTTTAATTAAAGTAAAAATGGGTAAAAACAGTAAGATTCAGTGTCCTGCCTCACCCTGATTATAGTCCTGACGTCCTTTTTCTCTAAACCATTAAACCTAACATTTAATGCGATTAAACTGCTTTACTTTTCTTCTTTCGTATTATTCGCGTTTATGTAAGGTAAAATGAGTAAAACGGTAAAATTCAGCATCCTGCTTACGGTCCTAACGTCCTTTCTCTCTAAGCAATGAAAATGAGCAAAAATGGTAAGATTCGGCGGCCTGCCTCACCCTGCTTTTAGTCCTGACGACCTTGCTGTCTATCCAATTAAATTAAATTTTAGTCAGTAATCACCTATAATATACCAAGAAAATTAATAAAAATGTAAGGATTCAACGCTTTGCTCCTTTGACCTTTCCCCTTTCCTGACCACCACTCTCACACTCTCTCTCTCTCTCTCTCTCTCTCTCTCTCTCTCTCTCTCTCTCTCTCTCATCCTTTCCCACCCATTTTCCTCTTTTAACTCAACTTCCCTCTTCACATTTTCTAACTTAATCTTCCTACTTTTCCTCATTTTCAAACTCTCTTATCTTAATCTCCTTCTTCGCGATTTATTTTTTTTTCTCTCCCCTTTCCCTCATTCAACCGCATGTAAAAAGATATCAAGGACAGGAAACCGACCGTCTGTCAAAAATTAAACAAAACTAACGGTATTTGCCTCTCACTCTGCGGGACAACCGCTGTGGACGTGTTGTTCGTTGCATATCTCTTTCTCGCTTTCGCACAATCGCACAAGTAATGAGATGCTGGATTCAAAAGGAAATTGCGGTATCCAAAGAGGATATTGCAGACCCCTTGTCTATGTTGCTTCACGGAGATTTTTAAAAAGATATTAGGCGTCTGACCAGCGGGTCGTTGAAAAGTGCTAGAGTAGCAATGACCCTCGGATAAGGCACCCTGACATGTGGGGATATAAATAAAACCTATTCATACACATTTATTTATCCTGACCTCCTAACTTTAAATATAATGTTTTGAAAAAGTTTATAGAAACAATATTCCATCTGTTACTTCTGTTAAATAAAACTGTTGGATTTTTATCGCCGTAATATAATACATTTTGTTATAAGTTGTCAGTATTAATTAGTCGTTTACAATTTATTTTTTTCTTAGCTGAGTTGCAATTTCTAATTACAAAGAAGAAAATGTTGTGTGATTGCGTTATAAGTAGTTCGCTAAATTGTGAGAAAAATCTAGAAGACAACTATTAAGATCACTCTTTAGACGATGATAATAATAGAAGAGAATGTAACAATGCAAAACTAGACTTATCATAGAAAAAGAAGAAATTACGATTCCGAATAAATCAAAGTACCTACTCATTGGGTGGGACTTGGAGTACCACGGATCCATACCTGACAATGATAAATCACCTTCATCAACCAGATTGCAGACATTGACGAAAATAGTAATGAATGGAAAAATTGCTATCGGCATTTCCTCTATAACTAGTTTCGTGCTTCATGGGTGACGCGCTAAAAACCGCTGCACTCAGGCAAGGACGTGTTACCTCACCCACTACACAACTGTAACAATTATTGAACCAATTAGGAAGTAAAACTGAATTGTGCAGCGTATAATCATCATGAGAAATGGCAAGACAAATATCGAAATAAATCATCGGATTTTTTAAAAACTAAATACAGGGTGTGTCAACTTCTATAATCCACCTATTTAATTCGGAAACGATTAACTTAAACAAAAAATGATCTTATACAAACCCCAAAGTTGATTTTGGCTAGGAATCGCGTGGTGGTAACAGATTTAATATAACTTTCTCATCTAGCTGAGAAATGACACTAACTTTGTTATTTTAAATGAGAGTCCCATATTTTTACAATTCGATTCTAGAGTTTATTGTATGCCGCTTTTACTGAAAGGAAAATTTTGATAGAATCGACCATTTTTGAGTAGTTAAATCCCAACTCGAAATATTTTCATTTTTCTTTTATGTGTTCTTCTTACAATTCTTGTCAGCCTATTGACCAAACCTGCTGCTTGCAAAAATCTAAAAGTGCTAACCTTTCCTTAAATAATCTAGACAAAGTTTTGATCGAGCTTCCTAGATTTGAGATCGACAGTTCTTATGTCCTGGTTTTATTTTACATAAAAACTTCCATTCACTTGTGATGATTCTTTTAATTTTTTGGCTAAAACTATCGACGTTGATCTGCGAGTAGGTGAATGCAATTTGGACTTACACTCGCATTACAAAGCATTCCGACCAGGTATCGGATGTTCGTATCAAACATATCTGCGTTAAACCGACGCTGGGTCACCCATCTAAGTAGAGTACGGACCACATAAATGACGGTTCAACATGTCTTTAACGAGCTGTTGAGTTCGAAGTTGAGAGTCAACAGTTCTGCTAAGTGAAACAAACTGAAAACCCAAAACATCCTCATATTTCCACACATGATGCAAAGGTTGTTTCATTTCTGTTTGAAACAAAAGAAAACAGAGTTTTTCAACATATCCATTTTTTTATTACGTATGGGAAAATCATTCACGTTTTAAATTTGGCGTTAGATTTGTGCAATGTGACTGGCGATCTAATCTTATATTCCAGAAGTCAAGTAAGAGGACTTTCTTTAGCATTTGAAGCCCCGATTCTAGCCGATAATCTGCAGGTGGGAGTACACGAACACTGGTTTACAGTCTTGGGCAACTTAGATCGGCGCTCAACTTCAAGATTACAAATCTGGACAGCTTCAAAGCCAAAATTATTCAATAACTTTTGGAAGGTCATTGGCTGCATTTGCTAGCTGCTGGTTTTGCATTTTGTATTTGATGTTTTTATTTTTTATGATTTTTTATAGTTTTATTTAAAATTATTGTTTAATTAAAAGTTTTAAAAAGGTTTAATATCTTTTTAATGCTGGATCAAAAGAAAATATCTTCCGATTTCTCGCAATTGTTGGAGAATTAAACGGGCGGGAGAACAAGAGGCGTATTCAAAGGGAAAATAGACTGGTATTATGAATTGGTTTTTTCCAGCTTCGAAAATTGCTAAAAGTTTAAATATAAATACAAAATAAGTAAAAATATATAATATGTATTATTTTATTATAATAACACTGATAAATTTGTTGTGAATAAAATCAATGTAACATTTATGATATGATTGGTGAAATATTAGCCTCTTACGCCCCATACAATAATGTTTGGCTTAGTTAAAGTGTAATTTTACGAATTTTATTCAAATTTGTTAGTGGCTTTATTAAATATTAAATATCCTGTCAATTTTTTTTCATATCAGCTTTCAGAAAGGCCCGACTTTTCGTGCAGGAGAAATATTAATCAGTCGGCGTGGATTATTTAAGCGCTTCAGGCTATTGAGTTGTCGAATGCCAAGGGTGGCGATTTGATCTTGACATTACGCCATCCCCTTGTTTCATGTTCTGTCTGACAAATGTGAAATAGTAAGAATGCCGATCAATGGTGTCACGCGTCCCGTTCTCGATTTCTTCCGATGGGACTTCGCTTTTATTGATGTTGGAGTTCTCTCAATGGGCAGTGACGCGCGCCGGTACAGTTACAGTGCAATTACAAAGCCTTGAGTCCGACTTGATGCGAAACGGTATCGTCCGTATGTTCTAAATATAATTTGCCTTTATTCCCGGCACGTTTCTCACGATTAAACGAACAGCTCATCAGTAGTAAATGTTTGTTTTCTCAGCTGCGACTTAATAACTATATTAAAACTTTTAATTCTACAAAGAACTCATTAATGATTTTTATGAAAATTTAAGTTGCGAAAGGCAGCGATTTTCCTCAATATTATTTTTTTTCATGCAATTTCCACACCTGCATACTTGAAGTGCAAATGCATATGACGGAAGCTGCAAATCGATTTTGTCCACTTCCATTTTTACGAGTTTAAAAATTAATTTAAAATGACTGATACTACAGTTGTTTACAACTATAAATAATTAATGATAAGATAGATAAACAAACAAAGAGAAAATCAGATATGGTTCTAAGGCCAATTCGCCTGGCTTGTCAATTTAATACTAACACCGCAATACAGGCGGGATATGAAATTAGTCGGTACAATTTTTCCCATACAAAATTAAAATTTCCACTCCAATTTTTTGTTTCAGAACATTCTGAATAATTTTATTATATTCCTCCATTGTCCCTCTTTAATGTGAACTCCTCCAAAATCGAAATTTTCGCAGTTTGAGTTTCAGACCTTTCTGAACAAATTTGGTTCCGTGTTTGTCTGTGGTCAATTCCTAGTAACCAGCAAAAGTCCGAAACCAATTTTTATGAAATTTTCAGAGATTGTGCGGGTTGGCCCCCTATAAATTTCATCCCAATCAGACTAATGGTATGACCTACAGTTGCGCAAAAGTAAAATCCCCTACACAGCTGAATCTCTGAAACCATTTATATAAAAATTATTATTAATAATTTATTATTATTATAAAATAGTTTATAAATTTCACCCAATCGTATCAACAGTATCACATGCACATATGCATACGTACAATCACATTCACAGCTATATCTCTGGGCCCATCCTGTTTATACTGATTTCGTTTATACTGCTGACACTCAATGGTATCTTCTACCCAAATCATTCCTTGCTACCTCTAACATCCAAAAAATTTTTCAAAGACTGCTTCAAAAAGTATAGAGCAAGACTGAAAAAAAATCTAGCCAGATGAATTACATTGAAAAACAGTCTTTTCCCACTGTACATCAACAATGAGCTACTGACTTCTACAAAAGTCACTTAGGACTATATTTATACAGCAGACTGACACTTCGACATCGCGCCATCATCGGCGAGGAACTCAGAACTCAAGAGTGAGTTTGCACATTTATAAATTTTCTGTCTTTGAGTTTTATTTGTTTGTATATCTTTATGTTCTCTAGTTCATTGATACTTACTTCTCTCACTTTGTTAAAATTTATTTATCTATTAAATGCAAAGAATAATCAATGTAAAAGAGATGTCAGAGGGAAACTGATCAGGAACAACATTTAGGAATATTATTGATCAACAAAAGGGAATAACAGAAAAATCATATAGATGGACATGTTTATTTTTTGGTTATTTATTAACGCCATCGGAAAAAAATTAAACAAATTATTGTTAAAAATTATAATATAAAATAAATAATTAGACACGGTGTACACTGTGTTAAACCACAAATTTTAGTTTGTCTCAAGTTCTAGCCAACATTAAATTGTAGTCAATGTAAAATATACCTATACAAATTTTAAAATTGTCAGTTTTAAATAACACAAATGACTCTCATATTCAACAAATTCAATAATCAACATTTATTTGAATACATCTTTAAAATTTTACAATATTTTTTGGCAAAAAGTTAATAAACAATCACAAAACCATGTAATAAAAGATAAAATGTAATTGATTCTCATAGAAGGTGGAAAAGTTTATATTATAAAATATTTAAACAACTTATTGTCTTTTGTTTGTGCGAAGTAATACAATTCCTCCAATTAGAATTAAATATGTATATTTATAAATTTGTCCCTGGCAATATTGTATGGAACCAAATTGCACATAATAAATCACAGCCATTATTTAAAAAATGGACTTTAAGCCTTTTACAACATGTTGAATATTACATATACATATATTTACAATAAAATGTATTTGAAAAGTCCCAAAATTTTGAGGTTGTTAAGAAGTCTTTTAATTCCCAAATGCTATCTCCAAATTTTCAACTTCTTGTCTTCACCGCCAGTTACGACAACACCACCATCATCAGCTACGCAAATCGATAAAATAGCACCTGAAAACAAATTTAAAAGTTGTAAAATGTCTTTACCAAAAAATTAAAACTTTTTAAATTATACCGTTATGAGCTTTAATCTCTTTGACGAGTGTAACATTGACAAGATCCCAAAGGTATAAACTACCATGAGCCCCACCAATAAGTAGCGTTTTGCCATCCCAAGCTAAACATCTAAAAAAAAAAGTTTATTTTTGTATTATATGTTGTGTTTTCCTAGTACTTAAATCTCTTACTTAAGTTTTTGAATAAGACATTTTGAAAAGACAACAGTCCCTGTGCAAAGATCGTACACCTTCAAAGTTCTATCATCACTGCATGTCACCAATTTCGTCCCATCAGCAGAAAACTGAATGCTATTGACTGCTTCTTTATGACCTAAAAATTGATATTAAGAAGATTTTGTCCTTTTTTTTTTTTTTGGTTCTTTTCAAAATTTTACCTGGAAGGCTTTTTACTATTGAAAAGGATTTCAATGACCAAAGGAATATTTCTCCTTCCGAAGTTCCTGTAGCCAACAAAGTGTAGGAGCTATAAATCAAAATTTGTTTAAATTTATTTTAAGTGGAGTGATTTTTATTTTATAGGATAATCAGAAAGTAAACTAAATTAACCTACTTGTTAACAGCAATTGACATTATTTTGTCATCATGATCCAGTTGAGCAATGAGATCTGATGCTGGTTTGATACTCGTCAAAGGTTTCCTCAATTTCCAGACCCGGACTGAACAGTCCCACGAACCAGTTAAAACTAAAGAAGGAGGAGCCCAGGCCAAGCAAGAAACGGCATCTTCATGTCCTCTAACTCGTTCGACAATCCTTCCACATTCGACATCATAAACAATCCTAAAATTTTGAATGTTTAAAAACCAAACAAAAAATTAAAATTTAGCGAGTAATTATTTACAAAGTGCTGTCCATTGAACCAGCTAAAACAGTAGTCGAGTCGTTAAGTATAAGAACTGCTGTTAAAGGCAGGCCGCTTAAATTGACACTTCTTTCTCGAGTGGCTGATATCGCGTTATGGATCTTTAATGTAGAATCACTCGAAACGGATGCAACAAGTCTGCCGTCAGAGCTCAACGAGAGGGCAGTCACGCCCATTTTGTGACAACTGATCTCCGCGCTGATTGCCATATCTTCCAAGTTTCTCCAGTTGACTAAAAAACATATGATTAGTTGTAATGAAAAAATCAAAGTATTTTCAAACTTACCAGTCGGACTGACTGAAGGCGGTATAGCACAATGTCTTCTAGGATGCGGTTGTGTGAAGATCTGTTTTGGAACTTGTCCAAACTCCATGATCTGAACTTCTTTCGAGTGCCTCTCATTCCAGTCCTTAATGCCTTCAAGATTAACTGAACCCTCGTAGCACAGATAATAAAATACTGTCAAATAATTAAATAATACTTTAACTATTATAAAAGTGAACAAAATTGGTAATTACTGCAAGAGAGTAAGTGACATTTTTGGTAGTACATCATAAATCAAAGCAGGAATAATAATTTTATGATATTCAGAAATAATGTACGAACAATTATTTTAGATGCAAATAGCATAGACAAAGGCTTTATATTTATGCTTCTGATTTTCATCAGTTTCATTTTAACAACATTATAGGGGACTGCAGTAGCCGAGTGATTACAGCACCAGATTCTCGGCTTGTTGACCACATGGTTGCGGGTTTGAGCCTCTTAATGAGATTAATAATAAATAAGTTTGGGAAGCTGGGGAAAGAAGCCTTTCAACCTATTATACCAAAATTTTCATGGTAGCCTTGAATATTAGAAAAGTTAATATTTTTTGAATCGACACATTATCAGCAGTAAATGGCATAAAGCTAAAACAATACATTTTTCCTAAGGGAAAAAAATTGTAAATAACCAATTTGGACAAAACAGCATGCCTAGATCAGCCCTTAAATTTCCTTTAATTAGCTGTTTTGTAAATATTGTGTTGGTCAGTTTGTTTGGAAGAGATTTAAACAATTAGGGTGAACAAATTTTGATCAGCTCTAATCACCTTGGTCTGCTCAGTCACGATGTCAAAATCGCATCTGACCAAGAAAACAAGTGAGAATAGATAAACCAGGATCATCAGAAACAGTCAAATGACAGACCTCATCACCTTTTGGTAATGAAAAAATTCAACATTCATTCTTAGTATCATCAAATTGTGTTGACTAGTCCTTAAGGAATCTAATCAAATTATTTAGCAATCATCACTTATCAAAGCAAATATTTAGAACACACATTTCAGCTATTAAAACAGAAAAAAAAGTGTGTTATTTTTTTTTTAAATATTAATGTTGATTAATATTTTTTTTTAAATAACACACTTTTTTTTTAACAATTTATTTGTTTATAATTGAATAGCTTAGAACTGAGCTGGGTTGCTTTCTTTTAAACATTCAAGGAAATAATTAGCAGTCGACTCAAATAAAACTTTTATTTATGACTTTTATCAAATAAAATAATTTATTTAATAATAAATTTTATTTAATAATAAATAAATAATTAGGAGAACTGTTTTATTTAATTCCAATTTGTTAAATTAATCATTTTAATGGTTATGTAATAACTTTTGAGAAATAGTTATCAATAAAATAAAAAACATGGTACTTTACCATTATTTGCCTTTTCTGCTTCTTCACCTCGTTGTTTGTAGCCAAAGATCAAATCAATCCAATCATGGAGTTGTGCAGATGCATAATCTGACTCCAAGGCATCTCTGAGTTTGCGTACGAAATCCGCTCTGTCTGAAAACATCAAATTCAGTAGCTTAGAGAGCAAAACCTCAAAGGAAATCCTCACCTTCTGCCCAAGGTGGCAAAGTAACATTATTTACTTTTGTCCCGTCATGCCTGTAGCCGAACTGAATGCCTTTCAGGTTGTCAAGAAAATCCCCTTCGTTTGACACATCATAGAATTCCGGAACGAGCTCCTTGAAGTCTGACATGTTGGTCTGAACGTTTCTCCACACGTCGCTGATGCTGTTGAACATCCTGTCGGGGTGGTCAAATCGCCCGTTCTGGAGGCAGAGCATGTAATGCGGGTACTTTCGCACAAGGTAGAAAAGTACGAACCCAGGGGCGGAGTAGTGCGAGCCGTAGAGGAACTTCGGTGGAGGCATCTCATCGTACCTCTCCTATAAATACATTTTTCAAACTCTTTAAAATAATATGACAAAATTAAAGCATACCTTGAGTTTTTGAAACCTCTCTAGATTCAATGCGCCAATCGGTTTTGACAAATCCCTGAATGATCGGGCGTTCGACAAGTCTAGTTGAGATGAAGTGTAATCTGAAATTACCCACGGGAACACTGGATATTGTGTTAAATCATTAAAAGTTCTATCTGCCTGGCTGTAAAAAAAAAAAAAAAAATTTCAATACAAATAACCTAATAAAAATTAATAAAAACATACCTGTTTAAATAAAGCAGATATTCATAATTAGAAATGGCTCCATTCTGCCACTGTAAAGTCATAATTTCTTGATGCGAATCTACAAGATTTAGGGGTTGAGCAAGTAGACAATCATACAGCAAATCCCGATCTGATTTTGTCTTCAGTGAAAGGTAAAGATGTGTATCTTTATAACTTATTTCTAAACCCTTGAAAGAAAAAGTACTGAACAAACTTAAAATATTTCAATTTTTTTTCTAATTATACTTACAACATGTTGAAGAAGGAAACGCCTTTTAGTAATACTCTTAATATCTAAAAGACTTATCTTCAGGATGTGATACTAAAAGAAAACTGATTACAATTTTTACTGCAGATCTTTAGTAAAATTTTACTTACAGGTTCAATTTTATTGAATGGTTGGTAATACAGAGTGGTTGTTGAGAGAATCACTCGGCCGTGATTCATGACAAGTGGTGTGACTTTGTTTCCAGTGGTTTCCAAAACAATATGCTCATCAACATCCTGAAGCCAAAGTGGGTCAAACTTTACTAAAGACTGCCTTGATAATTCAATCGCCGCCACCTATGGAAAAAAGTCAATCAATTAAAACATGAAGAAATCATGAAAAATAAAAAAATAAAATCAATGATCTTAGAATTTATTACCATTTGATTTTGTTCTGCAGCAGGCAGTGTAGATGCGCGATGTAACTGAGATACAAGTGGCAAGCAATCTTTTATATGAGCGTAGTTCAAAGAAAATAAAAACGTTCTCTGAAACTATGAGAAATCCATGTTATAAAAGAAAATTTAAAATATATATGATTATTTTTGTTTTATTACTTACATTCTTAAATTTATATGGAGCGAGGACATTCCCTTCTGAAATTTCTATATGTTGTTTACAATTCACTTGTAAAACATTTGTGTTTGCGTCATTCCTAATAAAGGCAAATTTATTAATTTTTGTTATCAAACAGCACAAAGAAAATGTACATACTCTGATTGAAAGTCTGGAACATATCCCTGGACGATCGTCAGGTAACCTGGTAAATGGGGGCTGGTGCTAGAGCAGCAGAACAATTATTAAATAACATACCAATGCAATTTGGCAAAAAAACACAAACCTGACAGAATCATTGGTTTCGTAGCGCGAAATTTCGGTGCATTCTTTTAAAAGGAGTTTCACTATGGGCTTATGGTGGTTCTGAGGATCGAAAACAAGGGATTTTGAACAGACCTTGAGCCTTCCGATTTCCGAAGGTGTTTTGCCATCAGTGCTTTGAAAATGAACACTGTAGTCCTCAAAATAGATCTCCCCAGGTTCTAATAAAAGTAGGGAGAATCTGAAATTAAAATTGACAATGGTATTTTAAAAGTGCATTGTTTTACTAAATATTTTTGGCTTTAAATAAAAAGATTCTAGTTATGAAAAATTTAGTGTTTTTGTAATTGTTATACTAGGACACGTGTAAACAAAACCCAAACTGTCCTGAGCCTTATTAAATCAACAATTGGCACTGTAAGGAAATCTGTAAGCATGAAAGCCTAAATTGCCCTACAACTAAATAAATGTCATCCAAAATTGATAAAACTTGTAGAATTATAATCAAAAAATGATTGAACGAAAAGAAAATTCCTTTCTAATCTTGAACAACTTATGTTGTAATGTAATAAATATGATCCTATTAACTGTAATCATGAGTCAGCAAGGTCAATTATACCATAATCAGGCATCCAAACTTGGAAAAGTTTATACACCCAATAAACAATGTGTTATTTAATCAGTATTTAATACAGTGTATTAAAACTGAATAGCATTAATTTAAAAAACTTCACTTTATTTTAACTATAAACAAACCTCATTGAACTAAACTTTTGTCACAGAATTTTTATTTGGAGAGGTCAGTAATTCCAGGGACAATGGTGGGAATTGAACCCACGACTTTAGTCCCCTCACCTGAGCATAAACATCTGAAGTAAATGGCAAGGCAAAAGTACACCTCTGCAGAAATAAACGAAAATGGGTCCCACTCGTAACTCTATCTTTTCAT
Organism: Cimex lectularius; assembly: GCF_000648675.2. Taxonomy (NCBI): domain Eukaryota; kingdom Metazoa; phylum Arthropoda; class Insecta; order Hemiptera; family Cimicidae; genus Cimex; species Cimex lectularius. The sequence continues at coordinate 4,274,689 of NW_019394219.1, forward strand.
CTCCACCACACTACATAAAAATTATAAATCACTTTCAATTACTGCTCTTTGGTCAGCTAAGACCAACTAAAACATATTAATACAATAATTGTTGAAGGGTCTCTACTTCTCTAATATCTCCCAGTTGTCACTTCAAGTTCGCCAAAGACCCAAAATGATTATATGTTATTTGAGTATAAGGAAAAAAAAGAGAAAAGTGAAAAAGTAGGCTGAGATGGTGAGTTGGTGTCTCAAGGGTACTGAAGTCACAGCTCAAGTTAGAGCAGCAGCATATTGAGCCAAAGGTTGTGGGTTCGAGTGCCGTTCATGACACTAATCTTTTCATTACAACCACACTTTACTAAAAATTATAAATCACCTTAAATAAATAACTAATGCCACAGCCTCTACCAAGTACTGACATTGAAACATTAATATTATAACAGTTTTATTTTTTAAAATAAATAAAAATAAAAACCCACACCCAACCGCATCTCACGATATCTGAATAAAAATAAAAACATAGGTAAAGGCAATCTAAAGGGAAAAGACACACAATTAATTAACAAACAACATTTATCAACATAAATTGGCTAAAATGACTAGTTCACATCAACCAAAATTTATAAAGTGACTCAGAACTGAATAACTGAACTAAAGTTTCAAAAATGAGTTTAAAAAAACATTTAACTGAATTTTACAGTAAAAAGTGGCTTTTCATTTAAGCAGTAATTCACCCCTTGAAAAGGTTTTGACTCTAAAATAGTTAAATCTGATTTCAGCAAGCAAAAGACGCTACCTTGGGAAAGAGAAGAAAATGAATTTATCTTCACAAATACTATTTTTTCAAAGGCAACATCTTTCAACGGTACAATCTTTTTGGAGTCAACATTTGTAATTTGAAGACAAAAATTTAGGTCGTTAATTCTTCAAAGATCTTTTTATAATATTAATATGCGAGAGCTTTATACAAAACAAAGTTATCAGAAAACTGTAGGCGAGCTTTTATACTTTTATTTTGTCAGCTTAACTCAATGTTCCCAAGAAGAAATATCGTTCAAAGACTCAGAAAAATCAGAGTATCGCTATCAAAGAAATCCATCTTAAACCACCAGTCTTTTTTATAACTTCTAGGAAAGTGATTTTTGGTAAACAGTGCTATGGAAAATTTAGCATTTTCAGGCAGTACTTTAGATGAAGATGTTTGGTATACAAAATACAGGTTCCATTTCAGTTTCTAAAGCTAACATAGAGTTAAGAGTGATAGACGGCAAAGTGAACAGTTTTATGACCAAAGTGAACATTACATGACCATGAAGTATTATCCGGATGTGGTACTGCTATTTTCGAAAGGAAATAATAACAACTAATGAAATTAAGCAAGGATGTTTCTAGAAAATTTGGATTTGTTATTTATAAATTTTTCCCTGCTTATCCTCTGTTAAGCACTTTCTATCTTTCAGGTTAAACCAATTTACCATTAACATTGCAAAATGCTGAAATGTACAGACCCAGTGAATATGAGATAATTTAGAGCGACCAAACTACAGATATAACCCCGTAAGCCTTTTCAAAATTTCAATTCTAACCATTTCTAGAAAATTGCTCGAATTAAGAAGTGTCTTTGTACATTGTGTAAAATATGGTGAACTGACAATAGATTTGGCCATGTGGCAAACAGGAAGGTCATCAAATAAGTAAAAACTTCAAAATTAGAAACAATCACTTTTATAAAATACTTATTCACTCAATTTTTTTATGCATATATATGNTTAATGAGGGTTTGCAACAGAGAGGTTGTATCAACCCTCAGGGTGCTGGTGTTTTTGAAAAAAAGACGATTTGTAAATATGATGCAGGGCCATTGGATTCGAACCCAGGACCTTTATCTGATGAGCGCCGTGTCAATGCCTAAACGTTGCGGCCACCAACGCCCCTTCAAAGAGATTAATCTTTGGATTTGGCACAAAAATGCTGTTATTGATAACAGAAAAGCAGGTTTTTTTTTTTCTTTCTTAGCCTTAAGAGCATTAAAATTAGCCATATTATTTTTTAAAACAAATACTTAGGAGTAATATTGTATATTTCCTGTATGCAGGTTGATTATTTTAGTATAAATTTTTTAGTATAAAATAAGAAAAGGATATGCCAAAAGGCAAAAATAAATTTCAAAAAGAAAAAACCTCTATCAAGAAAGACACTATCTGTTGATAACACAAAAAGATACAGGGGCCCAAAACCAAATTCTCGAAACTGTGGTATTGTCCACGTAGGAGGTGATGACAGTATTAGGGTGTATAGGTAGGTCAGCAGTATAAATTATTTTCAGAAATTGTGAGATGCGGTTTGGTGTGATGTAGGTTTCAGAAAAACATTTTCTTTATCGTGCTTTCTGTCTCGTGTCTCGTAATTTATACAATGCAAAATATATTTTTTATATTCAATCAAAGTATTTCTACTCACTAAAAGTGTTTAGTGAGTAGAAATACTTTGATTGAATATAAAAAATATATTTTGCGTTGTATAAATTACGAGGCACTATACAGAAGGCATGATAAAGAAAATGTTTTTCTGAAACCTACATCACACCAGACTGCATCTCACGATTTCTGAATAATTATCAACTAAGGGTCACTAATCACCACACAGTATAAATTATATAAAGGATGGGATAATGCTCCTATGTGGGAGCGGACTTGTATCTGTCTAACTTCCGAGAACCAGTTGTCTACCTCAACTCTCTCTACAAACTGTACTCTCTTACAAAAAATTTAAAATACTTTAGTACAGGATTGCAACTTAGTTCTGCTGTAGCCTTACTTCTTATTCTTCGATTATATTCATCATCACTGTTCCTCAGAGAAGTGGCACAATGTCAACCCTAATTGGACCCTCTCTATCGTCCCGCAGTTTTTCATAATAGCCAATTCGATCACAATCTGTAGATTTTACAAAAATATTGGCTAGTATGGACTATAAAAAAAGTAATGGAACCTTTTTTTTTACTTTTTTATGATTTTTTTTTGTTTTTCTAATTTATTTGTGTCCTGTTTGTCTTGTTGTATAATCAAAGTCAATTGTCTAATAAGAAAATAAAAAATAGACACTTTTTAGTCTTACAATCAGTGTCATGCTTTCACTTTCTACTGCACAATAAGATGTTGCCAAATAAAAACCCCAAAACAATGGTTTCTAGGTCAATTGACTCCCAACCACAATTCTAGAGTCAACATGACTATATACATTATTAAATATAATTCTAAAATATCAATTTAAGTCTATGACATGCTGACCCTATAGTTTCAATGTCTTCTTTTTTTTATATTAGCCCAAAATGCACTGTGAGGCTGATTGGTACTAGATATTACACTATCAGCCCTCTCACTCATTTACACATACAACTATATACATACGAACTATACAGCTAAACAATAGTTATACACAATATTTACAAATTAAAGATTGGGCAATACCCCATTTTCTTTAAAAATCAGACCAGGGGACCCAGCAGCAAAGAAATGTCTTTGGAAGGTGCCATGCCTTCTTGCTCCCTGTAAGGGGCTACAGCCTGGCACTCCTCGGTCAAGTGTGTCACACAGAGACCTTTTTCTACAAGCTGTAAACCTGCGCAGGGTTTGTCTCAACAGCGGTGTCCAGTGTCAATCGGGTTGCCTATCATCAAATGTGTAAGCACAATCCTGACCTTGTGTTTCAGACCATCAGAACCTGTAATGAATCTCAGACCTACAGAAGACGGCAACATGCAAAACATGTCTGACAGACAAAACCAACAAGAATAAGCTAATCAAGATGTTTCAGTGTTAATCAAGCTACAAGTATAAATAGTAGAAACCTTCTTTATAAACACAAACATATGTTTGATCATATAAAAATGAAAATATGATACATTTTTGAATAACCGCTCAAACCCCATCACATTCATAGAACATTTCAGGCATATCAACTATTAAATTTATACAGCCTGTCAATTCTATTAAATTATTAAACATTTAAGTGAAATATCATAAAGTTGTGTGCTGATACACTTGATAAAATAAATTGTTCCTGCATAAATAATGACAATCATGATTTACACAAATATGAATAAGGTAGAGTAATCACATTGGAAAGTTGGGTATTGGGACTGATTGAATCATGTTTGAGTATGTACTTCTTTAATGTTGAACCACAAGAAGATGACATTCTTTGTAAATATATGCTCTTAATTAATAATATTATAATTAAAGTAGCTTTTGTATACAGAAACAGACTTGTTTTGTATGTTTTCTTTTGGCTTGTACATGTCCGAAGCTGAATTAACTAAATCGGCCTGATGATGCACAGAAGCATTGTAACTCGTTGCAATTTACCTGTGTTTATCCATAGTTATGATCTATGAGCAACCAGCCACCCCAGTTTTCATGATTGTAACATAACAGATACCTCACTTTCTTATCTGATAACTTCCAGTGACTTCCACTCTTTTTTTGTATATTTGTGAAATATGGTAGAAAAAAAACCACAGAGGAATGCTTGCAGGTTGATATCCAAAGATTGTGGTTCTAATAAAAGATAAAAATTATCCGACTAAAATATAATGACGTCTAATTGGCTTAAGGAGGGAAATTCAAAATCATCCTGGCTAAAATATTCAAATTTATACCACAGAAAATAATGATTCATCATGCTGAAATGTCAGAAATTTCTACACAATTGTTCAGCCTCTAATTAAGCTAAGCTAATATTCTTCATTTTGTTGCAAATATAAATCTAAAAATAACTTTTATCTCTTTACAATTTATAATATTTTACCTAAACAATCAAATACAATTACAAAAATTTTGAGAACAGCAAGGCCCTTGAGAACTAATTCTAGTTAGAATAAAATTTGATCGCAAAATTGCTGCAAGTTAATAAAAGAAGGAAATTCAAAATGTTAAAATATACAATTCTTTTTATTTAAAACTAAAGATTCAGGATTGTTTTGCTCCAACACATCTAGGCACTAAATCAGTCTCTTTTGCCTTATTAAAAGTACAACTTGTGATAACAATATTTGAGGATCAGGGCTGGATGGACAAATAATTGTAATAATAACCAAACTTTACTGAATAAATGATATGTAATACAAAATAAAGTATATTAGCACAATGGTATTTTATCAGCTGTCTGGATGGTTTAAAGATTTAGATCAACCAAGAAATTCCATTATTTGACCCAGGCGTATTGACTATTTTTTCCTTGGCTGTGTTCTAGGTCCCAAAACACCTGCAATATGTAGCACAATTTGATAGGAGTCACCTTACAGAATCTACAGAAACTGCGTTGGTTGATGCCAACCTTACGCCCTTCCTAACCTCTTTAGTTTGTTCACTTTTAGTTTTTGATGTTTAAGCATTGACTGCTTGAATATATGCCTTTGTGTATTCTTTATTTAAATTAAATTGCATACATCTCTCAATTGCATGGTCTTTTATATTGGCATACTACCCATGGAGTTCTCAATTTTGAGACCAGATACACCTGCTCCCGTACTTTTTTACATCTTTCCTAGACTGTGAGTTTTTCCATTTTGGTACCTACTACCTAGTTCATCTGGAAGTTTTGCTTGAATTTGAATAAATCGTTCAAGCTCAAGTGTGTACTGTTAAAAGCATATCATGTGATAATCATATATTTATATTTGTTCCACCATGGTTTAACCGTATCACATTTATTGTCTTTTTAAGGGCCAATTTAAATAAAATGAGTATCCCTTTCTCACCAATGACTAGAAACTGCACATTGGCTTTGTCAGGTGATCATACTGATTCTTTGTCTCAACCAGAATGTAAAAATAAATGTTTCCACATAAAAATTTATCTTAACATTTGCAAACTACTACCCTGTAGATATCTATTATTTTTTTCCATTAGAAATATTTGTATATGACAAACTATGTATATATAAACTGTTTCAAGTTACATCACAACCTCAATTTATAGATGGAGGATGATTTTTAAGTGGATTCAAATCTTTACGTTTCACTGAGTGAACATATTAACCATTTTGGGACTACTGACACTCCCCAGGCCTAGTGACGAGTTAGGGATATCTCTACCTCATGGTTTTTTTGCCTTTTAAGAGCCCTATCTGGGCACGTGCGGCATCTATTGGGTTGAGGTTAATTCCAAAGTGTACAAGAAATGAGAGTAGTGCATGGAGTCCGCCCACACCCTACCTCATCATCAACAAACCACTCTTTTCTGCCCCTTCTGTTCACAGATCTCTTTCAAACTTTTGCCAAATTGCGTCACTATCATTTTTCTGGAAAACCATTTGGCCACCATATGTACACGTAGAAATGTCCTACTTTCGACTTCCTCTTGTTGCTTGTTTGTTTTCTCTCTCCTTACATTCACTTAAGTTGTAAGGTATAATATCTGAGGAATGTACTATCAAGTGCTGTATGGAATTGCAGCAGCATAAAAGGAGTAACATCAATTCAAATGGAACGCTTTGAAATTCGATGCATAATATAAAATAAAACAGAGTGGGGGGGGGGCACTAGCGACTGAGGCTATAGGCAGGGGAAAGTGTTTTAACATCCAAAAATCAGTCCCACAAGGTTAAATCTATGTTTAAATATGTTTGTGCCCAAGAGCAAGTTTAACTGTAAATTCCAATAAATAAATAAAACACAAAAGTGAGGAAACACAAAATATTTGAATAGAATGTATTGAAAAATTTATAATTGGTTTGTTATTCTGCCTGTGTAAAAATAATGAAATTAAAAACTATTTAAGAAAATAATTTCTTATTTCTTTTGCTTCTTTTTCTCAGCCTCTTCTTCTTTTTCTTTCTCGACACTCGTAACATACATATCAATTGTGTCTACATCCAGCATCTGCAAGAAAAGAAAAAAGGTTAAATTTAAATCATTTGAAGGAATTAATTATTTAAAAAAGCAATCACCTTAAGAGGTGCATTACGCCGCATAACAGCGACTTCTAAATTTTTCTTTCCAGACTGAACTACTTCAAGTAATGCTTTGACAGCTAGTTTGACGACTCCTTCTTCAGACTTGAGATCAGATCCCTCATAATTTTTTTCAAGGAATTCTTTTACTGCCTTTGCTCCCCTGCCAGTGGCATTAGCCTGAAAAAATAAAGATATTGATATACATTTTAAAACAAATAAATAAATAAAATACCTTCCATTCATAGAAGATTCCTGAGGGGTCAGTTTGAAAAAGATGGGGCGTGCCATCAAAATCGAAACCAGCGAGTAGGCAGGAAATGCCAAAAGGCCTTCGACCATTGCTCTGTGTGTACTTTTGCTTCAGGCCGGCTATGTATCTAGTTATGTACTCGACTGTCACTGGATCTTCGACAGTTAACTTGTGCGATTGACATTCTATTTGAGCTCGGTTGATTAATATCCTAGCATCTGCTGTTAGACCTAAAAAAACAAAACAATAAAACAATCAAAGTCAATTTAAGTCACTTGAACAATTCAGTGATACTCGTACCTGCAAATGCCATGACAATATGATCATCAAGTAGGCAAATTTTCCTAACAGTCCTCTCCTCTTGAAGTTTGGCGATAGACTTTTTCTCGACACCAAGAACAACACAGTTCTCACCTCTAACACCAACCTAAAAAATTAATGTTGCTCATAACTTCATTTCATATAGACCTTTAGTAGCAAAAAGTAACTATTGTAAGATGTTGCTGGTCAATCTTCAAATTTTTACTAAAAAGGTAGATATGTTACAATTTTGTGAGAAAATATAATTTCCAATTTTGACAATCTCTTGCTTGAAAAGCATTCCAAAGCCACTGAAGTAATAAATATGTTAATATTTAACCAACTAACAAGCTTCAGAATACTATTTTAATATTTGAAAATTGTTTACTATTTGGTTTATTTATGGATATTTTAATACATATTAACTTTTCATTGAAATCCCATAAATTATAATAAGGATCATTTAGAGGGCGGTACCTGGGGCTGCAATGGATAAGGTGTTGACATGGTAACTCTTTTTAAAAAATAGCGTCATCCTACGAGTTGATATGATTTTTGGAGGAAACAGGTCTTTATTATTGTATTGTATAGATTTCTTATTTTGTTCCCTTGAGAGTGAATGTGTAGCGTGAGAGGGCTAAAGATGGGATACTGAGTACCCCATCGACCCACAAATAAACTTACTTATGTGATATGTGTACAGGGAATTTATAAGGAAGGAAAATAGACACTATAATATTAGGAATAATAACAATAATTGAGTGGAGGAGCATAACTTCAGTGGCAGGATAAAAGTGAGGTCTGACCCCCCAACTGAAAAAAAACCCACAGTAGGTAATATCGCAGACTGCCACAAGAAGTCACAAGCTCAATTCTGTAGAATGTATGTATGTGCATTTTGTGTGCGAAGTTGAGATTAAATCAATCAATCAAAGATAGCAATATTATGGAAAAAACACTTAAAATTAGAAATTGAAGATTATTACAAATTACATGTTCTGAGGGGAACGAGGTGAGCCAGAATGGGTCCAGTCACTCAGAAAACCTCAGATTATAATGTCTGGAATCTTTTTTTCGGGTTGATAGAACACTATGACTGGAGTGAACTTCAACTTTGGATTCCACTGAAACCATTACTTACATTGTCAACTAATTCTATTTGAAGTTTCAAATTATATTATCACATTTACCAATTTATAACGAAGTATAAATTCAAAGCAGTGGATCGTAAATTTATACCTTGACTTGTATTTTTTATTATTTCATTACTGCATGACTACCATGAAGTTAGCAAAGTAAAGTTCATCCAAGAAATTAGCAACATATTGTTGGATATTTGCCTATCATACTGATTTTTGTCAATTCAGACATGTTACACCATCTTCTTTCACTGATGTCTGAATTAACAAACATCAGCAAGGACAGGAAGATCAGGATGATAGATAACTACCAAGCAATATGTTTATCATCCCACAGACCAAAGGGGGAAATCTCACAATTTAATGAGCAACAAGATCTGAAATTATGAGGCATTCAAATGGAACACAGATTTACATATTTTTTGGCAATCAGGAGCTATAAAACCACTAAGTTGGATGGTGAGGTTTATTCCCAATTGAACTTATACTGATACAGTCATCCTGGTTTATGAATCATGGATGTCCCCAATTTTATCAACAGCAGCTTTATACATCTATACAATACCATAAACGTGATTAAATTATTGCATTCCATTCCAACATAGATGCGGGCGCAACTGATGCAATATTAGCCGGATTGATGTTTGTGTGCCTCCCATTAGTCGTTGGGTAAGTGGGGAACACCCGAAGCCACCCGATGCAAATCCAATGTCCAATTTTCCATAAGATTGTATTATGCAGATCTGCCCAATGTCACACAACACTGCTCTACTCTATGCTATGTGATGCAACCAAGTTCTCTACTGACCAGATTTTCGAGAAGTGTCAAGAAAGTCGAAGACAAAAGAACCAGACACTCATGTTTTTATTTCAAATTATATGTATTATTGCAGTTACATTAATTACAACATGCTTATTTTAATATAAACCAAGTGATCCAAAATTCAGGAGTTTTAATTTAAAGAAATTAATTTCAATGGTTTGGCAGAAAATTTATCGAAACACCAGAATACCATTTATTGACAGAATGAACTAACAATTTATTGCACGGTTTTGCTCATAAAATTTAACTAACAATTTATTACATGGTTTTGCTCATAAAATTACACCATTTTCGTTGAGTAATGTCAGAACCTGACACTCATATTTTTTGTAGTTTATTTCAAACTATGTAGGTGGAATTTTGTCGTTATATTAATTACAACATGGTTATTTTAATGTACACCAAAATTAAACGAGATAAAAATTCATGTGTTTTTATAAAAACTATTTAATTATGATGGTTATACAGAAAATGTATCAAAACACTGGAATAACTTTATTTATGATTATTCAGAGATCGTGAGATGCGGTCTGGTGTGACGTAGGTTTTAGAAAAACATTTTCTTTATCGTGCCAACGTTTCGATCTTTATTGAGATCATCTACAGGGCTCAAAGTGTTTGTTTTTCGTGTATATGTGTCATCCTTTCCTGTTGTGTTGAGAGTCTGTAATTTGAGACTTTATTTACAACAATAAAATTTAACGAACAATTTTATACATGGTTCTGCTCATAAAATTTAACTGACAATTTATTACATGGTTTTGCTCAAAATAATGCATTAAGCACAAAAGAGGCATTGCGATTGTGATACTGATTTGTGATGCACACTGTATGTGGCATGCACTTGACGACGTGTAGATGTGCACACCCTACCAAAATTGGCAAGGCGTCGGGTCACATCACATTACATTGCGCCGGGTGTGTTCCCCGTTTTACCCAACTGCTGAAGGAACACACATACGTTGGTGTATGAGTATCGGTATGCATCAAGGGCAATAATTAGATGCTATGTATTGGTCGGTATATTGGCATAGTGTACAATGTGTATTATGTACAGCATGTATGTATAATGTTTAACGTATTTTTTGATTAAATAGATTATAAACGTCTCATCTCATAGCAACTCTTAATCCCAAGCTGACAGATCGATACAGGAGAATGATTAAACAGATATTTACTCAGATAATTGATTCCGTGAAATTCCGTTTGACAATTATAAAGTTCGTATAGTAATAATATAATAATATTAAACGTTTTTATTACCGCCGTTGATCCCTTCCTCACGGCTTCCTGAGCGTACTCGACCTGGAGGAGGTGGCCGTCCGGCGAAAAGACGGTGATCGCTCTGTCGTACCTCGCAGTGCCCATGTTCTTCCGATTTCAAGCCGACTTCGCAGATGCAACCGAAGAAGAAAAGTCGAACAGTCAACGTTCAGAAAACCTGGGTTACTCTGCAGAAATCAGTCCGGCCGACTCGCGTAATAGTAACGGGGAGGTTCTCTTATTCAGACTGCAAGTCAGTCTTCAATTCATCAAGGTTTTTTTTTTATAAAATAAACCGAACCGATTGAGAAACATTCATTTGTCGAATTATTTTTATAGTTTCAAAACTCGAAGAGATTTTTATTTTATTTAAAAATCACAAATACTCGAGTGGGATGTCGAAAAATAAAACAATTGGCCGTCAAAGAGAATAAAACTGAATCAAATTTTTCCCGTTAATGAAATACATCGGGATTCTTTTGAAAATACTAAGAAAAACGAGTATTATTTGGTTTCAAGGAGTTTTCGACCTAGTTTTGACCCCCTGTCCGGCGAACGACTTCAAAGTCGGGAAGGCATTGAAGGCGGAACCGTTTCACAGGACCGCCGAGTGGGAAAAACGAACTTGTAACGGAACCGTCTTCGCCCCGCTGTTTTGTTACATCGATTTAGATTCCAATTCCACCCAAGTACATACACTCCGTTTATTTTGACACAATTGTTGGATTTTTCGAGAGGAAATGAGTGCCAAGTTGATCGAAAATGGGTAAGTTTGTCTTTTTTTTCTAATGTTTTACGGCGATTTGACTTTATTCGAAAATTATCCGGTACGAATTCGGTTGACTGCTGAATACGAACAGGCCAAGCCTCGTTGGACCGTTTTTCAATCCTAATACAAACGATTTGCCAATAAAAACAATATAAATATAAACTCTTAACAAAACTAATTTCGACTTAGCAGTTCTGAGAGAACTCAGCAAGCGAGATGGGCAAACATTTCACCAACTAGGCATTTTTAATCAGAAAAATAAGCATAAAACATCAATATTGTCATATTTATCTAACACAGTAACGGGGGACTTGACAGTGTTGACAGTAGTAGCTGTTGTATTGAAATTTCTAGTATATACAAAATCGTTATGCTGACGAGTTAACTTATAATAGCGATCTGGTGACCAAAAAATATCTATTTTATTTATACAGGGCAATGATAATTGTTGTTTCATCAAAAATGGCTGTCCCTTCAAGCTAATCAGGCTTAGAAGAGATACTGACATGTACTTGATCTGAATACGGTGTTGTGATGACCTGTATGCTTTAAAGGCAATCTCACATGACACAACTAAAGACATACATTATTATTTCAGACAAGGAAACAATCATGGAATTGTAGTTTCATCGAACAAATCTGTGCTGCTTCAAGCTAATCAGGCTTGGAAGAGATACTGACATGAACTTGATCTGAATACGGTGTTGTGATGACCTGCATACTTTAAAGGCAATCTCACATTACACAACTAAAGACATACATACTTATTTCAGACAAGGAAATAATCATGGGATTGTAGTTTCATCAAACAAATCTGTGCCGCTTCAAGCTAATCAGGCTTGGAAGAGATACTGACATGAACTTGATCTGAATATGGTGTTGTGATGACCTGTATACTTTAAAAGCAATCTCACATTACACAACTAAAGACATACATGCTTTTTTCAGACAAGGAAACAATCATGGAATTGTAGTTTCATCGAACAAATCTGTGCTGCTTCAAGCTAATCAGGCTTGGAAGAGATACTGACATGTATTTGATCTGAATACGATGATATGATGCCCAAACATTATCTATTTTTCTTTATTTGTGCTTTAAATATAATCTCACACTAACAAGTTAGAACTTAGGCTTAGAAGTGCTGTTATGAACTTGATCTGAATACGATGATTTGATGACCAAAATTTGTATACTTTCCTCTAAGGCAATTAAAAGGCAATCTCACACTTACAACTAAAGACACAGATGATTCTTTCAGACAGAGAAAAAATCATTGGATTTTGTTTTTGTCTGCATCGCTTCAAGCGAATTACACTTGGAAGAGATGATGTTCTCAATATCATGACCTGGTGACAAAACATTGTTTACGATTATTTGGAAGTCGTGAGATGCGGTCTGGTGTGACGTAGCTTTTAAAAAAAATTTCTTTATCATGCCACTGTTTCAATCTTTATTGAGATCATCTAACCATCCCTAAACAACCAAAGTCCCAGACTGTTATTTCAGGCAGGGAAAACTGGGTTGCACTTGATGACCAGGATCAGGCATCTGAAGTTTATTGCTTGAGTTTAACTTCGATTTTTCCTTCTTGTTTTCTGATTTGGATAGATATATTATCTTATATTTGCTTTAATACACTTATAACATAATCATTGCTAGAAATAAGTAATACATTTGGTTAATTTGCCTGGTTAAAAGAAGATTGGGTAGGCGGTCCTCTTATCTGCCCCAAGAAAAATTTTAGTTTGTGAAATAGCTAGGGAAAATACATTTTTATATTATCTATTCTTTTTAGAATTCAAGAGCTCCTCAAGAAATTTGACACCATGACAATTGAATTTATCTCCGAGTTACTACAGAAATGGAAGACCATGTATGTTGTCGATGATATTTTCATTGACAAAAAATTCAAACAGTTATTAAATTATTTAGAGGTAAATGTTTATTATTTATATTGATACCTGGCAACAACCCAAACTCACCCACTCTTGGTGTTTATCATGCAGGAATTTTATTCGGAGATTCTAGAATCATCTGAAAAAAGGAAAGAGGAGCTTATAAAAGAGATTGAAGACAAGCTTAAAGAGCATTCCTTGCTTCAGAAGGTATAATCATATTTTGCTTATTTCAGTGTTCAAATTTTTCATTTCAACTAAATCTCCAGGAACTGCGGTTAGAAATAAAGCGAAATGTTAAAGAAAATGAACCGCTAACTGTGGTCATCAGCAAGTTGGATGATGCAATGAGTGAATATAAGGAGTTGAAGAATATGCGCATAAAAAAAATGGAAGCTTTGAAATTAAAGGTTTTTATTTTATTTACAGTTGTGTTTATTTTAATGAAATTAATCCATAATTTGTTTTCCTTCCTTAAAAAATAGCTTAATATTGTATTCCCTGTTGGAAATTATAATGTACAAATTAATTATTCAAAATTTTAACATTCGTGTAGGAAACTGAGCTTTGTGCACTGTTATCCCGACCAGAGCTTGAAATCAATGACCCAGTACCTTCTGAAGCACAGCTTATTCAAATTGAAGAATATATTTTTAAACTTCAACAAGAAAAGGTTTTTACTTATTTTCAAATCAATAAATAATAATATTTTCCAATAATTAATAATTTTTTTCTTTAGATTGAAAAACAAAGCATCTATCACACGGCCAAAGCAAGAATCACAGAAATGATGGGACGTCTTGAACAGGAGCCTCAGCTGGCATTTGAAAAAGAGGTCTTCGGAGAAAAGTTCATACTCTCAGACGAAAATTTGAAACAACTGAAAGTATGATGGCTTGATAATGTTCTATAATGAAAGATTTTTCCAGTCAACAATACAAACAATAATTTCAGGCTCTTGAATCGTGCCTGGAAAATGACATTGAACATGCTGAAATGAAAATATCTCTATTGAAAGCAAAACTTGAGAAATTGTGGAGTCGAATAAATGTTGATAGGGACTACAAACAAGAGTTTTTTGTCAAGTATAAGGGTGTTGGAAAATCAGTGTCAGATGCAGTAAGTTAAAACAAATTTTATAATTTTTCTGTCAACATGCTAAAAAATGTTTTACAAACGCACCGCTATTTTGGCGAATTGTAAGCTGAATAAGCATCACACCTAATTTGTAAGGATATGTAAATGTAACTAATATATATGGATTTTTTTGTGAATTGTTTTGTAAAACAAAAACATTTCAGTGTAGTTTTATAATTAATTTAACGTTTTATAGTTCATGGCTGAACTGGAACGATGCGAGGAGATCAAACTGGCTAACATTAAGCCTATGGTGTTAAATGCACGGCAAGAAATTTCAGACCTATGGGACAAATTGACATATGTTGATGAGCAGCGGAAAGAATTCCATCCTTATTACACAGATCTTTTCTCTGAGGATGTACTCGATCTCCACGAGATGGAGTGCACAAAGCTCCACAATTTTTACGAAGAGAACAAGTGAGTTGAAAATTTTAAATTAAAAATTAAAAACTGTATCGCTGTTTTGTTGTTTTTAGGTTGATCTTTGAACTGGCCGACAAGAGGGAAGTCCTTTGGCAGAGGATGCTTCATTTGGAAGATGTAGCACAAGACAAGTCAAGATTGTTTAATAATCGTGGTGGGAAGCTCTTAAAAGAAGAAAAAGAAAGAAAACATTTGGAGAATGTAAGTCTTAATTTTTTACAATAAAAAAATGCCTTGACACAGTTTTCTAAATTCTGCTAAACTGGTCTGTATGGTTGTGTTTGTTTTATAGTATGCCTGAGGGGTCTAAAACCAGAATTGTTATAAGTTTTGCACAAAAATATTTTTTTATTTCAGAGTCTACCAAAAATTGATGCACAACTGAGGCAAGAATTAAGTAATTTTCAAGAGAACCACGGCACTCCATTTTTGTGGTATGGCGAAGATCTTTTGGCAAAGATCAACTCTTCATGGGAAGAACGGGCCCAATTGAAACAATCAAAAATACAATCAAGGGTAATTGGACAATCCCTCTCCGCCTTTAACAGTTCGAAACATGTCTACAACATCTATTAAATTCTTTTGTAGAAAAATGTTCAAAAATCAGAAGCAAATGCTCCTATGTCTGCGAAGAGGAAGACCCCGATGACTCCGAAGGTTGTAGGAAATAAAAAAGTTTGCAGACGGCAAGACGAGTCACAGGGCGTAGGCAACCAAACAATCATTATTTCAGGATCGGATACCAATGGGAAAGAAAGTAGCTAATATTTTATCCCTTAACGCTTGGGATCTTTCACTAACGTCTGCATCTGCACGTCTATGCCATCTTAAATATGAAGACAACTTATTCCTTGTGCTTCGTTTGCCATCTACATTTTTTAAATTAATTTGTTTATTATTATTTTTAAGTATTTTCTATTATTTAATGATTTATTGCTTAAGCAACTCCACTATTTCATCCAATATTTCATTATATGTTGTTACTTTTTTTTTTTTTTTTTTTTTTTAAATTATTATTACTTATTTATATTATGGGAATAATATGTAAAAGCCAGCATGAGACTAAGGCCCATTTGAAGGCTGTTGTGCCATGGATTGCTTTACAGTTCTTTGTAGGAATATTTTTATGAGAATCATTTCTACAATTATTCTCATTTTACAACCCATTAGAATGCATGAATGGCATGTTTATGAGTGTATTTAATTAATTTTTACATCATTTGATTGTTACATTTTAAAAATGGTATTTATAAGGGATTTTTTTTTCTACAAATGCATATTGTTCAAATTAGAATCGTGATAGTCAAGCAAGTGTAGACTTTTAATTACTTATGGTGTTTTGCTAAGCTTTTATCCATTCTTTATTTGTTAATGTATTATGATATGTTAAATTTACAGGTTTATCAAGCGAAGTGTTTAAAGAAAACACCTTCCAGTCAGGTATATCCAATTCAAGCTATGACACCAGCTCCTGCTGATGTCAGCAATGCAAGTATTGCTTCATACTCACATTTTCAGGTAGATTTCAAAATACCGCAAAGTCAGATTATTCATTAATCATTAATTACAATTCTCCTGATCAGGAACAAATTGAGTCCGTGTATCTAGTAACTCCCAAGAGTTGTAATGGGAAGCGGCCCGCGCAAAAAGAAAACGACGCTTCCCCAATTAGGACACACTCGTCACCAACAGCGACACCGAAGAGTGCCAAAAGGACCCGGTATATAACTACTGGGCTAACAACGCCAAAAATAACACCAAGGAGGCTCATCACAGGAAGTGCATCAGAAAAAAAAAGACTTCTTCCCAGATAAAAATATAACATATAAAAAAATGTTTTCTTACTTTTATTTTAACCATATATATCTGTTATATTTACTGAACATAAAACAAACGTTGTGCATGCAATGTTGATACTCATAATTGCTGTATAAAAAACTTGTTTCTTTTTTTAATTGAGAGGTTCAATCACACTTTATACTATATATTTTAAACTTCTGTGATTTGTGTTTGGAAATGATTATTAAAGTTTTTCTTTGTTTTTTAATTTTTCTTTAAATAAATGTTTTCTTGTTTTGTCATGCCTTTCAGATAAACTGGAAATTCACATTTAATTTGAAACCTAGGGGCAGTTTGACTTTTCTTACCTTTCTGTCTAAAACTATGCATAATTTGGTTTATGTTGTACATTGTAGCATTCCATTATTTAAAAGTTGACTACATTGGACTTTGACTTTGGAGCGAAGTTCAAAGGATTCAACATTTTAAAAAAATGTCAATCCGTAACATTTTGTAAAGTTTGTAATAAACCATACATTTATGGTAGTTACTTAAAACTCGAAGTTTGGATATTGCAATAATAAAACAGACCTTTTATGAATCCATAATTTCCATGATTAAGCAGTGTTCTGAAAATATGTATATTTCAATTAATTTGAATACTTTGAAGAATTAATTGCACCCATACTGAAAAAAATTACAATGTTCGTGTGCAAAAAAGAAATCTCATCCTTTTATTTTTTGGCAAGTTTACATTTACCGGTTGATCTCCAATTATAGGAAGAAATTTTAAATTTAACGTAAGAAAACTGAAACTGACCTTTCCATTGAAATTTTTGGCATTTTCTCATCTCTTATGGCACAAAGTTGGAGGAAAAGAATTTTATTTTATAAAAGAAGTCTATACAGAATTTCACGTGAATTATTATTAAAACTGTCAATTGCATTAAATGCTAATCTCAGGGTAGTGTAAAGTTTCTTACAAATCTTTATGTAAATCTTAATGTCATAAATATTAACTTTTTTTTTTTAATTTTTACTAAGAGGATCTTGTGGCTATAATTTTTCTGAGAATCACTTCCTTGAATTGTATTAACTGTATATCAATCCAAACATTATTAACAATTTAAAATATTTTTAAAACATGAGTGTGTGTATGCAATATAAATGTGGACAATATATATGTATATAAAGGCCTTGGACAAAAAAGATAATCCACATTAATAATTTGCCAATAAATTTAGCTGTTTGATTATTTAACTTTTTTTTATAACATAATTC
This sequence comes from Cimex lectularius, assembly GCF_000648675.2. Classification (NCBI taxonomy): domain Eukaryota; kingdom Metazoa; phylum Arthropoda; class Insecta; order Hemiptera; family Cimicidae; genus Cimex; species Cimex lectularius. Next base: position 4,292,691 of record NW_019394219.1, read on the forward strand.
TATTTACTATTATAGATTATATATTGTTACATACCTACCAATAAAGTATTTTATAATTTTTAAAATAAAGATATTCCCTTGGTGTTTTCTTTTCCCCTCTCGTAGCTTAGATAGTTAGGGCCTGGACTCTCTGTAGCTCTCAAATACTCTGGATCATGGTAGGTCTTGACGAAAAAGTAAATTCAATTGTTACTGCCGGGCTTTTGTCTTATTCCTATGCCATCATCAGGGCAAATAAATCATATATGTCTACAAATTGAGATAATAAGTTTTCCACAGGCGATTTCATCTTTGATGAATATGTGATGGAGGCCCATCCCAATTAAAATTTCCAAATTAGGAACAAATGAGATTGGTCGTGGATGGGTCAGCCAGAAAATCTCAAAAGAGGGGGAGAGATTAACAAAAAGACCATCAGTCGCCATTTTACTCGGCCCAAAAGTGGATCCTTAACTTATTTTTATCTATGGCAAAATAAAAATAAAGAATTGTGATGTATTAACAATTGACCGCCAAATTTCTTTTGCTAGGGAATGTTTTTTTTTTAAATTATAGATGTTGATTAGAATGCAAAGCAATATAGCTATGCAATACAACAGGGATTATGTTTTTTATTATTAAAAGTTTATGAGTTGTTATGAGCCATTGTTGCAGTAATGTCAGAAATTACGTTTATTTTATTATATAAGTGTATGGTGATTAGTGACCGTTAATCGATAATTATTCAAAAATCGTGAGATCTCACCAGACCACATCTCAGGATTTCTGAATAATTATTATATAAGTTTTATAAAAGAGAACGCATTTAGTGCCTTGAAAATATAAAAATCTCCATCTATTAATTCCTGTATTCTTTAGTTAAGTCCTAATTGCAACTCAAAAACACAGACGCATACTATATGTTTTATGTTTTTTCTTTTATTTATTTTTTGTACGAGTCCCAATCAGTCCTTGTTGCAATAGTAGTCAATAATTTAATTTACTTTTATCTACGGCAAAATCCGAAATAAACAACTGTGATATTTTATCAACTGACCGCCAAATTTCTTGTGCTAGGGGATGTTTTTTGATTATAGATGTTGAGTAGAATGCAAAGCACACTATGCAACACAACAAGGATTATATCTTTCAGTAAGTTCGAGTTATGATTAGTAATGTCGGAAATTTCGTTTATTTTTTAGCAACGTGACTAGAAAGCCGACAAAATGATCGGAATTTAATGTTTTTGTGATATTTATAAATGATTGTCAGACAACTACTTTAATATGTAATTTTATTTGTTCATTTCTTCCCAGTTGTACTTTTAGATATTTTTATGTTTGATTTACCCGTATAAAATAATTTAACGATAATTATAACATTTATTTCTCCCCACAAGGCGCTATGGTCCAACACTTCCGCAACACAGCCAAATGTTGCGGGTTTAGTATACAGAGAGATTTAATATAGGTCCCCCTATTTTTTAAAATTTTATTGTGACGGTTTTGGAAAACTGTGGGCATCATTGATATCAGCGTCAATAAACCGATAACAAAATGTACACACTGATGGGTAACTTTCTTCCCATTTTGGGCTTAGACATATACCGTTTACGTGATAATAAATGATTTCCAGAAAACTACTTTAATATGTAATTTTATTTTTACTTCTTCCCGGTGTTTTGAGATTTTTTTTTAATGTTTAATTTCCCGTATAAAATGATTTAACGATAATTATAACATTTATTATGCCAATATATTATTACATTTTCCAATATTTCTCCCCACAAGGCGCTATGATCCAACACTTCCGCAACATAGACAAATGTTGCGGGCTTAGCATACAGAGAGAGTTAATATCCTCCTATTTTTTAAAATTTTATTGAGACGATTTTGGGACGTTGGGAAACCGTGGGCATCTTTGATATCAGCGTCAATAAACCGATTACAAAATGTACATTGATGGGTAACTTGCCATTTAAAATAGCTAAGGCCCTATTGGTATCCCTCTATGAATTCACGTCTCACTTTTTTCCCCAAAAACTCCCCTATTAAAAAGGGGGGGAGAACTCACCCTGCAAAAAATGTACGAGACAACATGAGCAATGATTTCAAATAAAACAAGATTATTTGTCTTACATAGTCCAGAATTGTGTACAGTCTATTGTTGATGTGTATTAAGTAATTACTTTAATATTGATTTGGAAAAAAACATTAGAACATAAGAGATTTCTCATCTTAGAGCCCAGTATTTAGCATAGATGAGCTACAATTTTTTCTTCCTTTTTTTCATTAAGCTTTTTGCTAAATTTTTATATATTTTTTTTAAATTTTGTATTTTTGTTGATATGTTAATGGCGATTTTGGCTATTATTTTAACTTTGTCTAAAAGTCGGGATGGTCAGTATTAAATGAATACTTTGTTTTCTAAGTAAAATGATTTCTCAGATCATCAGTCATCATTTTGATATATCATATCAAAAATAAATTTATTTATAAATCAATTTGTTAGGCAGCCGCCTCTCCTCTTCACATACATTAATTTTTTTATTTTAATACATTATATACATATAATAAAAATAATATGATTTTTCAAGACTTATACAAACTACAAAAAAAATAATATTAATCTTATTTGGCAATCCTTTCCTATTTTTTATTTATTTTATTTATTTATTTTTTTTTTTTTTAATAGTTGTAGTCAAAGGAATGGATTTGGCATGGCCGGGTATGCAACCGTTGTAGTAGTGGGAGAGATGAGAGTGAGTTGTGGTTCAGCGGATTATTCACATCCTCTGGGAAATCTCGGCCCTGGATAAGACCGTGGTCACAAATAATAATTATTGGTCGAGTGTCTGAAGGGTCGGTCCCCTCGGGTTCTCTGACCCTACTTAACTGTCACCTCCAATCCTCTTCCCAAGATCAACAACTTCCTTATTCTTACCTATAAGCGTTTGTTTACACTCTAACCTTTATATATTTTATACCCTGCCCCCACTCAGAGAAAAAACTATGCTACATCGCCAATTCTTAATTTTGCTTTCTTTAGCATTCTTTGCAGTGATATTTTTTTCTGATTAAATCGCAATTTACGTACTTTAGATTTACATTACATTTATATGTTTTTGAGTTTACATAAGATTAAGCAAGACACTAAATAATTGGTTGGTTTAGGTGAGATAACACAGTTGGACTTCAAGAAATTCTTAAGAGAGAAAGAATTAGACGAAATTGTAGAGCTTCTGGGTTTGATAGTACCAACTTCACACGACTACTAAGTTCTGTTTATATTTCTATGTTTAAGTTTATTTTTTGAAACTCCTTCAAAGTTAAGAGTTTGTCATAAAAATTACAAAATTTATAACATTAATTTCAATGAAAAAAATTATTGGAGCTATTTCATTCATTTTTTTTAAATTTGCAATTTTGTATTAAAGGAAAAGCACCAAGCAGTACAGAACCAAACTTAATAAAACTGTCTTAAGGACGAATGAAAGAAAACGAGATGAAAGGGGGACCCTCATATTTGGTAGTTTCAAGGGTAGATCAGGATAAAGTACGAAGAGTGGTCAAATTTTGGGGCTTAAAAGAAATTATGAAAAATAAAAATGTTCCTTACAAAACTAAAAGTCAGGTGTTAGACAAATGATCTCATATCTTACCTGCGTATCCTAGACATTTCCACTGTCATAAATGAAACTCCAGAGGCTAGGAGACGACCCAAAGGAACACGAAAAAATAGCATAGTTAGGTATGGTGGAGTATGGTTACCGCGATAGACAAAGTAAAGGACAAAAATTCCACCATAACGATACGACATAAAACCAACCAAATCACCCCCACCCAAATGGTAATGGGCAGGTATATCATGAAAGATGACAAAAAAAACTAACAATCTAGAAATCAAAATTTAGAAAGGAAAAAAGAAAGACCAAAGAAAATATGAAAGAAGACTTCGTTAGTGAGCTGGAGAGGAACTGGAGAAACATGTCTATAACCGAGAACAATAGACACCTTGCGGAGAGTATTAATTAAATATAGTTATGTTCATAAGCAAGATATTCTATCAATGTTTTGTAACGTTTGTGAAAATAATAAAGGCTATTTTTATTTATTTATTATTGTGTATTACAAGTGGATATATATGCACGTTATGTGTAATGACCTTCAACTATTTGCACTGCAAAGTTTTTTTTTATTGTTTTTCTTTTTTTATCGTTCTATTCCTACGACATTCAATTTCGGATAGCTGAGACTTCTGCCTACTTGACAAACGTTAAGATATCCCCTGCTTGTTATTTTCAAAATCTTAAAATAACTTAAAAAAGAGATGATAAGACATTTGAGTCAGTTTGGCGTCTAATCCTCCTGTTAAGTGCGGTGAGGCAACACTAATAGAGTAGAGATCAAGACTAATAAATCTATGAATAAATTAGGGTGGAAGAATTTTAGGTGTGGATATTATGTTGACTCTTCATATACCGATTTTATTATAGCTTTAAATATGTTGAATCTTTGTAAAGTTAATAGGATATATGCAATTTTCAAAAATGGTTGGGAAGTTTCCTCAGAAATATATGACATAAAAATTTTTATATTTAATCCGATATTAATTTTATTTGGAGTTTCGCAAAGATCTCGTGTGTAACGAGTCCCAATCAGTCCTTGTTGGAATAGTAGTTCATAATTTAATTTACTCTTATTTACTGCAAAATTCGAAATAATGAACGGTGATATATTATTAATTAACTGCCAAATTTCATGTGCTAATGGATATTTTTTTATTATAGAGTAGATTGCAAAGCATTAGAGCTACAGAATACCACAGGGATTGTGTCTTTATACTATGAAAAGTTCGGATTACGAGTTGTGATGAGCCATTGTTGCGGTAATGTCGGCAATTACGTTTATTTTTATAGCTACGTGACTAGAAAGCCGACAAAACGATCCGAATTTACCGTTTCCCTTATATATTATAATTGATACCCAAACAACTATTTTAAAATGTAAGTCTATTTATGTTTTTCATTTTTCCGGTTGTAGTTTTAGATATTTTTTATATGTTTGATTTACCAGCATGAAATTTAAGGATAATTATAACATTTATTATTCCACTTTCCACTATTTCTCCCCCACAGGGCGCTAAGGGTCAACACTTCCGCAACACACGCAAGTGTTGCAGGTTTAGTATACACAGTGAGTTAATTCCTCCCCCCACCAATTTTTTATGTAATTATATATTTTTTTAAATCATTTCTTCCCGGTTGTAGTTTTAGACATTTTTTATAAGTTTGATTTACCCGTATAAAATAATTTAACAATAATTATAACAATTAAGTAAGGTTTTTTAGTTGAGATGAAAAAAAGTTAATGGCACGAGCGGGATTCGAACCCACGATCTTCGGCTAGATACGCCGCTGCTCTACCACTTGAGCTATCGTGACCTCGATCCACTCGGACATCAACTTCCTATCTCAACCCTACCTTATGAGTTTTCCCTCCTTTCTGCCATTTTTCAATTTTTTCATCTCAACTAAAAAACCTTAATTAATTGTAATGTATTAATTGGTCAAGCGGACCACGAAATTAGTGAATTTGATAATTATAACATTTATTATTCCAATATATTATTCCAAATTCCAATATTTTTCCCCTCAAGGCACTGTGGTACAACACTTCCGCAACACACAGAAATCCCCCCAAATTTAGTTAAAATTTTATTTAGATTACTTTGGAAAACCGTGAGCACCATTTATACAGGGTCAATAAACCGTTAACACATTGTATATTGATGAGTAATTTGCCATTTAAAATAGCTTAGTCTATATTGGAATCCCGCTATCATGGAGCGTTAGATAAAATCTTTTTGTCTTATGATTTTAACGAGACAACATGATCAATTATTTCAAACAAAACTAGATTATTTGACTTTTACAAAGTACAGAATTGTGTACCAATACTATCGTTGTGTATTGAGTAATTATGTACTTTAATATTGATTTGGAAAAAATATTATAATAATAGACCTTGATATGACCTTTTATATATACAGGGTGAATTGCTACTCGTGCTACAAACTTCTCCAGTAGATTCTTCACCCTAAAATGAACAAAAAAGTTCATATTGTCCATGGTCCGANATATATATATATATTGTACGCTTAAGTTTCAAGTCTCAAAGATCTTTCACAACCCCACTTGGCAGAATCTGTAAGTACTGTGTTGGTTCATGTCAATCTTTCTCATGTGTCTACTGTGCCCCGTCCAGAATCTTCTTAGGATTCGGAGGCTCTTCCATCTTTTATTGATGCATTTTGTAGTTTTTTTCTCTCCGCATCTTGCAACGATGTTTTTGAATTGTCTATGTTTAATTCTTTTTTTACTTTTACCGTTTCTTCTTTACTAAAGTTCAGTAATTAAAAAGGTTCAGCACCTGTGCCGTGTAGCAGCTACTTTCTTTCCAAGCGCATTCGCTTCCTTTGCAATTTAGCACCACGTTGAGCTAATGTTATTCAAATTTAATGCATCTCTCAATTGAGGGGATTTTTTAATTGAAAGATTCTGACGTACAGGTTCATGGGCTGTAAATATTTTAGTTTTGGGTATAATACTCCAGCCTTGGCCTTTTGAGGTAACTACTAATTGTATGAAACTGTCGGTCCCACGATTATCAAGTCTATGATTGCACGACAACTTCAATAATATACGGCTGAATATTCACCGTTAACGCAGCTGATATATCAGCAGATACTTAGCCTCCTTTGGTAGAGAGTCTAACGAGAAATCTTTTCTTATCCACAGAAAGTTGGAAAGCATTTAAAATACTTAAAATTTTTGCTGTTCGTCGCTTTTAACGAGTGAGTTAACTTTAAGGATTTAAAAAAATATTTTCCTCTACTGCGAGCTATAGTTAGTTATATCAGTTATCGAACCCCTATAAATTATAACCATTCGTGCATCTCAAGAGCGCAATGACAATTTAGGATTCCCAACGTGATTGGAATTGAAAGCGTACACATTTAGTGCCTTTAAAACTATCTGTGTGTCTGAAAATATGTATATCTCCGCACCCAATTCTGTATATTAATGCTTGTGTCCTTTAGTTAAGTCCTAAATGCGACTTAAAAACACGGGCGAGTATTACATATATGCTTCATGTATTTTATTTTATTTTTAAATTTAAAAAAATCAATTTTTGAATTTTTTTGTACGAGTCCAAATCAGTCCTTGTTGCAATACTAGTCAATAATTTAATTTACTTTTATTTACGGCAAAATCCGAAATAAACAACTGTGATATTTTATCAATTGACACCCAAATTTATTGCGCTAGGAGATGTTTTTGATTATAGATGTTGAGTAGATTGCAAAGCACACTACGCAATACAACAGGGATTATATCTTTCGGTAAGTTCGGGATACGAGTTATTATGAGCCATTGTTGCGGTAATTTTTATAGCAACGTGACTAGAAAGCCGACAAAACGATCCGAATTTAACGTTCTCGTAATACTAAATTTTATCAGCTTCTATTAAATATATAAATACTCAATTAATTGTACACAATTTTTCATTTCGAAAAAAAATTGAGTGTTCTCGTGATATTTATAAATGATTGTCAACTACTTTAATATGGAATTCTATTTTTTCATTTGTTCCCGTTTGTACTTTTAGATATTTTTTAGATCTTTGATTTACCTGCATAGAATAATTTAACGATAATTATAACATTTATTATTCCACTTTCCAATATTTCTCCCACAAGGCGCTATGGGTCAACACTTCCGCAACACAGGCAAGTGTTGCTGGTTTAGTATATAGAGTGAGTTAACTAAGTCCCCTCACCACTACGGATGGCTATCTTTAATCTATATATCGGTGTAACCGATATATCGTGAAAAATGTATCGATATATTTAATTTTAGGTACATTACAACTATTTTATAATATCCATATGAGCTAACCTAACTGGAAGAAAAGAACGGTATTATTGGGTTGTCCGGAAAATAATGCAGGATTTTAAGTTTTCATTAAAAAAAATCTATATAAAATATTCTGTTTACGTTTACAGGATTACTCATTTGTATGNAGTATGGGAAATTATTTTGATTAAAGAACATTGCTTTAAAGTAACTAGTTTCTTTTTTTTGTTTAATACCAAAATCCTGCATTATTTTCCGGACAACCCAATAGTAACGGTAAAAATATACTCATAGTCATAAATAATTATATTATCCTTATTAAGTAGTAATAAAAAAGATATAAAATAAAATAGATTTAGGTTATAAAAATTATGATTTTTATACCTTTCGAGCACGTTTTACAAGTTGCCACTTGTTTTCCTTTTTCCGGTTCATTAAAATATTTCCAAACAACACTTTTTTAACTTTTCCCCGGGGAAGGCATCATAAAAACGTATTTGAAAATTGTGCGATCTAGAAATGCAACAAACAAATGATATTTATTATGTTGATTAACAGTTAGTAAAAAAATCGTATACATGTATCTATACACATGCACATATACGTACATATGTAATATCAAAAATGGCGTGAAGGCTGGTAAAGGTAAATCGCCCAATGATGACCTAACCTAGTTGTTATTAAATAGGTCCCTTGGCCACTGCCGATTTATACTGCAGGTTGACCCGGCGGGGTTTTGTAAGAGCATTTGTTGGGCAAATGGGTTAGTGTGTATGCTTGTGGAGAAATTGTGCCTACAGCGACCTTTAAAACAAAACCCTCTCCTTACATAATAAATTTAATGCAGAATACTTCTGTCAGTAATCGAAACAATCACAAATTTTAGTTACGAACACTTTCAATACATCAAGACATGAAATCTTGTACTAGAGAATGTTTTGATTATAGATTTAAAATAATTTTTACCCTAAACAATTTCGTTTATTTTCAATCAAAAATGAATAACAACTACATTAATAATTATTTTTAATAATTTATTAATTATTTTTTTAAACATTTATTATTCTAAATATTTCTAAATATATGTAGTTATAACCTTTATACGTTTATTGTATACATTTGTAATTAGGAAACAATAAAATAAATAAATAATTATTAATGTAGTTGTTATTCGTTTTTGATAGGAATTTTGACTCTACTTTTCGCAGATGATTTAATTATTGTTAAAAATTAGTTCCGATTCTGATTGTTTACAACTTAACATGCTTAGTAAAATTTAATAAATGTTGTTCAACCATTAATATTCTTTCAGATTCTTACAAATGCTCAGTTATGACTGACTTTTCATAAAATAAAATATCCGACCAAATTTAACTGCGCTTTATCAGCCTCGCCTTTAATTAGACGAGAAACTGTTAAAGATTTTGGCTTCATTATTGACACACAGATTAGTAAAACTATTTTTAAAAAATGAAATTTTATGATTCATTACACTCCGTGTTATCTTCCATGATTACACTTAAAATTTTATAAACTTCTATTGCAATTGTTTCTGTGTAATTACTATTCACCTCTTTGGACTACCTTTCAACCTACCCATATCAGTCACGTAGAAGCAATTCAAAAAAGATTTTTCGCCGGATACATGACGGAACAACAGATGAACTCAGAGATACACCAGATTCATGGTTAATATCAAATCTGAAATTGACGACTGTTCAGTACGGAAGGAAATAACCTGATTGCATATTATTATATAAATTATTACATTCCTTAACTGATTAACCCATTACTACTTAACCGAATTAACCTGCATGTTCCGTCTTATAGTCCTAAAATCAAATAACAATTTCCGATGATTGCCATAGACGTAATTATGCCTAATTCGGTTTTATACCAAGAACAACAAACGTATTAAACTCTTTCAAAAATATAGTTATTTAGTGTGAGTTTAAGTATATTTTATCATTAAAAAATTAAATATTGTATCATTAATATTAATTTATTAATTATTTTTAATAATTTAAAATATTAGTACAATGGGTAATGTATCACTGCAAATGAAAACTATGTTGATTTGTAATAATAACGTTTTTAAATATTGGGTTTAAGGAATTTATTACGATACTTTCAAAAGCTTTCACTACAACAGGTTGTATATATATATATATTTGCGTATTATTATAATTATTACCATTTTAAAAAACCAGAGCTAGAAAACTATTTCTAAGAACATACAGAAAAATTCCGTACAAATAATGATTATGTTATTTCCTCGAAAGGCGCTATAGTCCAACACTTACAAAACACAATCAAATGTTGCTGGTTTAGTACAATTATCGACGTGCCAACTTGATTATCAATTGATTGTCACACGACTAATTTGATTATGTCTAACACATTTATTTCTCCGCAAAAAGCCCCTATATTCCAACAATGACGCAACACGTACAAGTGCTAAAAAGTTTAGTATATTGTCCCTACGTGACAACTTGAGTCCATTATTTACACAACAGAACAGGATGACTTCCCTGAATATTAATGTAGAATACTTTGTTAAGTAATTAAAAAATCCAAAAAGTTTCATTTTGCAAAAGGTCAAAAAGGCAGAACATGAAGTCTTGTACTAGCGAATTGTTTTATAATGGATTAAGAAATTTTCTTGAAGTTATATTTGCAATTCTTTTAGCTTTTATCTCAAGTGATTATTAACCCAAATAAACGACACGAGTTACCATTACTGTGATAAATTATTAATTGATTGCAAATCAATTACATCAGTAGTGACTGGAAAAACACTGGAATCCCAGGGCTTGGCTTGTCCTGTTTTTTAATTTGTTCATACACTGCTAAAGGTGTACCTAGAAAATTTTACTTTCTTTAACAAAGTACAAAATTCATCTCAGGGCTATGATGTTGAGGCTTACATACTTCACGAACGGCTTTTGTAGGTAGCGTTACCTTTTCTTAGCTATTGCCGTTCAATTGCATAGGATATGCTCTGTTTTCTTTGTCCCCTTCAGACATAGTCGAAATTAGTCATCTTTTAATAGTCATTTTTTTACGGCAGTATTTCACTGTAGCATGTCTCGTAAACATATCCTTTAGAGTTTTTAGTTCCTTGCTGTTGATTAGGACCTTCTCTTTTTCCCATCGGGCTGTTTTGCAAGTAGACTTTTTGCTAAGCCTGGCATAAGGGATTCGGGCTTATGTATTGTTCCGAGGCTCCGTTTTTAGCTAGGGTTTCTACTGCCTCGTTAACTGAAATTCCCACATGACCTGGAACCCACCGAGGCGTTAAATTATTTGTGAATTCCAGTTTTTTAGGCAGTTCCTCTGGCTATTTGGTTGTTTTATAATTGTTGCACCCTAGAGATGTTAGCCATTGATCCCATGTGCACATATTTCTATGGCAAGTAATTTGGCTTGAAAGATGGTTAGGGTGGAGCTCAAAGTCATGTGGTGCTCAGTTAGGCCTCTTTATCCCCATTCTCATATAATTTTTTCTGAGCAGTCTTTACATTTTTGAATAGATAAACGTTGGTGCTATTTTATTGAAGAACTGCAGTATTATTTCTTATTAAAATGAATGCATTTTTGGCTAATTCCAATTTCGGCGACGAGCGAAATTTGGTCCTACATTATTATTACTTATTCAGAAATCGTGAGGTGAGGTCTGGTGTGATGTAGGTTTCAGAAAAACATTTTTTCTATCGTGCCAACGTTTCGATCTTTATTGAGATCATCTTCAGGGCTCAAAGTGTTTGTCTTCTGTGTAATTGTGCCATTCTTGCGGGTCGTGTTGAGATAATAATATTGCTTCAAATAGCATGTTTCTTATTTAAACTCGCTTTTCTAATTCAGATAGCCAAAATGGTAAATATTATTAATAGATATTTCTGGTTGTTTTACCTGTAAGTGAAATCAAATCTGGAGTGGTTTTTAAATATTTACTTTCATCGGAAACGTAGAACTCACATCGAAAAAATGAGTGGCCTTCAAAATTGGCAATAGTGGTTGGATAGAAATTTATATTTTAAGCAAATGGTTTTTAGCGCTAAAGATCCTGAGTTAACAAAAAACACGCATTTTCTAAATTCAATTATTTTTAAGATAGGGTTCCTTCTGGCCAAACATGCAAATTTATTTAAAAATAGAACTGAAGCTTTAATTTAATGATTCTCAAGGTCAAATGAAAGATAGTGATTTCCAATTTTTTTTAAAGTCAACTTTATCCTTTAGAATAATATCAATTTGTGCTTGCTCCACATCATTTGCTTCAATCATTAAAAATTGATCTTAAGAGAAGTTGCCCAGTGGAAAGGAACGGTTTTGTTTTAATTTAATTTAACCAACCGGCAGTAACAAGGCCTGTCATCATGAAGTGAAGGTAGGTAGTACCCAAACTTTAATGTCCTGTTAAAAAAGAGAATTATTATATAAAGAGAACTTGTTTCTAAACGAATATAATGTCTACGAGTATTGAAAGGATACGCATAAAATATTTTTGCTGCACCCTTTACATTTACAAAGTTGAGCACCATACCTAACTATATAATAAAACTGAAGTTAAAACAATTGAACAGCGTGATTTTGCCTGCCCAAGAGGTAGATTTGAATACGACAAAGATTTGAATAATTTTGGATATTGCCAGTTTATTTTTATATACAAAATAGGTAGGTGCTTTGTTAAATTTTCCGGAGGACGAAATAGGAATCCCCATGTAAACGCTGGCGGCAGAAAGTATTTTATATGGCTACACTTCACGTCAGGACACTACCAGGGATAAGGTGTTGATGGCTTAAGGGTTTAAATTTAATTAAAAATTGAGAGTAATCGATTGCTTTGCTAAACACAAATTTATTATTTAAACAAAACAAAAAATTAAATTAAATTCTGGGCAGATTTGACAAACGTAAATATTTAAAGACTAGAAGTTAATGTAATTAATTAAACAATATAGATTAATATAAATAGTTACAGAAGATACAATAAAAGAAACTAATTGGCTTGATAAAGTGCAGCGATGTTTTGCTAAAAATATTGCATCCGCTGGTGTCCATATATCGACGAGTTAGATTCTGACGGTCGTGCATATCATAATCAGTTTGAATCTGACTGCAGAGGCAAGACCAGAAGGTACATCTCTTTGTACTGGTGGACATGTTGACGACGACTAAGGGGGGAGCAAAGAGTAATTACTTGAGGGCTACAGATTGAAAAATAACGACTTTCTCTCCCACCAGCCCTTTCTTAGATTTACAACTTTTCAACATTTACTTCCGCCGAAAAAGAAGAAAATATTAAAAAATTGAATGTGGGGGCGTTGGTGGCCGCAACAGTTTAAGCGTTGACACGGTGCTCATCACTATAAGGTAAAGGCCCCGGGTTCGAATCCCGCGGCCCTGCATTCGGGCCCGACATACTCACAAATGGTTTTTTTTTTCTAACAAACTGGCACCCCGAGGGTTATATAATCTCCACTGTTACGAACCCTCCTAAAAAAATTGAATGATTTATTATTAATAAAAAATGGTTACATTATCGCAATAAACCTATTTTCTGCAGGCCGGTCTACTTAATCATTCTTATTATTGAAATGGTACAACTGTACTTCAACTAAATTTACCAAGAGTCTATTCACCTTGCAATACTAACTTAGAAGCTGTAGTTTAAATGTGCGACTTGTCAAAAATAACATTAATAAGTGTTTAATTAATGCTAGTTACAATAGCACCTTTGCTTCGAAAAATGGTATCATATCTGCGATAAATATACAAAAAAAAAGAAGTGGAAATTTTTCTCCTTGAAGAACGCTTTTACTAATCTTAATTTTCCCCGAAGTCTTATCATTCGCATCATTTTTCATCTTAGCTTTAGAGTAAATATGTGGAAAAAATGCTTATAAATTTTGGACTGATACCCTAATTGAATCTCAAACAGCTTTGAGTGTGAGGTAGGATCAAAGGCGATGCTGAAGCCCATAAAGATGACAACAAATGATTTTATGTAGACGTAATTAAATGTTAATGATTCAACCAAATGTTTTCAGCCTACATTCCTTTAGAAAATGTCCACAATGCACTCCTCGTAATAAAATAAACATACAAGAGTTCTTCAATAAAACACCATCGATGTTCATGAATGAACAGCAACCAATTAAAAAGGGAAACCAAGTATTTTCTAATTTGTAATTTATTTTGTACAGTTCAACCATTTTTATTATGTTAAATTTGTCGAAAATTCTGGTAAATTCTTTCCACTGTCCTTTAAGTTCTCTGTTTTTGTAAGTTTTATAGTATGTGCATGTATGTTTGACGTTTGATGATATGTTGATGACGTTCATTGAAGCTATGGACTTTGAATGCACCGGTAATGCAACGTTATGACGTTATTTGGTCTTTTTGTAAGTAGTTCTTTTGGTCTTTTTCGTTTTACTTTTGACCATCATATGTAACTTGCATATGTAATTATGATATAACTATTGTAAGGGAAGACTATAAAATCATCTTAGAATTGAGCCACATGTTCTACGTCTTTGACATACATATTTTCCCTTTCGAGCACTGTCGTGGGCTGACCTCTGCTGTTACGAAACCCTGTTAGAAACAGTTTGTAACTTTTATTTCCCCTCAAAAGATAGCCATTGCCAAAAAGCGCCAAGGTTCAACACTTACATCATAGGCTGCTGGTTTGGTATATTTTATGAAAGTGACAACTTGAGCTTATTTTTGAAAACGAAACAAATTAATTATCTTATACTTTATGTACATAATACTAGTATAAGTAATCAAAACATTCACAGATTTTTAGTTACGAAAAAGAGCAAGCAAAACATGAAATCTTGTACTGGAGAATGCATTGATTATCGATTTAGAATAATTTTTAACTTATAATAAACAATTTCATTTAGTTTTATCCCAAAGTGACTAATAACTTCTTTAATATGGATTATATTTTATTTCTCCAATAAGGGCGCTATGTTCCAACAGTTACGCTACACCCACGAGTGATGCTGGTTCATTATATTATACGTGTTACGTAATTAAGCCCATTATTTAAAACGAAAAAGATTTTGTCAATCCATTATATACATAATAAATATTCAAAACAACTACTAAGGTTAGTAGTTTAGTTACCCAAACAGTTGAGACAGCAGAACACGGAATCTAGTACAAGGGGATGTTTTGATTATGGATATTATGCCTTTGTTGTGGTAATATTGGCCATTTCTTGCATTAATTATTCAACATTTGACGCGTTTGTGCATTTCATCTTCAGCGGTGCGATTGTATGATGACAAGATCAAAATACAGCTTCATCGCCATGTATACCTCAATTAATTATCTTACAAGTAAACCTTGTAATCTTTAAAAGCATGAAGGGGTAAAATTTTTGTCCCGGAGTGTATAAGAAATCTATTATTGATCACATTATTTAACGAGAGGTTTTCCAATATAAACTACTGGAAACCATGGGCTACAAAACTAACGTAATTTTCAGTTATTCCCGTATACTTATAAATTTAAAAGCTTAAAGCTGTAATTGATTTATGTTTTATTTTGAACGTCGTCGGGGGTGGTTTGCAGCTGTGTAGGAACAAGGGTTGCAGAATCCCGCTGGAATGCGCTTATGTCGCTTTCGACGTTTTCCTGCAATCCTGCCTGCCGACCAGTCCTTCGGCGACCCTCGTCGTGAAGTGATCCTTTTCCCTGGTCGAGTCGATTCCGGCCACTTTGCCGACTTCCTTCATTTCTCCGAGTAAGTATCGACGTGTTTTCGATTTAACCGGTTCGGAATTTTTTATTTTCAATTCGAGTATTCACGTGTCAAACGTGCGTCATATATCCTTTAACACGATCTAAGGAAATCCCTATGAAATCAGATGGAGATAAATAATTTTTTTTATTTTTTCAAATAGAGCTTAATTGTCTGGAAAATGTCCAACAATGGACGGAATATTACGTATTTTTAAAATGAAGTATACAGTTAACAAACTGTGATAATTTTACGTTAAAATAAATATAATAAATGTTCAATTTTTATTAAAAAGTTTGATAGTTTTACTCGTGATATGCAATAGATTGGGTCTATTTGAACCAAATCTTCGGCTTAATTGCATGCATTATTACCTCAATTGTTACCTAATACAGTTAGAAATTTTAATATACTATATTATTTATAAAAATTAATTATAGGAGATTATTAAGGAAATAGAATTAATCAAAGAACTAAACGAAAAAAACCATGGTTCTAAATTTTTTAATCAAAAGTAAAATATATCTTAACAAAAAAAATCGACACCGATAGTTGATATACAACGATCCACAATAATTACAATAATAATCGGTATTGTGAATTATGTAATTTTTAATCTTGTTAGGTTTTATATTAAGTTTTTTTCTTATGGAATAATCTGTAAATTTTTCGTTTTACCTTGCATTTTCTTAAAATGCAAGCACGTGGTTTTCATTACGGATCTTCAATCTACTATTGGCTATGAAAAAATCGAGTAATAAATCATGGATTTTAAATTAAAAAATTTTAATAAATCTAAGATATTAAAATCATGAGATGATGATTATAATATCTTTAAAAAAATTTAATATATATGTATGTTAGTACATTTATTTCTGTGATGTATGTATGACCTCTCTTTCGGGTTTTATGTAGGAAATATAACACAGTGCCGTTACACGGGAAATTACGTTGTTTGTACTTCTGTTTTCAATTCGAGTTGGTTTCAAATGTCATTTGTGTACTTTACCTAAATGATTCAATGCTCAAAGCTCAGCTTAGAAATCAGAGATACCGGCAATTGAATGAAAACCGTTACTTTGACAACTTATTGATTTGCATTTACGTTCAATTTTAAATTCAAAAAGAATCTTTACATCAGGTATTACTTATATTTTGCGTTATCTAAAGAGGGTTTAACACAGAAATATTATAGCAATATAATTTGTTTTTCCTTTTATTTTACTGTGGTTATGGTACCAAGTGTCATTAGTTTTCTAATTATGTTTAAGTAGTCAATCAGCCGAGCTGCTTTTATTAAACATAGTTCGTTTCTGGTCAGCCTATCCGCTGTTTTGGCCTTTCAAATAAATTTTACTAGCTCATGAAAAGCAATTTTATCTTTCTTAGTTGCCATATTATTGCATAGTAAGTATTATTAGATTATATTAAATCAAAGTATCCGTGTAAAAGGTATTTTAATTATAAGTTGGTTAAACCTGAACGACAAAGTTTAATCAATTACAGGCACAAACGTGTTGTTTAATTGTTTGTTTAAAGCTAACCCTTGTCTTTTATCACAATGGGATTGCGTTGAAGTTTAGTCTAGACAATTTAATTATCAGAAATTGGTAATTTCCAGCTTAGAAATGAGATGGTGGCAATTGAATTAAAATCTTTGTTTTGCATTTACTTTAAATTTTAAAGCTTTTTATTAATGAATTTTACGCCAGGTATGAAATTTTTGTTCTCAATATCTGCATAAGATACTCAGTAATGTTACAACTGGAAATTAATTTTTGAAATTTTTTCCTTTTATTTTAAAATAAAGCTTGTACTTTTACACAAGTACCAATTGTGTTTCTTTTGTTTTCATTTGTTAAACTCGTCGGATCAATGATACAAGCTTCTTTTATTTTAGTACGGCCATTTTCGATCCTCCTGATCCACGTATCCTCGCTGTTTTGATCTGTCAGACGGATTTGGCAAATATAGTTGTTGGCTAATTCATAAGAAAATAACTTTCCTTTTTTTTTGCAACCATACAATTACATATATTAAATTAAACATACAGATAGTAATATTTTATGTTAATTTTGTTATTCATCAACGTCAGATTTTAATCATAGATATAAACTTGTTGTTTCATTGTTTGGTAATTCTTAGAAATTGTCGTTTATAATATAGGATTTGCGTTGAAGTTTACTTTAGCTAAGACATTTCGAATATCAAAAAGTTGCCGCATTTACATTAAGTTTAAATTCTTTTTTGATTATTAATTTTTTATTTATATTTAATTACTCTCCTCAACTAGTCGAACTTTTTGATGATAGTACAGCCGTTTCAATTATCCTACACCGCTTATCCTCCCTATTGTATCTTTCAATAAATTTTGCCTATGTTTATTTCAACTAGTTCATACTAAATCAAATATATAAACAGTAAGGTTGTATAATAATTCTTTTAACCCTAAACTTCAAAGTTGATCATTTATAGAAAAAAAACTTATTGTTTAATTTCCTTGTAATAGCAAATGCATGTTTTTATTATTGGCATTGCGTTGAAGTTTATTTAGTCTAAACAATGTTAATATTAGTGAATTGTGTTTTTAGTTTGGTTTTTTTAATGGTTTCAATGCCAATTTGATTTACGAGATGCAATGATGGGTGGACAGATTTGTAGCCCGAGGTGGTCTTTCCAACGAAATCCTGTCCGATCATTGATGAAATTTTGTTGGTGCGAACAAATATTTAAAGGAAGTCATTCAATTTTTGAAACATAACAACTCAGACATTAGTGATTACCTAGCCTTTGTTGTCTCGCCCTGCTTATAACTCTGTCCAACCTTTTTCTTTTTTTTTTGTCGATCAAGTGAATTGATCCTGGGTTTTATCTTTTCTTGATCCCGGACGGATATTATGTGAGTATGTTTTCTTTTTATGTTATGCAACGTTCTGGGGTAAATGAAGTGTGTAAGTTGTTATTGATTTGTGTGTTCATAAGTTTCCTCATGTTGAATGTTTTATATATCTCTGTTTTCAAGTGTGTCCTTTTTTTATCGTGAGCCTATCAAAAACATAAATGGGTTGTTGAAAGTTCTTTTTGTGGGATGTGTTTCGTAGTTAGATTTTCCGCAATTGTTCTTAGAACGATTGGATAAGGTTTTTTTGCCAGTGTCGGCTGTATTTCATTAAACGAATCAACTGCAAGTCCATCACCAGGAACTCAGTTTTTTTTAGTCAAGTACTTTTCTGTCTTCTATATCAAAGTTTTACTTTTTGAAATGTATCAGTTTTATTTCCTTTGCTTTATCCCCCAACATTCGTCACTTAAATCTTGTCTTAGGAAAAATTTAATTGAACTTTTATTCATGGCATTCATTTTCATGTCTTATTATACTAAAAAACTTAGAAAAAATTAGTCATCCTTAATTATTTAACTATTTTTACTTGCTCAGAAAAATGTAAAAGCTTTAACAACTTATGAATTCAAGCACACTCTACATTGTTTATAATTCAGTTTGCAGGATAGGCCAGGACACTATCAGGGAACTATCAATGCAAATTAATTAAATTCTAAATTTAAAAACTAAGTTTAGCGACAATTTGCAATATTAAAATAAAATATGTTTTAACTGTAATGTAATATACAATACAAAACAGTAATAATACTCTGCCCATTGCACATTTCACTAGAATACAGAACAATTTTCTCCCCTGTGGATTTGCTCGTTGTGGCATAGATTTATTTTATTCCAACTCGTTTATTCCTCTTTTTACTGGACAAACCAGAAGGTACAAGTCGATAGTTTTCCCCCAATTTTTATTGAATGAAAAGAAACACTTGCATTTTAATTCGAGTTGCCTTTGTCTTTAAAATAATTTGCTGTTCCTCTGGGAGTTGAAGACTTTGCAATTATTCTCCTTTGTTTCTTTTCTTTTGGTGTCTTCATATCTCGGAGACTGTTTCATTATTTTATTGCTCCTAGACTTATCCATCTTTCCCTGACAATAAACTTATCAGGGCGTAATCTTCGTGCTGGCCTTAGCAACCTGTGACAATGGTTCCATGAAATAATTTCTTTTAGATCTATATTTTTGTAAAAAATTCCTCACAAAAAATCTCTTAATTAATTTTAATTTAGATTAAAAGATATCCTTAACATTTGTGATTCTCGGCATCATATGAGCTAATCGCTTTAATTGAAAAGATTTTTTTGAAGAGATGATTAATTACCAATTAATCTAAAATTAGTGTTACATTTAAGATTATTTTTAATATTTTTTAGTGGAAATTAATTTTTAAAATTTTTACTTTATTAGTTTTGAATACAATTTAGAATTGAGAAGAAATAGTTTTGCAACCCAGGAAGTTAAGATTATTACTTAGAGAAACAAACCAAAGACCGAGAGAAACAGTTTACAAGTATTCAAATGAAAGTCTCGAGAGACTTTTGACTTAATTTTGCAATTTTTACCACCAAATCCGTTCAATATACAGATGTTTGAGGGAATTTGCGTTAAATTCTGTTATGATGAAATGGGCGGGAGGAAAGAAGATTATGTAGTTCCTTCACGGAGTTTGTTCACTTCATTTAAATGATTCAACGCCCAAAGCCGTATGCAAGCAAATTAGGGGCCGCAACAATGGAATAAAGAGTTTTCCTTTGGTGTTAACCAATTTGCATTTACCTTGAATCGGAATTTCCTTTGTTTTTAGAGTTTTCGTCTTCATTGAAAAAAAAAAAAAAAATAGAAAAGATTTTGATTCGTTCTGCAGAAATTATGTTTAAGTCGGTGCTAAAAAATCAGTTCCCCAAGGAAGATAAAGCCCTTGTTTCAATTTCAATGACAAACTGTTGACTATAATTCTAAAATAATAATTATAATCTTTCTTTGGTCTTTAATATTTGGCTCCAGCAACAAGTGAACATGGGAGTTGAAATAACTTGAAAACCTATGGAGCAAGGTATGGGTTGTACGCTGGAGAAGTTCGTATCCCCGTTCATTAATTTTTAATGTAATTTGTGTCCCGCGTTGTCATCTGTTGGAGTGTTTTGTGCTGTTTACCATTGGTGCCATGGGTATTTTCCGAACAGAACTGTTTGTACCTTCTCAATTTGAACTGGATAGAATTTCATATTTGTCACCTACCATGAGGGACCAACAATAATTTCCACCCCTTTGCAATTCCAATGCGACATTGGACATTGTAAGTAAACTTTGTTTGCCTCGTAAAAAAATCTGGGCAATTGCTTTAATTACCATAAATAGAAACAGTTTTCATATTAAGTAGCATTAAAATTTATTAGTGTTTTTTTAGTATCACTCGCTCTTTCCTTCCCTTTATCTCATTCCCTCTCCTACTTACTCTCGTTCTTTATCATTTTTTTTCAAATGCTCTCTCTCTCTCTCTCTCTCTCTCTCTCTCCTCTCTCTCTCTCTCTCTCTCTCTGCCCCACTTACTCACTCGTCACTCTCTATCACTCTTCCACGCCTTTATTCTCACCCAACCTCTCTTGCTCTCCTTCACCCATAATCACGCTCACATACTCGTTCTGTCTCTCTCTTTCTCTCTCTCGCGCTCTTTCTCTTTCTCTCTATCGTTCACTCACTCATTTAATTACTGTTTCTATAAACTTTTTAGCTTGGGTTTGTCATTCAAGACTGTTGATGTAATTAGATCAATGTTGTCGAATACCAGGGCTTCAGTCTGGTGTAAGGAAGGTAAAACAAAACAATTCCAAGTAACATGTGTGTGAGGCAAGGTGGCTGCTTTCTCACACTCTCTCACTCACTTAATCACTCTCATATTTTCGTATATTGCTCTCCTCTCCCTCGCCGATTCCATAAGCGACAAATTCACACTTTCTTACTTTAAGTGATTATCACTCTCCCTCTTACTCTCCCTTCAGATAAAAATGAAAATTGTAGTAGAAATCTGGTTCAAACTCAAACTTAAATAATTGAATTTTCTAGCCAGATTATAATCAGCTACCTTTGTGACCAATTTTTAACATATTTTCTTTATTAACTTTTGAATTTTTTATTTATAATAATATAATTTAATGAAAATTAATAATTTACGTCAGCATACACTTTGCAAGAATTGTTTAATAATTTAGGTTGTTCTTTCATTGCTCTCAAAACAGTAAATATAATGTGGGTTTTTTTAAAAAGTATTTAATAATTTATTTTTTATTAAAAAGCCTATTTATTTCTTATCAAATCGTGTTAACACAATATTCTGAACATCAAATTAAAAATTTCAAATAGGACTAAACAACGATAGTGAAAAGCTATTGAATCCAATAAAGACAACCAATGAGAATCCTTCCATAAAAAACGGTTGTTTCGTGTGCAAGAGACAATAAGGACAAGCTGTTACGTCGGCCATAAAAAATGAATAAATAAGCAAAATGACATCATTTGAGAAACCCCTTTGCAAAGCGACCCGCGACCCTCATCAAATAGAATGTATTAACCTTGTTAGCAGCAAGTTTAGATAAAATAACAACTGACATTTTACAAAATATTTCTAATTGAAAAGGTCATGTTGAATGATGACATTCTATTTAAATCATATAATTTATAAATTGTTGGAGGATGAAGAGAGGCAAAATACCGTTTAATACAGAATATCATGTTTGGGTTTATTAAAAAATTTGTTGTAGATGTATTCGATTAGGTGTTTATTTGCAGTATTGATCTACAAAGAATTTTGGGTACAGGATTTATATTGCTGACTTATTTAGTGCGTTTTCTTTACCTTGCGACCCGATGGGATGATGCATAAACTGTCCCATAAATTTCCTAAAATTGAAGGGATTATCGAAAGAAAGCTTTATAGCTAAGTGGGTCGTGAACACTTTTGATTATGATTTGAATTTTTTATGGATATTGAGACTTCAATGAGTTTCCGTACAAGATTCGTTATAAAATAGTGTCACTTACATAATGCCCCTTGTGCAATTTAAATATCAAAAATTGGTGTTGAGTAGTTTTGTGGTTTCCGCTCATGATGCCGTTTCTCGCTGGTTTGATCTATCAGATGCAGTGGTGGATTTGGTGTTTCTCTACGATAGAACACGCCCTGCTTATAACCCTGGGCTATCTAGCTGTTCACATTAGGAGGGACACGGACGTGGTTGACTGCCCGCCTCCAGTGACGCCGTGGTATATGATGTACTGAAAAGTCTGTACAAGCCAGGTGTGTGCGATACGGCACATAGGTCGGATCTGTCTTAAAATCAGTATCACAATATTTTCGCAAAGAGCCAGTAAGTTCATAAAATATTATTTCTGTTTATTTGGTGATTGGGAAGATTAACAAAAGTGTAATGATGGTAAGGAATTTTGGTACACTCAATGTAAATAGTTTTTAAAGTTTTTATTATTAATAAAACTCCCCTAGGAGGATAGCATTTAGTTCTCTTTTTTGTTTCCTTTCCATTTTTCTTTTAGATAAAAAACTCCTTCTCTTTGCTTTCGTTTGAGGTGGAACACATCTTACTCTGCAGTCTGTTAAACATGAATTACATACTATCAAGGATTTATTATTTTTATTGATTGACATTAACATCAGAGGTATTATTACTTTAAAAGGTAATACCTTACTTTATGTGCTCTATTTGGTTTAAAGAACTGTACTCACTGGTAATTTCTCCTCATAAGCTATTTATTTTATAGCTATTTTTATTATAGCTATATAGTTATTTTTCTACCCGTGTCTTAGGTAAATTTTGGTCTGGGTTTTTTCTTTGTCAATTTTCTATTATGGAATGTTGTGTTTTTGTCATGGTCTAAAATGATCTGGTCTGTGGCATGCAATTTTGTGTGTCTGTCTTTTGTATTATAATTATTATTTGCTTATTGGCAGTTTAATAAATAACTGATTTGTTTACCCAAAAAAGTTTCTAGGACACGTTTGGACATCGCCATCATCAATGGTTCGTTTTATAACTCACCTGTTGATAACCTTAACCACTCAAGATGGTACGAAATGCGTCTCGCAGATCTAAGAAACGAGTATAGCCAGACCAGTTTTTAACTCCAATTTTCATGAAGCTAGCTCTCTAAAACACCCTGCTCTACGATGGGTGTTTAAACTTAATTGTGATCAAGTGTTTTTAAATTTTGGGACATGGAAAGAAAAAGATGAAAATTCCTTATTTTTCCTCTGTAAGCTAAGAGCAAAGGAGCATATTTTTATTTTTTTCCTCCGTGTCCCACATTCGAAATAGACGCTTTTCAGGTGCCTCGCAAAATAGGTACGAGTTAAGTAATGTTTCGTTCTTTCACAATAGATCTGTTTAGGTCACAGTGGAGGAAGAATTGTATTCAATCAACCCCCCTCAAAAAAAGTTTAGCTAATTGCTTTATTTGCATTCAGTGCCCAATTTTGTACGTCTGATAGTTAAAATAGTTTTAATCATAACCAACTACCATCAGACAGATAATCTCCCATGTAGTTTAAAACATTGTAAATGTGCATTATTTTGTAGTTCTTTATTTTAAATAAAGTGGTTTTCTATATATTTCTCTATCTAGCCAGATCAACGTGTAAAAACGGAATAGTTTATAAATTAATGTCAGGCTGGTAAAGGGTTGACCCAGGATATTAATAGGGTGAGGGAAAAAAACAATCCTGCCATTGTAAATTTTCAAGAAATGCGTCAAAAGAGACCAAACATGTAGCAAATTATTACACACACGTGGATATCTCACCAGTTAAATTCAAGCATTAACAAGCGTTTATTAGTCAGAGTTGTGAGCAGATTAGGGTAAACAATAACGTCAACAATTAGTACGTAGGCGGACCAGAATGACCGGAAACGACCGAACTGCATGTTCATCACCCGATAGAAATCTCACAAAGAATCAATTAAGATTAACGAATATCACGGTGTTTCTGAGCTCCGTGAATGTAAAATAAATAACATGGTAAACTATGTAATATTTGATAGTCGGGACTTGGTCGGATTATCTTTATCGGTTCGACGGATTTGAGCATTTCACAATTTTCAGCGATTGGTATGTCCCGTTGCTCGTATTATGCTCTAAACACGAAGCCAATACGTGTCCGACATACAAAATCAAGCGGGAATTCGGTAGGCAAATGGGTGGTGAAGCTATAATTCATGATCGCAAAGACAATGTCGACAGCTAGAAATTTACAGCTTAAAAGTTTATTTGTTTAGTATAAATGGCAAACTATTCATTTCATAGCATTCTCAATTCTTACAATAAATGATTTGATTGTGGAGGAAGAAAATGAAACTAATAAAAACTATGAAAATAGTATATAGTCCTTTTACTATAGCGTTAAATGAGTTTACATTTGTCAAGGCTGTTTAGTGAAGTTCGTCTCGTAAGAATCGATCGCTGAACCCTCGATTGTCAATATTTAAGGACAAGCCCAAGGTATCATCCCATGGTACCTAGAGGACGCGGTTTAGCCATGCTTCTTAGATGTCATATCAATGTATAACCAGTGTGTACAGACTCCCACATGACGAAAGATACCTCGGCACGGTGGTTTACCCAGACGTCGAAGTGAAAACAAAATATTTGTTTTTTACATCGCTACCGAGAAGAAGGATCGATCCGGCTCGTGATTGGTCCACGAGGTTTCTCCTTCTCCGTTCATCTCGTTTCTTCTCAGAATTCACACCGCTTTTCCTCCACAAAATTGTGCGTGCCTTACATCGATAAGATGATGATGGATTCAGTTTTGAATCTTAATTCTTCAACTTTGCACGTTTTACTTTCGTAAGTCTACCCTATGCAGTATATTAATGATTCAAGAGCTATTCTCCATTTAGCAATGGAATTTTAACAGAGCAACGGAAAAAGTTGTGTTCGACACACGTCACTATCTTCCTTTGTTATCCATACTTAATCTTTGCCTCTTACTTTTCGCATACATTCTTGTTTAAATCAAACAACCAATTCATTCAAACATTTATGGTATTATAGACACTGTTGTACATGTATGTTCCTGATTCTTCTTTGATTTCTTGTTTTATATAGGTCAACTTGTTCAAGTAGAATAACTTTTGTAAATTAATTCTTGTTTCTGATTAATAACGATTAATTGATTTTTGTTTAAAAATGCCAAAGATAAGTAAAAATGCAGTAGGTAACTTGTCTAAAAGTGCCTTGTTGGATATCGTTTGATGAAATATTCAGAATTTCAACTGCATCGACCTCTTTTTTTTTCTTTCTCAATCAGACTTGTTTTCTTTGTGATTGTTTTGTGAACAGTTTTGTTTTAATAAAATACCACGTAAAACTTAAGCCAAAGACGGAGAATTTTCTAAATTTACAATAGCAGACTAGTTAATGATCTACAGACCAAACTAGTGCTGAGTGTACTGTGTATTTGCTCATAAATAGTTCCCTTCCGTCATAATTTCTGCTTGGGAACAACACTATTACTTTAACCAAGTCCGTTATTTTAATAAATTTTAATCCAGTTATAAATTTGCAAGCAAACCCAAAATTTTATGTAAATAGCTATGAACTATTAAATCATCGCTTCCCACATCTGTGCTCTTGTTTTCTGACCTATGTCCTTTACTTTTGTAAAGGTTTGCTTAGTCAATAATCTTCCTCCACAATTATTTTCTCATCAACTTCTTCCAACAAAATTTGTCTTTTTTTGTCCTAACCCTATTACTGACGTTAATTGTACGATTTCTTAAGTCCTCTGTGTGATTACCTACAGCTTGATAGTTTACATTTTTGGGGCCTGATTCTACTCGGTTTTACTGCCCTTTATCACGGTGCAAAGCGAAAACGCGTCTGTCAAAACCAAACAGCAAGAATAGCCAAACCAAAATTCATGGAAAGGACCAAGCTATTTTATCAAATCCCTCTAGCCTGCGAAGTCACCGTTGGTCGTGTGAGCTTGTTATCAGACAAGTATAAAATAAAGTCAGATAAAAAGTAAATGTTTAAATTTTAATTTTGGTCGTTTCTTTGATCTAAAACGTAAATTTTAATTTTCGAACTCAGAGCCACATCTTTCTTTAAATTGGTTCGTTTGACAAAGCCTTAATCATTTGAATCGTCGAGAAGGTCAGCTTTGACCTTTAAGACCTTTAAAGAATCAACTTTAACATTTTGCCTTTAACAAGCTTTGTTGGTTGGACAACTTAATTGTTAAACGAGGTTAAAAGCTACGATATTTACAGACAGATAAAGCCACTATGTACATAAGTCATAAAGTTTATGTTTTAATGAAATCTTATTCATATTTCCGAAACAAAATTAGACTATTATACATTGTACGAAATAATCAACACAGGCACATATATTTTATATTCTACTAGACTATTACACGTTAGTTGCTACAATCATTTCGTGTTAGTGTTTAGTGTTTTCTTTGTTTTCGTTTAGGATCTGATGCAGATGCACAGGAACCCGGATCGTCATTTGGCCGATACGAGTTTTATCGCATCACTCCCACCGGGTGAGGGGAACCATAAACAGTTCCAGGGCCGGCTCTCAGGAGAGTCCGAACTTGCCATTGACCGACACTACCGCGATGACCAGAACATCCTCATGCCTTCAGGGCAATACCACTCTGGACATTACCATCATCATCTTGAGTACCGACACGCTGAGCATCTGAGGTAATTGGATTATTAAATTTTTAAGCAAATATGACATAAACCTAAATTATTTTCGACAAAATAATGTTTCTTATTAGTTTTAAATCTAGTAATAATTTAAAGTAGCGTTAATATTATTTTCAGTATATTATTAGGTTCCTTAATCAATAAGGGATGATCTATCTATTAACTTGTTACATAATATTTTATAAATTTCGTGTTTTTCAATTATTTCCAAATCTTTTACTAGGTTCAGCGATTTTTATTATACAGCGTACATATTTCATTTCGAAGTAGGTAGGTATATAGGTATATATGAGATAGCTTATAAAGCTGCTGCCATCGAAATCGGACTATAGGCCACCTATAGGCTATAGCTCTTATAGCTCACTTCTAGCTTTTGGCTTTTTATCAGTTTCCATAGCCTTAATAGCGGGTCCTCAGTAAATTTTTTTGCCCGTGAGTAGAAACCATTTCCTTGGCATGCAGTGACATATAATACTTATATATTTAAGTTTCCTTTTCTTCTTGCTTGAACCAACACAGACTGCTATCTGGCACTACTACTATTAATCAATGTCTCCAATTTCTATTGAGTCTGCAATGTCCCAATAGCAGAATTTAATTATCCTGAGTTTTGTGCGGCATTTGTGCAGAAGGTCTGGTGAGGCGAGACTTTCTTAACGATGTTTTTTGGCATCTGTCATGGGTTGATAAACTATAGGTTTAGGCTGCCAGGAGTCGACCTTGTGCACCGGTCTATTGCGCAATCTCCAACGTCTAGAGCTTCATTTATTTTAAGGATTTATACAAGATCCAAGCTTTGTTAATAGTTCCCTTGTGAATATCCTTCAGGCATTGGATTCCTCTTCCAGCAGTAGAAATCTCAGCCTGCAAAAGCCTTCTGAGTCGGAGGACATGGTCTTCTGTTTCTTCTTATTTCTGAAACTGCATATG
This sequence comes from Cimex lectularius, assembly GCF_000648675.2. Lineage (NCBI taxonomy): Eukaryota > Metazoa > Arthropoda > Insecta > Hemiptera > Cimicidae > Cimex > Cimex lectularius. The sequence goes on from NW_019394219.1 coordinate 4,320,900, forward strand.
CTTTTTCTGCTGCTATACATATGCCTTCAGGGTCAGCAGTGATACATTCCAGTCCTACCCTAGCTTTAGTAGAACTGCTTTAGTAGTTTCTGGGATGGTTCTTATTGAACTTTTTCGTATACCTTTGTCCTGAAATATTTTTCCATTGAATCAAAGACTTAAGCTTAGTTCATTGCCTGTTAGAACTACATTTTTGGCAATTTGCTAATCCACAAACGATACTGGGCCAATAGGTGTCTGTCGATATTAAATTCACTGCAAGAATGTATGCGATTGTTTTTAGGGTAGTGTCTACTTGTCAGAACTTTGGACAAAATATTTTAATTAGAAATCAGTTTTATTGGCTTCTTTTTAGGTATTACGGTCCTGGCGAACCCTGCTGTTTCGCACCCAACTGGGTGCGGGCCTATAAGGTTGTCGGAGATGAAATGTTGCCCAGCCCGGAGAGAGGCGTCTCGCCTGGACGGTACGGGGCCATCCCAGGTGTGCCTTCTCGAGCAGCGCGGAGGAGGCGTCCCAGCGACTCTGAAGAGGATATCGTCAGCTGTACCGAAGACTACAAGTGCTCTTGCGACCATCTCCCCAATGGAAATTACCGGCATCTTCACGAGGTCTGTTTAAAATCTTGATAAATAAAAATCGGAATGATTTTCCAATCGTGAGCCCATTGAAATACCAGATTCTTAGTTATAAGAGTTAAACCTTAAGCAATAGATTCGGTTTAAGTTTTTAATTTTAAGCATAATTTTACTATTCCAAGAACATTTCAGTTTGTTAATTTTTTCAATACAGTTGATTATTTTATTGACTAATTTAACACGAAGCAAGATTGTGCTCCACTTAGTTGTGGAGTAACTTAAACAGCTTAAAAGGCACTGTTAGATTTTTTCAGGTCTTCAGAATGAAGACTGGCTTGATTTCATTTATTTGTAATTAAGTGGTTTCATCAAATACATCGGGCTAACTGGAAAAACATGAAAGTCATATCGTAGGAACAGATTAGAACATTAGGAACAACAAGGGAAATGACAGTGCTCCATAACAAAAAATAAGGCTAATCAATTAGGCTGTTTTTTCTCGCCATCTTCAGTACGAGGGATAAGCAGGCCAAAATGACCAAAAAAGGCCAAACTATCGGTTTATCGCATAACGTAGAAGTAAATAGTCTTATGGTTTTTTTTTTTTTTTTTTTTTTTTTTTTTTTTTTTTTTTTTTTTTTTTTTTTTAATTTGCGGCGAAGTCTGGCTAGTGGTACACTATTTGTAGGTTGGATCATCAATGGATTTTGGTTTCGTGGTGTCCGTGTGTTTTATATAGATGAAAATTCTCGGCTTACTGTTGGGCTTTTAGGTAGCTGTCAGTACTGAATATAACATCTCACCTACCCCATATAAATTTCTACCATTATAAAGTACCTAACAACAATACAACAATAACTACAATACAATGAAACAAAAACAATCATTGTTGCTGCTGTTTCTCTGCTCTATCCTTGTATATTATAACACGTTGGAAAATTAAAATAATTTATAGTAAAGCCCGTGGCAAAGTTTTCATCAAACGTATTTTGAGCGTAGGGTTTCAAATGGGTTCCAAATGTACCACGTAGGTGTAGTTATGAAAAACTGTATTTGGATATATAAATTGTTGTTCGAAGAATTGACGGATACCCGAAAACGCAATTCCGAATTGGGCAAATCAAAATAAGCCTTTTAATTTTGAGGGTTTTTTTATTCGATGGTGAAATCTGGTATTTGATGTAGTATTCATGAAGGCTGAGGTATCGCACAATTACATTTGTGAGTTGTAATGGGGTAATTAATTACACTAATGCCGACTTCTGATGTAAACAGTAGCTTTCTACTAGCTGCACCATTCGGCAAATTCGGTCAAATAAGGTCTTCTTGGGCAGATAACGAGTGAGTAGTATCATCTGCAAACTTGGATTATAGATCGTGGTTACAGCATAAGTGCTGGATAAAGCTTAAGGCACTTTTAATAATGGCATTTTGTAAGTAATCATTAGCAGGTATGCTTCATGCTGAGAGGTGTTATTAATTAAATTTCTTAAGTATTTCAGTAGCTTGTAATATAATTTAAAGAGATCAAATTTAAAACTTATTACGCTATTTTGTCTGTTCAAGCTTGTTTAATTTGTGCTAATATACGGCCCTTCTTATTATAATTATTTAACGAGTATTTTTTTAATAATGACAGAGTAACACTTCTTATTGAAAAGGTGATATAATATCAAGAAATTCGGTTTTCTATTTCGAGAGCAAAGAATTTATCTGAACTTAGAATTCAGAGGAGTCTCGTGATGTCGAAGCATCCAGATATCAAGAATTACGAGTCCAGTGGGAATTTTCTTTGAAATCGACATGTCTCTCGGATCATATTTCAAAATGGGAATACGGTAGGGCGGACGGTTAGCAACTCATTCTCCATAGCTTTCTAGTTTTTTACGAAGTGCGAATAATCAAAATTCTCTGTTAAATATGTCCGTACTACATAATAATTATAAGACAGACATAAAGAAGTGTTAAAATCATTGTTACGAGTAATACAGCAATACATTTCTCTGTAGGTCTTCAGTATTAGAAGCATCGACCACTTTTTCACTTACGAGAACTGGTTATGGCCTTGAAAAAGAAAGTAAATTTAGTTGCTGCTGTCAAGCTTTCTTCCTATTTTAAGGTCTTTATCATGGCCTATATTAATTTCACATTATGAAAAACATACTTGTGCAATTGATTTAACAATCAATATAACTATATACAGCTTACAAAACAACCTTTAATATGTCTACAGATTGACATTTTTAAGTGTTTTTTTTTTGCAGGCGATCTCAAATTTCCTTGAAGACCAATTTAGTCCCACTATTGCCAACGACTGTAACATTATTGCAACCTTATCCCGGTGGTCCTCCTCTCGTTATTAAAAACCTCCTTTCTCAAAAAAAGGACAACATTTCCAACATTTCAGGTCGATCTAAAAAGCGAACAGAACGTGACAATGCTCTAGTAGTAATTCTAAATTTTCAGGTTCAAGTAACCATTCTGATAGTAGATCCTGTGAATGTGCTGCGAACATGCTGGTTTAATTCATATTGCAAAAATCAATGATTTAATGGAAAAGAACTTTATTTACAAATAGAAAATACTTTTATTTACTTAAGAAAGTATAACAACAATGAAAATAAAAACAGTTCTTATGAAGCATTTATTTGTAAATCGTCTGCTGGAAGCAATCGTCAGTTGAGAATCACTAAAATAGAAGATAATATGTACATACAAAAATAATAATAAACAATTAAGTAAGCAAAATAAATTAAATTAAAACTTCTTTTTATTAACTTTTCAATATAAAATTAACGATTAATCAGTTCCCCGAGCGCTCTGCTGTACTCCAGTGCACTCTTTGCAAAGCCAACCAGGTCTGAACGATCCTGGGAATTTGCGCTCTCAAAACTCTACTAGTTCCCAAAAAGAGAACCCGAAACTCCGAAAGAATTGGACTGCCGGCCAAAACATGTAAGAGGCCCTACCTCGCACAAGAATTACAGAAGGGTCGATACATACCATCTCACAGAGGGGAATAATTAAGGTAGATAAGTTCGCACCTAAGTTTGAAGAACCAAGTTAAACTGAGAGAGGACAAGTTTAGGTTATTATTGGACAAGTCGAAAAATTCCTTTGAACGACCAAGTTCTCTGTAGAGCCGAAATCTACTGGATCTAAGAGATACGGTACAACGCACAAAATGCCTGGAACTAATGGACGATTCAAAAGCCGATAATTTATGGAGCCTTCCTTCATGGTTGTTAAAAGTGAATACAAAGTTAATATTAAGATCTTGGGCTAGAGCAATGAGTACCTTAAACTTAAGTAAATTAACATTAATTATCTGAACCGCTGTAATTTTGGGAAGTCTGTAATCAGGCAGTGTAGGTGTTTATAAAAGTGGAGTGTGAAGGTGAAAACATATAAAAAGACAGTTTCTAAGTATAACACATAGTCAAGTGCGAAATTCGGAATCTGAAATAATCGACGAACAAAAAATTAACAAAAAGCTTAAAAGATTCGACTAGATGGGACCGCTGATACCCCAAACCTGAGAAATACAGCATACCATCGAGTGACACACTGCCTGCAAAAATTAGATTTATATTTAAAACACTGTATGATTCTTCGTAATATAATCCATCGTATTTTGGAACATGGTCTGCTTAAACATGTCTATATGAGTACAGCGCTGAAACTATTTATATGCTAAAAACGTTTTGGTGTTATATTTATATGTTACAATTAGTTTCAGAGCTTTTAAAAACATATCGTACTTGGTTGGGAAAAGTAAGATTTGAGTTTAAATGTGAATGAACTTTGATAAAGAAATCATCAAAACTACCTAATGTGGGTTACATAATATTCTGGATTTTGCGGTAAGTAGTCATGCCTCTTCATTAAATGAAGACTATAGTCCGAAGCGAAACCGTGGGTAAGCCATTTGTTCATTTTTGTGAGGAATGGGTCACAGTTGCAGCTTTTAAGGCTCAACGCGAGCGCTCATTCTTTCCACTTTTCAGTTTTAGGATGATGAACGACAGTGCGAAAGAGCTGGGAACCGCAGTTTGGTCGTGTATGAAAATAATTCTGTTCCTAGTACATTTTTTCTGGTTTCATCTAGCAATCGTTTATACGATTCTTGTGATGATGATGGTTATGAAGAAGAAAGTTCCAGGGATTGTTATTCTACGCTATTTCAGTTTAATTCCGTTACCTGTTCTGTACTTTGTATAGGTAGTGTTAAACTTACTCTCTATTCTAGTTAGGTAGAATATTTCATATTCCACAAGAGGTTTGAGTCCTGGCAGCTTCTAGCTTTTCTTGCAATAGCATCGGGGTTTTTTTCCACTTTATAATAGTGTTTTTCTACAAACTAAAGAGAGGTGTTGAAACAAAATTAGAAACGCACACAAACCACGAAAAATACGGATTATGAAACATTAAACATGTATTACAGCTTATAAACATTTTTATTACTACAACATTGTTTATTATAACTAATAATGCAAAATTTTAATAATCGTTTGTTGGTATTATTAATAGATAGACGTATTACTCGAATGCATATTATATTGCGCCCTTTAAGCCTTAAAGCACAATGGTAAGTCCTAGTTCATCAAGGAACTTTATTAGTAGGGCCGGTTTCAGTGGTTGAATCTCTTCTTCGGTTACGTTGTGTATCCCAAAAACTTCCTCCTGCTGAGAAGCGAAGCACCACAGTTAGTTAGTAGGTGTATTGGTGTCTCCTCTGCTTCTTTGCGGAATCTGCATGTGCCGTGTTGAGTTATGCCAATCTTCTTCAGATGTCCATTTAGTCTGCAGTGACCTGTTAAGAATCCTGATAGGATTCGCAGTTTTTTTCTGCTTCCTTTAATACATTTTGTTACCTCTGTCCTTCCAAAGTTGATTATGAGGTACTTGATTTTTTTTGTGTACGATGAGTGATTTCCATTGTTCTCTCATTTTCTTTTTATCGTCCTGCCTGAGTTCTAATTGATAGTTTGTACACCTATGCCAGAGAAAGGCTTGGGTCCTATCACCAGTACAGCAGCTTCTCTTCTTTCAAGGACAACCGATTTCTATTGTAGTTGCCTTCCATTCCCACATGTCCTGGGACCCACCAGAGGCTGACTTTGTTTTGCATACCTAATTTATTTAATTTGGTTCATCACCATCTTTGAGCTAATGGTGTTTGAACTTAGCGTTTTGATGGCTGCTTGACTATCTGACATGATAGGTATATTATTGTTTTTGTACCCTTTGTTCAAATTGAATTGGGCACATCTTTCAATTGCGTAGTCCTCAGTTGGAAAATACTGGTGTATTTTCCCATGGATTTTGAATATCTGGTTCCAGGACCGAATACTCCGGCACCTTGGTATTAATATGAGACTCATATGAATAATACATAATGCTTGACTATCATTAAGAAATGGGGATTTTCATTTTAATAATTTTTTACATTTTTCGTCATACTTCATAATTATAGCGATCGTTACTTTCGTAAAGCCCCCATTTATTGATAAACGGTATTGGTATAAACAAATAAGTAATAATTTGATGGGTCAGTTTATAGTTACCATTGTCATATTCTACATTCTTTATCACTGAAAGTGAACCCTCGCAGAACGAGATTTTTTTCCAACCTAGGTTAAACATGTTTAAATTGTTAGAAAATACTTAATCTACAAAAATTGGTCTTTGATAAACTGTACAATAAAATATTAGTTCCTCCTTTACTCTATAACCAAATTTAAAAAAAACAGTCCCTCCACGAGATTTAAAATTAAAAATGGTAATTTTTCTGAAAGAAAATTGGATAATATTTCTTTTTCCCTTCATTGTCTCTGTTTTTTTTAATTTTTGTTTTTTTAACACGGGCCAGCCATGAATAAATATTTTCTTTGCCGTGGGTTAGGCCAGTTAACGTTTTATGCATCGGCGTTTTATTTTCCACGCCACTTCGGTGAGAGTAAGAGTAAGATATGGGTATACTAAAATCACCTATTCAGAGTGTAATAAGGAAAGGGCGGTGGGCTTAGTTTTATAGCCCGCGGTGTGATTTGCCGGGCGACCGAACTATAAAGCAAAGTCCCGAGGTTCCTCTACTGTATCTAACTCACTCAATCTTGCAAGAAAAAAACCTTCGGTACCTTTTCGAGAATAAAATTAGTTCTAACGAAATTAATGTAACGTTGTTTTTCTATATCGATTGACTTACCAAGTGGAATAGAGGAAAACATCTAGCAAATTGGGACTATTTGCCACCTCTTTAAAATATAAAATAAACGTACACTTAATCTTTTGTTCATTCGAAAACACAATTGTTGCTTTGTACATCAATCAAATGTATTTGATCAAGTATATAACTCACTCAGGTAAAGATCGATAGATGTTGTTTTCGCAGTTTCTTTGTAGGATAATTTCCGGTAATATTGTTTTATTTTCTGTCCTGTGGAAGCTTCTGTCACATTTCCTTAAGGAAGATGTTTTTAGTCGCGATGAATCACTTAGCACTGTTCTATCTAGCTATAATCTTGCTTTTCCGGTAACCTTTGAATTTTGATTAACTTTTTGATTAACTTCTTATGTGTTTTTAAACAGCTTTATGGCTTGATATTACAAGGAAAGGACACGCTGGAATCCCTGAAAACGAGAAAGCAGACAAACTGACCAAAATTGCCAGTACAGCTGGGGGTCCCAATTGTTGGGCTTTAAACGACATGCTCCGACATCTAAAGGATTATGAAAAAGCAATTCAACAAAGGAGAGAAAAAGTATCAGTCCTCTTTAGTGGGCAACCACTATCGTCTCTTGTTTCCAACACCCCAGAAGAATAATGTCTGGTATGCTAAAGGAGGTAAAAGCAAAGCTGCTCGATCAACAGGTTGAAAGTAAACCATTACATTGGCGGTGCATAGGTAAAAAAGGCACAACAAACTGTGAAACGTGTGGTGTAAGAGAGGACGCACCCCATTTGTTCCTGGAGTGTCAGGAGTTCGAAGAATACAGAGAGGAATTTCTGCAAAAAGTAGACAGACATATGGTCTTGCAGAGGCCTTTTAATTTTTACACTCTCATATCATCAGGAAACACGCAAGTATATGGTCTGATAGTGTAGTTTCTAAACAAATGCAATCTAGAGGTTTAAGGAGATGCTTAAGATTTGGAGATGTCAAATTTGTAAATTATACATAGCGTATACCCAATAACAATATGAGAAAACATAGTTGATGGAAATACCGACGCCAAAAAAAAGTCCTTTCGGCGATAAATTGTTGTTGAGTTAAAATAAAAGAACTTTAAATTGTAAAACTTACGTAGTAAACCTTACAGAAAGACTGGATGAAGGTAAACGATTCCAAGTGTCTGCCCTCCTTTGTATCGGCCACATCCTGGATCGTCTGTCTGACGTTTTACTATACCAACAACACGGAAGGTGTTCAACGTCTTAACGTAGTTAGCAAACCCTGCTGACAGCGACAAGCGATTTATACTATTGAAACCTCGAGTTTTGCCCTAGAGACATTGTGGAGAGGCTGTTCTTCCTGATACTGAGATGTTTCCTAATGTCACCGTCGAGAGATTTGCTCTAATGACAACGTCGAGAGACTGGTTGTAGTTACACCTAGAAATTTTCCTCAGTGACGTCTTAAACTCTTAGGAATAACGGATTCCTCCGGACTCCTGATCCAGAGTCACAATCAACTTGCTCTTCGGTGTCGTAGACGATTATGTTTTATTGCGCAGTCCCAGTATTTTGCAGCACATTTCAATACTGGCGGTGTTCAAATATTGCATAATACATGTTTCATCTTTACTCGCGGATTCCGTCGAATATATACATTGTTTTATGTTTTTAACCTTTGTGGATTTACCTATACAATAGTTTAATAGAATAATTTACATTACGTGTGTATATAATTGATAAATATAAAAACAACGAAAATCACTGTTACTATCAAAGCACCTTCATGTAGACAATAATTTGCGCACCTAATATTTTCCTTCCTTTTAAGGCATATTAGTCATCTTGAGGTTTATGAAAACCTTTCAAAGTTTGTGGGTAACTAGCATTTTCTCCAAGTACTTTAGTCATTTAACTCACCTCAAAGGAAAGTTTACATAGTCAGTACAGACGCACAATTATATGAAAAGTTTGCGGACAAGGAAATACTGTCTTCACTTCGGACACTGTTATTAAACTTAACTTTTACAACGTTTGTTTTAAACTTATTAATAATTGGTTTTTGTGTGTACTCTTCTGGGCGTCCCGGGGCATAACTTATCAAAGACGAAGCAGAGGCGGGATGTTCGTGAGAGTTTCTTGATGATAATAGCAGGAGATAATTAATTGCTGTAACGAAACGGTAAGGAAGAATTATTCAACGAGACATTTCTATATACTACTGCTTTTCATTTCAAAACAATAATAAATAATTAATATAAAGTGAAATAAATTTAGGGACCCACTCTTAAAAAAATTTAGAGACTGTGCCTACGTAAAGCGATAAAATGAGGAAGTGTTACTCCAGTTTAATGAGGGTAGATATTCAAATAAGCCCAGTAGTTAAATCGATGAACAAGGGTGTAATAACTTACCGACGAATCCACTGTTTGCACAATGAACGGGAAAATTTGCATTATTCATAAAAAAAGATAGAACGAAATACATAAATTTAGAATGATAAAACAACTAAAATTTCTAGTGTTCAAGCAATTAAAATTATAATTAAACTTGTTCTTTTCATCAACTACGAACATCATAGTTGGTTAGTCTGTCAGGCTGAAACTAGAGAGAACTGGCAAAATTATAATTAAACTTGTACTTTTCATCATCTACGAACAACATCGTTGGTTAAGTTTGTCAGACTGAAACTAGCAGGAACTTGCGGTCAAGATAATCAAAGACAATCTACAGATGCATTCTTCTTGTCACAATATTCTATACCAGATTGATTAAACGTAAAACAAATAACTAGTAGTTTGGGCGTTTTTGGTTGTGTCAGAGGTGTTTCAACTTATAATTTATTAAGAACAACTTCAGAAGTCCTTTTGTCTTACTTCACTCTGCTTATATTCCTCACCAACCAACACCATTAACCTGTCAGATATTGCCCTTAGCTATTATATATATATATANATTTTTTTTTTTTTTTAATCTTTCCAACTTACCAATCTGTCAACCTTTGTTTTTTCCTTTCCTTCATCAATTTCATCTTTGAAAAAAAAATTAAAAAGGCATATACGCCACTAAAAAGGGTATGAAATGGAGTACGTTTTCTGAAATTTGCTGGTCTCTAGGTTTGGAAATAGTAGATTAGAATCACCATAGTAAGTTTTTCAACTTTAAATTTTTTTTCAAAGTTCTGCCTACTAATATGCTTATTTCACTACCGTTTACAAGTTTAGTATTGATTACATCTTACTGGAAATTTAACGTAGTTTTGAAAGGTATCAACGGATTTGTCCATAAACCTTAAGTTTTGGAGTTGTCATTGTTTATTTGAAGCAGGGTCCTGAAATTTTAAAAAATCAGAAAAAGTGTAATAACTCCGAAACTGTTGAGATTCGGACTATGTTAATTAGGACTTTTTGGTTACATTTTGAATATCTATTGGCAAAGTTTGGAACACGCAGAGGACTGGCGATGATTCAGCTGTTTGTTGGCTTTTAAACTTCCCTCATATATGTATATATATAAAACAACAAACAACATCATCGCCGGTCCTCTGCGTGTTTTTACTTCTTTTCTGGTCTTTCAAGGCGTTTTTCAACCTGCAGTCATTACTAAGGTAAGAATGTATGGGCGGTTCCGTCCATCCTAGTCAGGCTATGTATCAGACGCATTTTGGCTTGGTGGTTTCTTTTAGCCTCACACGGTTTACATACTTGTCCAACCAACAATTTTCAAATGGTGACGGTAATTTGTGAGATATTACATTTTTTAAAATTGTAAAATGTTTGGTCGTTTACCCTGTCTAAGTAGCTCTCTATCAGTCGCGTCCAGCATATTCTCCATCTAAGTTGACTTTGCTGTCTTACCTCACTTTGTTTATTCCTTGGTAACGATTAAATATGGCAATATGCCGAAACTTTTCTCACTGACAAAATCGACTAGGTTAGGTCGACCAGGTTAATCAGAAATGTACAAGCTACAGGTACATCGAGAGAAGAACAAAATAGTTAGTTCGAGGTAAATTCTACTTATTTCAAGTCTTCGTGATCAAAAGACTGTTATGGTACCCATCATGGTTGTTATTTACATAATAAATGGAAATATACTTTTTTTCTATGCAAATTGCTTATTTTATTAGGTACATGATTCCCGTCCATTATTAATTAAATTTTGATGTCAAAAAATGTTTTGGGTGAGGTTTGACAAAGTAATACCGGTTTTGACAAATGTCTGAGGGCTTATCAGTACAAAAGTTTTCAGTCATTGTGCCATTGTATCACGTTGATAAGCTGACAACAGAATAATGCGTCAACCCCGGGATCTCGCTGGCTAACAGATGAACCAAGTTTTATTAAATGATGTTTATCATTTAGTTTTGGATGAATTGCGGACCCGGAAATTGAGGTTTGGAGGTTACGTAATTTTTAAAAAAATCAATTATAGGAAGATGATGAGTGTGAAATTTTTAATCAACAATAATCTAAAAGAGTTATACGTAGAGTATTTTCTTCCTCTCTATAACATTTATAATACGTAATATTTTGTTTGTATTAAAAAAATCACCAAAATAGAATCTTTTTGGACATTGCAATAAGAACCTTGCTTTACCACGATTAACTTACAATTTACCACTGTCCTGCCTGACAGTTTGATGTATTTCTTTGGCAGGGCCCTTGTTTGTTCGCACTCTGCGACAAATGGACACACGTCGTTTCCCTGGCAGGCTACGATTTACAACCTCTCTTTGAAAATCTTAACATTTATTTTTCTTAATTCTTAACATGTTTCCGTTTTTATCAACCTTTACTGGATTTGATAACTGAATATTCCTTATGCCTCAGAATCTTGCGGTGTGATGGAACAAGTTTTACTAAATTTAGACAAATAAGAAATCGACCACGACGATTAATGTGTTTGGGATCTGGTTTCTGGTCAGGTAGAGAAAGAAGTAAACTCTGTGATCACTTGCCAAGCTTTCGGCCTTTATATGACCATCATCAGGGCAGCATCCTATTTCTCATATTAACATTGCAGAATGACGAAACAAAACCCGACGACATCGACTACGAGGATAATAAAAACGTTATGCGTCTTATGCGTTATGCTTTTTTATCGACTGGACCTTCATTTTGGGAGACCACTATCCTTGAAAAAACTGAAAAAACTTGTCTTAATTTCAACTTAACCAACCTTACGATCTCGTAGTCGATGTCGTTGGGTTTTTTTTCATCATTCTGTAATGTTAATATAAAGTAATATAATAAAGCTTGGCAAGCGATCACAGAGTTTACTTCTTTCTCTACCTGACCAGAAACCAGATCCCAAACACTTTAAATTTAGAGCACCAGCTGGTGGTAGATTTGGAGACCCATATTCATAATGCAAACTGTTAGGAATTTTCCTTTACTCCTCTTCCAGATATAAATGATGTACCTCATGTACAACCAATAAACCCTAGAATAGAGTTGGTAATGGGTGCTGGCCAGTATAGGGTCACTTAGTGGGTCCGTTTTAACCAAATTGTCCTCCTCATCTTTCTCTCCACTTTTTCCATTCTTCTGCAATTAAGTATACAAATCATCAAGCAGAAAATCCGCTAGAATGACCTAAAAACCTATAATACGCTGGTTCAAAATCTTCCTAGAAGTTTTAACCAAATTGTCCTCCTCATCTTTCTCTCCACTTTTGCCATTCTTCTGCAATTAAGTATACAAATCATCAAGCAGAAAATCCGCTAGAATGACCTAAAAACCTATAATACGCTGGTTCAAAATCTTCCTAGAAGAGCATATTTTTAAACACAATGTACAACGTCATTCTAGGAACACTAACTTTCCTCTCTCATGGAAGTATTCCATCATCATTCGCATTCCTAAAACCCCCCATCCACCCAATCACATATTCTCCAACAAATCTCTGATATCTGAAATCAGAATGACGGCTATTTAAACATTAACACTCATCTTTGATTCATATAAAATCAATCCTTCTCGCTTATTCGGCTTCGGACCCCATCTTTCAACGACCCAGCAAAGTTTCAGAGTTGTTTTGTCTTTTTCCTCCGCTGTCGCTAATCAACAATATTGTTTAGGTTGGTACCTATGTGGTCCAGGTTTCGACTGAATGCGCCACCCAAGCTTCTTTTATAAACGGAATATATTCCTACTCACTCCTTGTTACAATATCGTTGAATTCAATTTAATTTATCAGTGAGTGAGGTGTTGCGTGGAGTACTCAGACATCAGACGAATGCAACCGGTGTCCGTCAGGCGGTATTGCCGATCCTGTACACCATTTATCGTACTGACTTTCCTAAACATACCAATGCCAACATTTCGCGTATGGTACCGCCAATTTGTCTTCTAACCTATCCTATTAAAAAGTTTGGTTCAAAAAGTGCACATGGAAGCAAAATAAAAATACGGAAAAAACAGTCTTGCCCTCACTACATCAATAACCACGAGCGACCTCTCGTCAAATACCTACACTACCTAGTCAGCTGAATGACCGAATCCCCACACAAGACTTAAGAGACAACATTACAAAAGCCTTAGACATCTTCGAAGACTCTTAGGGCCGAAATAAGTTTTTATTTTCAAAACACGACTAACCCTATAGGCAATACAATACTACGACCACTTTGGACATACGAAGTGAAACTGTGGAAGACAGCCAAGACATCCAATCCCTTTGAGTGGCTAATGCCGGCAGGCGAAGCAAAAAAAAAATCCCCACCGTACCCCATTCTTCCAACCCAGTCATCGATGGCCTCGAGACCTCGTCACTTAATCCCTTATACGAATGCCAACGTTGGCTGGTTTCTCTACCATTTGTCCTCCGTGAGACAGTATTGTGATCTGGGAAAAAGCCCATGTCATATGAACGACAAATAAATTATTTTAATAAAATGTTCATGCAGATCTCAACTGCCAAATTTTAGAAACGATGTATGGCCCTTGGTAGAAATTATGGTTTGGAATATGGTTTTATAGGAAACTTTCCAAAGAATTAATCCATTGCTCTAGTTAATTTTAATTAGTTGAATTTTAATTAAATGGGTTAATTTCCGTAGCTCCTTTTTCATATTTCATTAAATTGGAATCAATAACGTAAGCTTCGTCGAGCGCTATCGTTGATCAAAACTGTCAGCCGTGATATACTGCGACAACAATACGGTGCATTTTTTATTGGACAAAGAAAAATTGAATAAAGAAATAATCATAGTTCACCTATTCGCTACTGTGGAAATTTCGTTTGTTTGTTTTTTTTTTTTTTTTTTAAAGTAAATAAAAGAGCTGAAAAACGCTTGTGTTTGATGTTGCTTTTAAATAAATTTAAGGGAAAGAACGTAGAAGTTTTTCCATTGTTTTAAATAGCCTTTTTCTTTTGTCTATATTTATTTAGTTTTGCTTCAAAAATGTGTTATTTGGAATAAACAATTTTGCTGTCAGGTTGCTTAAGTTGAAACGGTTTTCAGGTAAACTTTGGCCCCAAAACAACCCAGTCAGATTATAACTGGCACAAAACTGCTATTGAAAGAAAATCGATAGATGAAAAGGGGATTATACTGTCCCACGCAGCGGGGAAGATCTGGAGCAATTTTCCACCATTCCGCAAGGCCGGAACAAAGATCCAGAAAATAAGTTTGGCCCATGTTCCACTCACAGTGCAATAAGCCCGCATTAATAATTCGTTAATCCCGAAAACCCCCTATTTTATCTGCCTTAAACTGGCAGTCTCATAACAGACTCATTATGGTACAGGTTTACCATATTATTAAATCGTAAAGTGGACGGAGAACGTTTAAAAATTAGCTGGAAAAATAAATTATCATCCGCCGAAATTGTACTTTTTATGTATGTGCTTGTAAATCAACCCTTTAAAAAAAAAATCTGCCACTTTAATTTGCTCTATTTATATGAAAAGTAAATAAGCCGTATCTTTTAATTAAGTTTTAAGTATGAGTTTGGTAGTTTCGTCACTTTCATCTTCCATGATTTATGAATTCTCTTTCTGTCGCGGATAATTAATTAAATCATGAACTACTGTATTGTAATGATTAGTAATAATATAAAGTAATATTTGTAATGTATTATACTAGATAGAGAGTTATTTATGCATTTACGGTATTATATTTTTTTCTCCTCACACATGCTGCCAATGGAACGTCTTATATAAGTGTTTAATGTAATGTCGGTCGAAAATTTCATCAACTACACTGGTTTAACAATGTTTACAATAGAATTTTGAATTTTCGTTTGCCCAGAATTTTCATAAGAGTCTAAACCTAAGCATACACAGTTTATCTTATGAAGTTTGAATGGTGACTAACAAGTTCCTGTTAATTGCGATGTGATTTATTTCCTTAGATTTCCTTCAAACCATATAAGTTCAAACGTTTTGTTCATTACTTTATTTGGTACAATTAATTTATCACTTTCGCTGATCAATCAATCCTATCAATACTATGTAGGTCTACTGTTGAACCCTTATGATTATGGCCATATCGTGGAAAGTACGTTTGTTCCCACGAAACTAACTAATTTATAAATCACTTTGTTTAACTTGTAATCCTGATGTGTTTTCCTAGGCCATTACTAAATTGAGTAAATTTTAGACTATTTGGACAAAAAAAATCATACGCATTATCATTTTAGCTGCCGTTACAGCTTACGCCAAACTAAGAGGCAAGCGAGGTGTGTAAATTATTGTAAAACAATTAATATTTACGTATTTATATTAAATATTTAAATGTTTATTAATATTAGTCATTATTTATTATATAATAGTGTGAATAGTAGTAGTGCCTGTTGGAGCAACAAAGTAGGAAATTCACAGTTTGTCGGGTCCCTCGTCGGCCTGGAGAAGGTGACCTCCTCGAATCGGGTGACTGACAAGTCTCACTACTAAATTTAAAATAAAACTTGCCTAGTTGACTTAAAATATAAAAAAAATCTTGTATGAAATAGAAGAAAAGTAAAAGAAGAGAAAACGTCTAATCCTTAACTCGTGCTCTATGACACAGTCTTTCTCTTTTTCTTTGGATTTCCAGCAATTATTTTATTGCTAATGTAGTAAAATTGCACAGATAGAAGTATTATTTATCCATTTACGTTTTCATAGTCAATTGACTAAGTTACTTCTTTCAATCAATTAATTATTCTTTCTAAGGTCTTGGTTGAGATAAAAAAGGCAGTCACGAGCGAATAATATAAAAATGGTAAAAAGAGAGAAAATTCGAAGTTCGGAATGTGTGTGTGTGTGTGTGAGAGAGAGAGAGAGAGAGAGAGAGAGAGAGAGAGAGAGAGAGAGAGAGAGAGAACAGAACTAACTTGATATAAGGTAAAGAACAAAATCCTGATTTATAACGAGATCCTTAAATCAATGTAGTATAACATTCAATTGTAGGGCTGTGCCAAAATGTACCATAGCTGTTTTTAAATATGAAGAAAAAATATGATTAATGATATGTACATTTACGTCTGAAAATATCAGACATCTTTACTAAGGTCACAAAAGCAAAAACTATCGACCCTATGAGACAATTGAAGAGGTTCAAACACTACAACTTACTTCCTACACTTCAGTTAGAACTTAAACAATAAGGACACCATTGGGTGAAAACTAAATTTAACTAGTTTTATATATACATAATAATCTGTAAAAAATTAATGGTTGGTCAAGTTCATTTTTAATTGATAAATCGATTATTTATTATTAAAAAATATAAAAAATATTCACTCTATGTTTTGAGGTCACCATTCCTACGACCCACGAATAGCCGTACAAATAAGAGTATAAAAATGGAAAATTGTTTTGGAATAAGAGTGGAAAAATGTCCTCAGTTACGAATGTTTTATAAAAAAAAAAGACGAAAATATTGCCCTCTGGACCCACGCAACTCGCCCATAAATACAAATAGCAGTTGGAAATATAGTAAAATCCAAATCACAAATTCCAATTAATCAACTATGTAGGAAAAAAGTTACAAACAATAATATAAAAGTTGAGTCGAAATTACTGCTCCACTCATCTTCATGAAAAGTGCAATAGAAACTCGCTCATAATTTAAATTTTAAAGGTGGTCTTGATTACAGTTCAATTATTCTTTTATTGTAGTGCACAACGAGCCCACCCACGTATTTATCGAATTCAACCAACAAAAATCCACCCGATGTTTCGGATTTTTTCGATTGTGAAGGTAAACCCAACAAAAGCACCTCCATACAGTACACCGATCTGATCATCTACCAGTCTTTTGGTAAATTCGACCTTTTGTTAAGGCAATTGTCCCACTCTAAACCCTGGGCCTATATACAAAAGCTTGTACCGATAGTACAATAGAAAAAGGAATTCAAATATTTACAGAAATCGTTCGAATTCCTCGTTCTTCCTATATCGAAAAACGTGTTCAAATTATCTATACAGCAATGTCGACAAAAAGAAAAGTATCTCTGGCAGATGAGTTTACCATCTGACAAACAAAACCACGAGTAAGTACCCAGATGAGGGAAAAGTGGGAAAACTCTAGAGGTGAAGACACATATAACTTACGATAAAAAAAAACTCTCACCAAAACTGGTAAACTAACTGCTACAGTTAAAGAGGACAAAACTTCGAAGATAGGACCGGTTATCTCAGAAAACTTGTACAGGATTATGCAATGAAAAGGAAGAAAGCTAAACCGGCACTGGGTCACTTTCAATTTCGGCGGACCCAAAAAGTAAGTTAATGCCGCTTCAGCATGACCATCAACTTTAATTTTATTTTAACTTACACTTTTATAAAAGCTCATCAACAGGTAAACCTAACCACTTTCTGAAACATATACCGTGGAATATTTTTTATTCAACATAACCACAAAATCAAAGCAAGTAATCAAGCATCTCTCCAAAGTAGACGGTATTAATTTAACCAATATTGAACGCGATACACATCTCCATATCATTTATAATTTATTCTCAAATCATGCATATCACTAAAAATCATGTCAGTCCTAAAAGCAATTTTTCCTCTCAGCTATCTAAAAAACAAATCGTATTTGTTTGTTTTTTATGCAGCAATTTTCAGAAGAAATCACTGTCCTCTATAGTAATGAAATTTAAAAAGTTAAAAAAATTATATGAAAAATTATAGTGTAAATAAATTTTTAAATGGTGCTACATATCATTTTTTCGGGGGCTCGAAACGGTAGAAGCCGTCATATAAACTCTCGAAGTTCCGGTTGTTGTGAAAAAAGCCTATAAAATACTTCGTGTGCGAATTCAGGATTGCTGAGGTCCCATCCCGAGATCCTACCAGTGGTTTATTGTTATCATTTCATTATTCTCTTTTTAAAAATACTACGAAAAATCAATTTTAAATAATTCTTAGTGTAATTTTCAACCATTTTATGATTAATCAAATCTAATTTCCGTCAATATATCGATACAATTGTATCAAGAAAACCATCTTGCGTTCAAAAATAAAATGCTTTCAGGTATACAAGAGTCTATCTTCGAGGTTAGACTCAATTCCCTTTGATATTCTGCAGACGACACGTCAAGCAACTCCTACGCAAGCTTGGAAAATCCATATTTAAAAAATTGAAAAATAAATCCGTCTCTGAAAGAGTTAACCTTGTAAAACGACAACGCATCTTTACATTTCACCCTGCCACTTGGTCAAAAAGATACAATATTTGTTCAACGAGTCCTCAGTAAAACGTAATTGCCTTTATGGGATTTACATTTGGGGCGGACACACGTCTAAAAGCACGGGCATTCAAAAGAAGATTTAAAATGCTTTATTTCTTACATCATTTACTTTACATATCCGTTATGTTGATACAAAAATCTTTAGTGGCTATTTCTGTATGTTTATATTATTAGGTCAACTCGACAGACGCATTACATCAAACAGAACATTTCTTTCCACTATTTCAATGCATAATGTTTGTAACTATAGTAGAATTACTCGTTAACCCAACAAGCCAAATCAAAACGTACGCATACATACTTGTTCATGACGTAGGAAACCGCGGTGGCCGTGTGGTTAGGATGTACTATTCGCATTTACTACGGTTCTGGGTTCGAATACCGGCGCCTCATAGCTTTTTATTGATAATGGTATGAAAAACATATTGAAAAGTGCTTTGAACCCTCATCGACGACACCCAACTGGTAGTTGGACGTTAGCCCTCCTGCATGAAAGGAATTACTTTTACTTGTTTGATTGTTTCTGATCACCCCCTGATGTCCCTATTTCCTCTGCCTTGCTATGTCGGACGCGTTTTTCATTTTGCATTTTCGGTTATGAGTCTTGCCGCACTCTTGTAGACCTGACCAACCATTCGAATAAGGAAAGTGAAAAATACGGGTTGACATACCTTTGTACTTATTGCAACTTAATCTACAGCACCATTTATAAAAAGAACGGAAACTGTAACAAAGATAAACGTTAAAAATACACCTTAATCAAACCCGTACAAATTTAAACGGCCTGTAAAACCTTCATTTATAGAGCGAATACAAAATTTTCAAATAAATTCTTTATTACTGCACCGTCATATATATCACAGCGATGACGCCGTTCTGACCACATATTGATGGAGATTCCACTATCAAAAACTACTTTTAACAACCGTCATAATGCCTGGGTAAATAATTTTCCCATCGAACAAACGGGCAAGAGAGGAGAATAGATATGTTCCGGGAATGAAAAACAAATTTTTTATCTTGCTAACAGTCATAATAAGGGGTGTTGCACTAATAGGATTAGTATTCTCGGAACAAGAAGGATAATTAGCAGTACAATTCATCGTGATTTTTTTAAATTAGCTTTTTCCTTTACAATTTATTTACTTATTTGCGTTAAGTCTTAACTTCCTACTTATATACTTACATGTACATGCCTCTAAGTGTATGTGTGCATCAGAGTGCATTGGAACCGATCATTAAAAAACTAACACTCCCACACATGCAATCTGATCTATAAGAAAATCAAACTTTTTACCTTTGCTTTTCTTTTTTGTCTGGAGTAACTACGACCTACAAGATGCATTAACCTTTATTTTCATAGCCCAGAAAACGCACAATCCTTAAAATAGTTGCACTTACTTTTTGCACTTTCAGGGGTTCCTTACCTAATGCTGTAACATACCACTTGTTCTGATATCTCTACTGTTTCATGACAGAGTCTGCATGTTTCTATTTCAGTTTTCCTACTTTTCTAAGATAGTAATTAAATGGGCAATGACCAGTTTAAAAGCTTACTTTTTTCTTCATTCCTGCTTGCTGAGAGGAAGAGGTAGATTTCTGTTACTCCGGTTGAGGTGTTGACAAACTTGAATGTTGGTCAATTCAACCAGTTTGTAGTAATATCTGTATTTATTTGTTCAGTGGGTGTGCAAATGTGTGGTTCTGTTCCAAGTGGTATGATTCTGTTCCTGAATCTGCTAGTTTGTAAACCTGTTCGTTCCATTCAATCTACTGGTATCCTGGTGCCGACATTAGTTACCTGATTTCGTTTTTACAGGAGTTGGAAATATGTTAAGAATTCCCAGATTAGCGTGATAGTTGATGTCCCAGACATTGAGTTGAAAATAGAAGAGTGTAAATCGTTCAGTGGTGTTTGGCGTTCTGAGAATATGTACAGGTGTGCACTTTTAGTCCCTTTTTAAGTACTTCTTGTGCATATAGTTCTATCGCAAGGATCTCAGCCTGGAAAATGGATGGTGTGGGGACAGAGGTTTCCTTTGGTCAGAATTTTGGTTTTTCACTTTTGCCTATACTACATGGTTCAAGGTTGGATCTATCTATGTACTACGACCATTTTGGCAACACTGCCTTTAAAAAGTGAACCTTCCGATACTGCTTTTGAGAAGTTAATAAACAAGTATCTTTTCGACCGAACACGTGTTGCTTTTGTACCTCCCAGTGTTCAAGCCAAAGTAGCTATCCCAGGACCACTCCCATTGATGAAGTTGGAAAAGTATGCATTGCACCTGGAATATTGACATGCAAATCTTTGTAATTCTTTTTTCGGAGTTTGCGACAAGAGGTAATATTGATCGCTGGGGTGCCAGTGGTTTAAAAAAAAGCTCACTTGTAAGTTTGTCGGGTTCGAATGCAGGGCCGCTGAATTCGAACCCGGGAACTTTACTTTACACTGATGAGCGTCGTGTCAACGCCTAAACTGTTGCGGTGACAGACGCCTCCTTTCTTCACAGTTGTCGAAATCCTCTGGAATAATATAATGGATGGAATATGGATATAATCCTACGTATCTTACTTTGAGTGAACTTTCAGTGAAGTCGGCCGCTCCTTGTATTGATGTGAAGCTAAACAAAAGAGCTTAAGAATTTTTTATGGTATATACGCTGTGTACATTTCTCCTGATTTAGTCTTGTACTTCACTTTGTGTACCAAACATCGATAAGCACAAGGTGTTCTTGGATGTTGCTTGGATAGAACTCTGGTAAGATTTTTAGGTTTAGATTAGGTTAGATAGGGTTAGAATTTTAAAACTGAGAATCACTATAAATCCCATTTTCAATATTTTTATACGTGTTATTGCATTTTATGGCTTGTCATCGATGTTGTAACAATTCATTAGGTTCTAATTAGTCTTCTGTCGCTTTTTTTATCACACCGATCACACCGCTGCCCTTTCAATAATATATACAATTTCCCTAGTGGTTTAGTTAAGACGGGTGTTGTATCGATCGACGCTAACTTCCATATTGCCTCTCTGACATCCTCTTCTTTCCCACCTTTAGAGCACTTTCATCTCTTTGTTTTATATATTTTATTACAAAGTATAATGTAATGTGTATAATGATATTAGTGCAGGTTAGTGTCTCCGTGCGTGTGTGCGTTTGTCTAATAACATGATTCCAGAATATATGCACGGGTTGGCAATCTAACTAAATTAAACATATAATATATTTTAATTTATAATAATAAATTATTTTAATAATTGAAAAATAAATTCAAACGCGTATTTACCGTTAAAAAATACTGATTTAATTATTTTTTTGAAGAAATATTTATAAATTAATGTCAGCAGATTTTAATAATGAAAATAGTTTATAAAAGATATCGAAGATAAATATCTCGCAATATTATAACCATAAATCTCTCATTCGGAGCATAGAGTGTTTAAGAGATGATTAATTCACTTCTCAAACAGAGATTCCGACCCGCATAATTGAAGGGACCCAGGCGTGATCCCTGAATTTAGAGGTAATCCCGTTTATCAAATTATTTTTTGATTGTGTATTTTATTGATTGGCAGGATTTACCACAAAACTTCACACATCCGGGCACAATTTCGTTACAGAACGAAAATTCGATTTCGTGTATCCTACCACTATAATCCTAATGGTCGAAGATTATTTTTAAACGTTGTTATTACAAATTGTATGAAGATTGATTTGTTAAATTTTTTGGGTGATACTAGGCCAAAAAATTACTTAGATACGCGTCTGCCCGTTCTTTTCAAGGAGTTGTACAAGTCTAGAACAAAAATTTTTAAGTAATTTAAATATGGTTGGCCTTCATTTCATAGTTATCGTATATCAGTCAATTTATTTGACGTAGAGTAAAAAAAATAATAAGGAAAACGTAAAGCAGGATCAAATTAAATGGAATTTGATATATAAAAAGTAACAGAAACAAAAAATCTTACAGTAAAGTAAAGTAAAAGGTTTGCTCTTAAGAAATCAGATACGTTTTAAGTATTTTTTAAACCCTTGAGTATGAATTTTCATAGCATTTGTTGGCCGGATTCGTCAAGGGAAATTTTTTTGCTCGCTAATGTCCGGTATTTAGCTTAAAAATTCATAACACCCCTGGGTTTTATCCAAATTCAACGTTATTACAACCGTTAGAAAGCCTTATTTATCTTCATTCAGCCTTTCTTAACAATAATTGGATTTTTAGGCATTATAAATGAGATAAATAAGGATGAAATCAACAAAAACGACCTCAATCATTTTATATTACGTTTTCACTTATTTACAAGGGACAAATGATATGATGTGAATTTTATGAGATTCTAAACCCCCTCTAATGTCTCCTGCTGATCAGTCGAGCCGGTTTTAAGTTATTAAATTTTTTGGGAGTTTCGAGAAACAATCGCAGGCATTTAGAATACAACGAATTTAAGAAAACAGTCATTTTTTTAAACAAAATTAAATATACATTAAAAAATATATATTATAATAATGTAATATGTATTATAATCTCCTGGTGACAAAATTCGAACTACATATTGAAATACAGCATACAAACATAATTATTGTGTAACCAAACGACACAGCAAAGTAGGTGCATATTATTTTTATATCTTATGTAAAACAACAAATCGACTGGCATAATAATATTTTAACATATTCAACGTTCAAAAAATTATGTAAATTGTATTTAAAAAATTTCTCAGATCCTACGACCCATTGGCGAGAAGGTTAGGACACTTATCTAATAATAGTAGATTTAATATCAGTTTAATATCGTCAGTGCAATAAAACAAATTGTGAAATTCCTTCCTGGAGATCTACAAGGAGCATAACGTGCAGTTTGGTCATTTTCCATAGTATTGGTCCGTCTATTCTCGCTATGTTGGTCTGTCAGGCGTTTTCGATCTTGATATGTCCTAATCTTCTTCGGTTGTGGTTAATGATTGACTTGAAAAACAATCAAATTATTGGATGGTTTAAAACAAAGTTAATAGCATGGAAAACCGTAAAAAACAGAAAGTACATCAAAAACAAATTAAGTACTATATTAGATTTATATTTATATATTCATATATATTCAAAATTGGATATGCCACAGCCGAACATTGATCGCTCAATGCTTTATTATTAAGCAGATCTGCTCAGTGTACTCAAGAATTAATTAAAATATACAAATGCATTTCAAAAATACTAATTTAATAAAAACATAATAAATAAAAGCATTCTAACATAAGTAATTGCAAAATATTACAGAAGGCTGCTTGTATTATTTCATCTCATATTCGCACAATATTAAATAATTTTTTAACCTGTTTATTACTTTTAATCAAATTTACCCTTAATAATTCTTTAATAAAAACAATCCTAAGCAATAGAGAGTCCAATGAAAGGAAACGATGTACAAAATTACATTTTAATTCAAATGAGAACTTTATTAAAGGTTTAATTTAAAATTCAGAAATAAATAAATACCAAATGAACCAAATATGAGCATTCTCATGCGGATTCATTATAATTTTATAAGAACATTATTTCATTGTTAATTTTTGCCAAATCATATTTAATCGTTTGGGATCCAACCGTCTCACAATTTAAAATATTTTGTATTATTCCTATTCTTACATTTTTTTTTCAAAACTATTATTTGGATTTAACACAAGTGTTGTGTAAGTGAAAAATAAATTATGGTTGTATTATTTTGAACTTAAGAAAAATTGTCAGTGATAAAGCAGAGTACGGCAAGCTCAACACTGTAGGTGGTGAAATTGTGCATATTCAAAAGATTTTAAAAAATCGACCCCAAATTATGTAAACAGAGAAATAACAAGTAAAAATTACAGTTTTTTAATTGTTCTTTACAAAAAACTAACGGAAGGTTTACTAAGGTAAAATATTTTGTTGAGTGGATGTGTTTTTAGTCGTGTGGGCGAACCTAATGCAAATCCTAAATTGGCAATTTTGTCTGACTGAGGTCTCGTTGCATAAATGTATTCTTGGGCACGTTTCACGGTTGAATGTAAAGACGACTTGCCACTTTTCATGGTTAATCTTTTCCAGAATTAGATTTATTTTTCTATTTTTAAAACATAGATTTGCCAAGCTTGCATAAGTTTTAAAGTGCCTTAAAGATTATAATTGTGCGTAAAGTCGTTGTTCTATACCTAAATATATTTATTTTTATTTTACGAATCAACTTTGGACGTTTTCCTGATCCAAATATCTCCTAAAAAAGTTTTTTTTAATATTTAGTATTCGCGGATTGAAATCGTAATAAATATAATAATATTTTCCATACAAGGATTACTTGATGTTACAACTCCGTATTTTTAGAACGAACTGGAAGTGACATTTAATCATTTACGTCGTAAATAAAATTGAGGGGGGGGAATCGCGACGAAAAAGGCCTATGTAATGGAATATTATAAGAGTTGTTACCTGGGAGCTTCAAAATTGCATGGCAATGGAAGCAACTTGTATAACTATATAACGAAAACCATGATTCTTAATTAAACTGCTATACAGACAGGCTTGTTGTGATAGCCTATTTATTATGCAATTTATTCAACAGCCCTTCATAATACGTGAGCATTGGGTCTTATTTAACATTAATCCGTTGTAATGTTTAACTATTTTTTTTGTGTTTTAATCTATGATATTTTTAGTGTTATTATATATATATATTATGCAGGGTGGGCGACCAAGACCCGAGGGGTTAAAAGCCTAGGTAGGCCTGTACCCCATCCCTAAAAGGTCCGGGACTTGGTCGGCTCACGAGTCCTGCACAAACCTCTTCGACCTGTTTACAAACCCCAAGATTTTGGACCATTTTATCTTGGGGAGTGATTTGTCAATGTCCTCTCCTTCAAAAGTTTCAAATCTATCCCTGGCATACCTATCACATTCTGCGAGGTAGTGTCGAGCCGTTTCTTCTTTTATTTCACAGAAGCGGCAAAAGGGGTCTGGTAGGATACCCATTATGAAGAGATGTCTTCTCAAGGGGGAATGGCCCGTTAGGATACCTATCAGCCTCCTAATTCCCCTCCTTGAGTTAGAGAATAACCATTTCGCTTCTTTTGGTTTGATTTCCTTCAGAAACTCCTTCGATTGCCTATGTCCGGGGGACAGATTCCATTCTTTCAGGAATTGTTTCATGCCCCAGCAATTAATACTCTCTTTCGCTGTGCTTATAGAGTGGGGTAATACCGGTTGTGGCCCGACAAACGCAGTATTTGAGCCTTCTTTGGCCAGGCTGTCCGCCTCTTCATTGCCATAGTGCCCCTTATGAGCTGGTATCCATATGAGGGTTACCCTATTCTCGTACCTGGTAGTAATCCTATTAATAAGTTCAACGGTTTCCTCTACCAGCCTAGATGTTGATAACTCTTTTTGTAATGACTTAAGACTGGCCTGACTGTCGGAAAAAATTCTAATATCTTTTCCCTTAATCTTGTTATCCATGAGTGTTCTGCAGCAAACATTGATGGCCCAGACCTCCGCCTGAAAGACTGAGGTGTTATTACCAAGAGGGGAGGAGATGCTGATCCCTAATTTAGGTATATGTATTCCAGCACCGCTTCCCTTGTCCTTAATGAGTGAGCCATCGGTGAAGCAGTCTAGGCTACGATGGTCATCATTGGCACTATAGTTGTAATCACAGGGAGTAACTACCTGAAAGTGCTTTTTCCCTAAAGGTGTTTTTACCTTTTTATCGCTAACGCTTAGTAGTTGGTTGTTGACCTTACTCAATAAATGTAGAATTTTCGAGTGACCTATATTATTTCCCTTATGGTTCCAGCTGCCTTCACTAATTAATCCATAGCAGCTGGTTAGTGCTCTTACCTTAACCTCTATGTGTAGAGGTGTAGTATTGGTTATAATTTCAAGTGCTAGGGTGGGTGTAGTGGGAAATGCTCCCGTCATCATCATGCAACCTAGTCTTTGAAATGATCTTAGCTTGTTAATATTCCCTTTATTATCTAGCCCATTCCACCATACTAGGGCTGCAAATGGAAATCTAGGTAGTATAATTGCGGTATATATCCATTTGGCCACCCAAGGTTTGATACCCCATGTTCTACCAACAATTCTCCTATATTGCACCATAGATACAGTGCCTTTCCTGTGTATATTTTTAATGTGGCCTTTCCAATCAAGTTACCTATCAAGCGTTACCCCGAGGAATTTGATTGAATCCCTTAATTTTAATTCGATACCCTGAAATTTTGGGTTTTTGAAATTGCCTAGTGTTCTTCTCCTGCTAAACATTATCAATTCCAATTTTGCTGGATTAATTGAAAGACCTTTATCACAACACCACTCAGATAACAACCCCATTGCCTCCTTCATCAGCAGTGAAAGGGTCAGGGGATCTCTACCCGTGATCATTATGGCACCATCATCTGAAAATAATTGGCTATAGAAGCCTGAGTTATTCAGAAGCTCTATTAAGCTATTTACTGTGATCAACCACAGAAGGGGGACAAGCAGCCTCCCTGTGGACACCCTCCTGTGACATTGATTCTCAGAGTACTACTACCTAAGCACATATTTACCATCCGTCTCTCTAGGTAGGTTTTTCACCCATCCTGTGAGGTGTGGTCTACATTGTATCTATTTAGTGCTGAAATAATGCAGGAAGTATCTGCATTATCAAACGCCCCTTGGATATCAAAGAAGCATCCTAACGTGTATTCATTATTGAATAATGATTTCTCTATCCTTCCTACTAGTGAATGCAATGCAGTTTCCACTGAATTTCCTGGTAAATAGGCATGCTGATTGGGATGTATCATGGTAATAATTCCACAGTCATGTCTAATATATTTATCCAGGATTTTCTCTATTATTTTAATGAAAATAGAAGATATACTTATAGGTTTATATTATTTAGGTAATTGATAAGAGACCTTACCTTTTATTAAACCTTCATGTCTGCAGGAAGTGTTGAAACAGTAATTAACAGTAGCAGATTTAAAAAAAATTAACGTTGATATTTTTAGTATTGCAATGATGACACATTATATACAATATATGGAATATTTTAGTTCCGGGGATTTTCTTAACAAAATCTTCTACCTTTCCTACATGTTTTCTATCAATTTCTATATCAGGGCAAATTCTCTCAAAATATTCTGGTGTAAAGATTGGTTTTATGTTAAATTTAAAAAAGATAGATGAGATTCGACAAATAATCTTATCAATGTAAAAACATTTTAAGATCTTGAAAATCTGTGTAGACAGAATAGAGTTTCTTTTATAAAATAATTAAATGAGAAAGAAAGGGCAAAGAACAAAGGAAAAAAAAGGATAAATCGGTCCGGCCAATTCGCCAACCAATTAACTTCAAACTGTAAGAAAACCCGAGTGCGCAGGGATTAAGGATTAAATTAAAAACACTCAAAGTTATGATTACGGAACAATTATTTAAATATTCTGCCTCTCGGCTAGCTTTATTTAGCTAATTAATCAATTGTATAAGACAAAAATTCTTAACACAGGGAAAAACATTGCAACATCATCAAAAACAATAAAAGTAAAATATTGCTCGGTGACGGGCGATGAAATCTTTGGTTTAATAAAAAGGGGAGTGTTTCATACATCAAATAATTAAAGAAGGGAGAATGAATGAAGACTGAATGAGGAAGAAAAAAAAAGAGGTAGAAAAAAAGTGAATTAACTCCAGACGAAGAGAAAGCACTATCGACTAGGATTATGGTTTATTTAAGCCTTCAAGTAAAGATTCTTAAAGTCATGATTATGAAACAATTATTGAATATGTTATTTGTCTTCCGGCCTAACCTGCAGTGCATAAATTATAATATATATAAATTATAAATTCTTAACACAGGCACACTACACAATATGCATCTTAATGTAATGAGAGCGTTGGAAGGATAAATAAAAATAACAGACAACAAAAGAAAACCAAAGAGAAAAAGGGCTTACGCGTTAATTAACTACAAACTCTCAAATAACCCTATTGAATAAGATTATGGCATTAAGTACTCGTAAGTCAAGATTGCGTAACATTTATGTGGTTGATGTACAACGGTGAAAAAAAAAACACTTCTGTTCTTAAAACGTCCTTACCAGGGGGGGGGGTGTTTATATCTATAGCTACTTAAAAATTCAGACTTACAAATTATTATTTAATTAAACTTTAACCCTAGCGGCAACAACAACTTAATAAGTAATTTTTGTGTCTGATAATTTTCCGCAGTCTCATCTTAGACCGCGTAATAGTACCCAATTCTACCTGAAGAAAACAGACTTCAATAACAAAATAATAAAAAGGAATATTTTTGGTGTTTGATGATGTCTTACTTCACACGAACAATAATCAAAAATGTCAATAATTTTATTTGATGATGTTTCGTTCTTACTAACAGTCTTTCCATTCTAGAGGAGGACTAGTGACTAGTGATTCTAGTGGGCTAGTGCTGGACCTCGATTTTATGTCAGCTCAAAACTTCAGTTTCCGTCCAAATACGTTTTATTTTATAAACACAACTTTAAATTTAAGAACAGCAACATAAAAAAATAAGAAATCTTATGTGTTTGGTGATCTTCAGTCCGACAGTACTCCAATCCTATTAGGGGTGCTGGGCATCGAATTTGCAACTTAACACTTCAGACCTTCCCTATGCATTTTTTAAACAAACGTTGCACTGGATAATAGCTACAACGATAGTTTTAGTATTATTACTAATTCCCTAATTTCGTGGTCCGCTTGACGAATTAATATATTACAATTATAATTGTTGAATCTTTGTAAAGTTAATAGGATATATGCAATTTTCAAAAATGGTTGGGAAGTTTCCTCAGAAATATATGACATAAAAATTTTTATATTTAATCCGATATTAATTTTATTTGGAGTTTGTAACGAGTCCCAATCAGTCCTTGTTGCAATAGTAGTTCATAATTTAATTTACTCTTATTTACTGCAAAATCCGAAATAATGAACGGTGATATATTATTAATTAACTGCCAAATTTCATGTGCTAATGGATATTTTTTATTATAGCGTAGATTGCAAAGCATGAGAGCTACAGAATACCACAGGGATTGTATCTTTTATACTATGAAAAGTTCGGATTACGAGTTGTGATGAGCCATTGTTGCGGTAATGTCGGCAATTACGTTTATTTTTATAGCTACGTGACTAGAAAGCCGACAAAACGATCCGAATTTACCGTTTCCCTTATATATTATAATTGATACCCAAACAACTATTTTAAAATGTAAGTCTATTCATGTTTTTCATTTTTCCGGTTGTAGTTTTAGATATTTTTTATATGTTTGATTTACCAGCATGAAATTTAAGGATAATTATAACATTTATTATTCCACTTTCCACTATTTCTCCCCCACAGGGCGCTAAGGGTCAACACTTCCGCAACACACGCAAGTGTTGCAGGTTTAGTATACACAGTGAGTTAATTCCTCCCCCCACCAATTTTTTATGTAATAAAAAATTTTTTTAAATCATTTCTTCCCGGTTGTAGTTTTAGACATTTTTTATAAGTTTGATTTACCCGTATAAAATAATTTAACAATAATTATAACAATTAAGTAAGGTTTTTTAGTTGAGATGAAAAAAAGTTAATGGCACGAGCGGGATTCGAACCCACGATCTTCGGCTAGATACGCCGCTGCTCTACCACTTGAGCTATCGTGACCTCGATCCACTCGGACATCAACTNCTCATGGAATATTAATTGGTAAAAATATGTAAAACAAACCATATATTCAGTAAATTCACTAATTTCGTGGTCCGCTTGACCAATTAATATATTACAATTAATTAAGGTTTTTAGTTGAGATAAAAAAGTCAATGGCACGAGCGGAATTATTACTAATAATTTAGTTAATAATTTTTGTGTTTGATGATCTTTCATTCCAACTGACAGTCTTTCCATCCTATTGGGAGTATTGGACCTCGACTCTACCGACATACAGCTTCTTGATACTTCAGGCATTACTATTTCGATAAAACTGTAACACTAACAGTAACATTTGCCTAGAATAATTGACAATATTTTTTGTAAATTAGGATTTTTATTTTTTTAGAGTGATACGCCTAAAATAGAAATTCTTACGCATGAAATCACATAGTTCTTTTAACAGGGTATTTTTAGAAGGGTTTTGCCCTTAGTGGTGTCCCTAAAAGATACACCGTATTTAAAATAAAGCCTACTTTATTTAGAAGCACATAAAACACCATTTCCTGGGGACAACAGCCGGTTACTTGGTACCGTTAAGCTTCCTGGAGGATTAAAGAGGTTTTATACTTTATACGGTCAATGCTTCCTTTTAATTGTCATGCGAGGATAAAAATACTCTCTATACTACAGTAGCAACGAACCCGTGGGAAAGTGATGGCGGTACACTAAGTACCCAATTAACTAAATACACATGAATATTGTCGAGACTATGGCATAATATTATCAAAGTACCTCATTGATACTAAATTAATTATCTTTGTCTACGTTTATGTGACGATGGAAGGATATTGGGTATCGGTGGTCGAATGATAACGTATTGAGGTTAATGTAGAGTTCGTTACATAAAATGTTTTCACCTTCTTCAAATAATACTCCGCTAAGAAACATAACTACGATGATTAACAGAGTTGTTTTTGCGCATATGTATTCTCTTTATTTTACTTGTACAATTTTCTAGAAGGATTAAACACAGAATCCGCTCAAAATTCAAAAGTTTTCTCTATAAGACAAAATAAAGCTTAACAGATTATTTTTTCAAGTTCAAAATAACCTTTACTTTAACTTTCATATTGCCCAACACATGAATAGCGGTATTGCAATTTTTTGTTTCACGGCAGAGGTGGTTTTAGCTTTTCCGCCCTAATCAAGTCAGGGACAAAGCTTAAAGTTTAATTACTATAGCTTGTATATGAATACCCTGTTGTTTTTCATCGGTTTTTTGCTAAACCATCATTGATGGAAACTCAATAAGACAACAACGTAAGAATTAATGGACAAACATAGTGGCCAATAAGCAGTTGTCATTGTTTAATCACTATTAGCTGCTATTTCTTTGATAACTAATTAAAACAACAAATAAGTTATATTTAAAAGAAAGTAATTATCACCATAAAAACTAAGTGCTTGGTCGTAATACTAAGTGTCACGTCTTCGAAGTATAAAACGTTTAAAGTGAGGTATATGGTTATCAAAAAGGTAATTAATGTATGATGCATCATTCTTAAGAATTGGATGAAGAGTTGCAATTATATCAATGACCTTCTCCTTGAGGTCATGAAACTTAATTTGGATCCCTGTTTTCCTGATCGGCCTATCCTTTCTGATTGGTCCTCTGGGGTATGTTTCAGAATTTCACGTATATATTGATGATCGAGGAGTATCAAAATTCAACAGTATTCCATTGTAAAACGTATCCTCAGTTCAAACGTGATGAAGTCGACAGTAGCAGAGTGCGATGATGTCCAACAGTCCTTAGCTAATGGCATGCAGTGCTGAACAGGGATAATGTAATCTTATCCTTGATATAACTAGTAGATGCGTGATGGAGCTATACGTTCTTGCCTACTGTAACACGATAATGAAGAGAAATGATCCGTTGTCACTACAAGAACCCTGACCGATCCCCAAATATTAGCATTACCTATAGCCTTACGTTAGTACCCTGCTTGTTTATTTAACTAAATTACACAATAGGTGCGTTTTTATATACCGTAGATGAAGGGAGAGAAGAGGTAACCAGAAAACCTCTTGCACCTCGTCAGAGATCTATTGTGCCCCTCTATTTTTGGTAGTACTCAGTAGTCCGTTTTAGGCTTTTGATTAAATTCCACAGCCTGGCTAGTGGTTCTTTGGAAATGCGGTTTTTCCTGCCTGAGCAGTAGAAATCTACGCCTGTATAAACCCTTACGATAACACAGAATGTGTTCCACAGTCTCTTCGTTTTTTTTTTTTTTTTTTTGGTAACATTAGTACAGCCTTCTAAAGCGACAGTTTTCAGTCTCATGACTTAGCAAGTTTTATTAGTTTTATTTCGTTTGACTTTCTGTTATTCATCCATAGACGTCCTTAGATGTGTCCAATTTGTGACAAAAACGTTGGCTGACTGTGTTTAGAGCCGAAAGTATGTGGTCATTATATAAGGACCCAGCGAGGGTCAGGATATTACAGTAACTGTCTCCCGCCGGTTGGTACTCCAGTTATATTTTGACTAAGTTTTGAGTTGCCCGACTGTCAGAGAGTATGTTTATCTTCTTAGAGTAGGTTACAAATCTTTTAATTTATCTGTCACATGTTCAATTGCTATAATATCTGACTGAAAAACCTTAGCGTAACTGCCTAGGTTATGCTCAGTTACGTTTTTGGATTTATTGTTAGGTCTCCAGCTCCTGTCCCTTCCTTGGTTTTAGTCGGTTTCTAAACACAATACACATTTCTGATATTACTAATACCACCTTACACATACACTAAAGGCACCGCCGTAT
This sequence comes from Cimex lectularius, assembly GCF_000648675.2. Lineage (NCBI taxonomy): Eukaryota > Metazoa > Arthropoda > Insecta > Hemiptera > Cimicidae > Cimex > Cimex lectularius. The sequence continues at coordinate 4,353,851 of NW_019394219.1, forward strand.
AATCCAGGCCAGATCTTGCCATCACCGCCAAGACCTTCAGAACCCCTTCCTAAGAGTTGGTTTACAATGTAGCTAATTAAATTCAATACCTCTAAATCCCCAAAACATAACCTTTAACCTCTGTCATATCACACTCTAACCCTAAGATTATGTACATTTACATAATCCGGTTGGTGAAGAGGAAAATAGGGCTGCCGTCAAGTCAATTTATGCCATACTTTGTCGACTTTCTTTCTTCTGGAAATACTTTCTTAAGTCAAAAGGCCTCTTTTCCTTCTTCTAGGAAGGACCGACTCTTTCACATTCATTGTCTAACAATTTCTTAGCATCCAATGGTTTCCACTCTTTTCATTAAATGTTGTGTTGCATTTTTTTCAATTTAGCGATGAAATTTTGCATGAAAAAATGTTAATCTACTTTCTGCGGATCTGGTTTTATTGCTGGTTTTATAGACGAGAAGCCGTAACGCGTCTGACAGAACTAAACACCGAACTAAAACTAGCATATAGAAAATTGGCGGAAACGACCAAATTAAAGGATACTGTCAAAAAATCGGAACAAGAACAGAGCAATGATAGAATGAAAATACTCGCTGAAACTGTGAAAGCACCCTGATTGTTGGGAAAAAGTTATGGCCATTATTTTTACCCATGTTATTGCACTATTAAAATGTAGCTAAACAGGTTTTTCCCACCTAGAGTAACTGTATAGAACAAACAAAATATCCAAGACATCATGACATCAAATAATTCTGTAATATTGCAATACGACAATAAAATAATACAGTACATTGTTAAAATTAGGATAAATAACACTAATATTTAATTGAGAGCGTGACATTCTGCCTAATGAATTTGTACTACTGTTGCAGGAAGAAGCAAATAAGTATCCTCCGGATGTTACTCAGAACAAACAAGAGGTCACCTTCTACCCTAAACCACCCGTATCTGCTACAACTTCCACATCGACGACTTCCGGTGAGAATACAATTTGCTTAAAGCGTGGTTTATTAAAGCAGATAACTCCCGTGTTATCATTATTTTCCCTCTCGCTTTTGGTCATTTCCAGTTGACTTGAATTGACAAAACCCTTCCCCATTCCATTGATATTGGCTCCCGACGAGTTTTGAGCGGTTCGAACCCGAGTTCTTTTGCCTTGGATACGTTTAGCTTATTAAACAACTGGAGAACTTTGATGAAATCGTAAGAAGTTATAATGGAAACTATTGACCGGAAATTTGTTTGAAACCGGGACCAAGGACCCGAAGGGCTAAGACTCAATTATCCCCTTGCAAACTTGCAACGATTTAGCCAAGCTGGGATTATAGTAAAATATACATGGATTGTACGCAACAATCTATGTCGCCAGTAAACACAATCAAGCTAATAACAATACGGGGATATTAATCTAATTTATTACATAAAAGCACTGGGTGTAATTTGAGAAACAATAAAATATCCCATTACGAAAACTTTAATAGCTTATGAGTTGATTAAACTTTCATGATGACGTATTCTCTGGATTAATTCTGAGTGTAACGCAGTAAAGTTCATTAAATTTGAACTAAACGGTTGTCGAAAAATAGGGTTCTTCAAAATAATTCAATTATTTTTTTGGTATTTTGACCAACTTTTCCAAAGCAACATATTTTAATAGTTTGCCACTCCAGAATAGTCTATTATCGGTAGATGAAATCACTTCAATTATTTCAAATATATCCAAGTCAACATGTATAGTTTTTTACGTACCATTGCGCTTATATAATATTACTAATAATGTGTAGAGATTAGTGACCGTTAATCGATAGTTATTCAGATATCGTGAGATGAGGTCGGGTGTGATGTAGGTTTCAGAAAAACATTTTCTTTATCGTGCCNTGTCCCTGCCCTCCTGGCCTATCGCTCTCTGTCTTCTTCTCCCTACGATTAATTCATCGTCAAGGCAGTTTTGACCCATCGTGGTTGTATGCCTTTATAATATATTTAAAAAAAAGATATGTTATGTTCTTTTTGTTTTTATAGCTTAGTAAAAAAATAATTAACTTTTTGATTAAATTCAGTTTTTCCTTGTTTCATCATGAATTCCCATCCTATTATATTTTCTACTTCTTTACTCACTTGAAAGTTTCAAGTTTTTTTTCTCTGTTTCAGGCGCTAGTTGCATTCCAGGTTTCAGAATAAAGGTGAAACAGCGGTGGATCGTTTTAATGGCAGTGATTTTGGCCGCTGTTGCTGGAGTTGGCCTTCCATTAGCATTGAAAATTCAGGCGGGTGCGACGTTTGAAGAAAGGCTTGAAATTGCTTCAAGACTTTTACAAGACGTCCCACTCATCGATGGGTAAATAGATAAACAAAATATATATTATTTTTATGCTCAAACATATATTTATGTTTCCGTAAAGTTGTCATGTTTCACATTTTTTTATGTCGACTATAACTTAACAGTATAGCACTTTAAACATTTTAAATACATCCATTATATTTCGTGGACTGATTGATCAAATAATTTCTTTTAAAATAATTTCTTCAAATAATTAATCTTTTTATGAAAAGTATTGGTTGAAATTAAAAAGTTAGTATCACAAGCGGGATTCGAACCCAAGACTTCCGCTTAATACGCCGCTGCTCTACCACTTGAGCTATCGCGACTTCGATCTACTCGGACTCCAACTCCTCATCTCAACCTACAACCTTTCGAATTTTTCCTCCTTTTTGCCATTTTTCAAATGTCGTGTAATAGCTCATGTAGTCAGAGCAACGGCGTATTGTATTGAGTGGAAGGTCGTGAGTTCGAATCCTGCTCGTGACATTAACTTTTTCATTTCAACCAATTCCTTACATGAAAAGATTAAAACATAGCAATACAATTTTATGAGCTTTCTTCATGAGACGTGTGAGGTAATGATGTATCAGATTTCAGGGTCTGCCTATCACGCTGGTTTAATCTGTCGGACACGTCCCGGCTTATTTAATTGTTTGTCAGGGATATAAGCATGGTGAGATACGATAACAAGCTCAACACGGGATATGGAGATATTCGCCGGAGTGCGAAACATAATCGTAATCGATACGCCTGACCAGATGAACAGAAAAGACCAAATTAAAAATACAATTCAAACAATATGATATTTTATTATAATTATTTTATTATTATTTTATGACAATAAGCTTTGCAAAAATTACCTTGCAATAATTGCAATACGTTTTTTATTCAGCTTAATCCTGACTGTCCAACTACAAACACTTTTCAACAAATACAACCCGATCAAATAGAACTGAAATCTGAAACCACTGATTATATGTTAAATAGTTTAAAGATAACCGGCAATTATTTTCGTCTAAATAAAAAGTTATGAATCTAGTTTAAGTATTAATTAACAGATAAGGGGCCAAAGTAGTTATAAAATAAAATATTGCTGGATAGCGATTTTAATTAGGTTTACACTCCGTTCAGGGTGCTTAGTGTTTACGATTAAAACGGTAATAAAATATTAACTTTATTTGTCGTTGAAATCCATCAACGGTTGCAAAGTGAACCTGTAGCTTAATCGTCTTCGACCCTGGCTGGAGGTTTTTTTTTTCTCTCAGGCGCGTTTGGGCATTTCGCCATATTCAGTCGTCCGTTTATGTAGTCAGTCGAGTCTCTTTTATACGCTTATAAATAGTGAAAGGGGTGAAAGGGACGTATCTTTGATGGATTAACTCTCGGTTTTTTTCAGGCGTGCGTTCCGGTTCGTTATTGCAGTCTTTAATTCGTTTTTCGGCTATTTAAAAAGCAAAAAAAAATTATAGAAATGTGTTATTTCAGGTTTTTCGTACTATGTACGATACCCCTAATCATCTACAGAAAAGACTGCAGAATCACTGAATTTTAAAAAACATACTAAATAAATAGAGAAAAGCCATGAAGGTAGTATGCTGTCTATAGAGGTACAATCGATTCACACAATTGCTAACCTATGCAAATTCATTAACAAAGGTGGGATGGTATAGCTGAGGTGGCTCAGAGACCTCATTTATTACACTGGGTCTATAAGGTATGATATTGTTCCACCTGCTCCTCCAAACATATTCTCTAGCTTCAAGTAATAACATAAATATATTTATGTTTTTCACTGACGTGTTTATAAATTCGCCGTAACGGAATGGAAATAAAAACAGAATAAAGGCCGGAACAGACGTGTGGCATGCACAAGTGGATCCTTGGGTCTTAATAAAAATGAATAATTGCCGTGCGATAATGAAAATTGTAAAAGAAAGAGGCCCAATATAAATTGTGGAAATTGGACAAATAAAAATAAGTGCGTAAATAACGAAGTTACCAGATATAGTAGCAGATATAAGGAAGGAAAGACATTACTGATTGGATATCAAAAAAAGTCCTGAAAACGGAAGGTCATAGCTTCATAAATGCAGTGAAAATTATCTGATCTATATAAGTATCAACAAATGAAAATAAAAAAGATAAACTTCAGTTTCGAAATAGTTCAAATTTTTGACAGGTTAGTTACATCCCTCCAGCATACATAATTATATTTCCAAAAAGTCATCCCAAAGATTTCCTTCACCTGTAAGTGGGATTTATGCTTCTTTAACCGCTTTGTGCTTCATCAGGCGAAAATCCCAGACCAAAGAACGAAAAATATCTGGGAAGGATTTTTTGTGTGATTTCTCTTTATAGATTTATACCACGTGGTTTGTCCACTAGCTATGATCTTTTTGTACGCAGCTTATATTTAGCTAGGATAACTTCTATTAAATTACGAAACCTCCATTATCAGAGTCTCCCCAACACAGTTAGCCAGTGACCTAGCTGGTTTTTACGATTCCAAGCCATAAATTGTGAAATATTTTTCTGAGATCGCAGTCAGCGCGGTGAAGAACCTAGTTTGGCTATAATTGGTCATCCCGTTTACCACATAATATGGTAATGTGCCTGACAGAAACCGGCGAGGATATGCACCGGTTGAGCTTCCTTCCAACTACTACTACTACTTAGTAAATGCGAGTCGGTTGCCGTAACTATTCAGCCACCTTGGCCCCCTTGGTATCGGGGCTTAAACCTAGGACTAAAATGAAAGTAGGATGTCTGAACACTACAGACTCCGGAAACATGTTTACTAACTCGTAGCAGCAGAAACAAGCCTGTGCAGGTATTTCCAGGATGGAGAAGAAACAGCGGAACATGAACTCTGTTAAGCTTTACTAGATAATGATGGAAGTCCATAATAGATTAATATTGGTAGCTTAGGTCTATCATAATCCAAACAGAGCCCTTAGAAAAAATCTACCTTATCCTTATTTGCCTTTCCTTAAGTTAGAAATGTTAACCTCTTAGATTTTAGAACATTATGAAGAATGTTCTTTAAGAAATTCTGATTCAGATAACATTTCTTGTTTGTCTTTTTGTCAACGTTTCAATTAATGTTTGCAATCACGCAAAATACTTTGTAAGATATTTTTGAAGACTTTAGTTATCCTTATAGGGACCGATAAAGCCATGTTCACTTTTGAAGGGCGTAGCTAATAAATTGTATAAACTCTCCTTTGTAAATAGTGTGAAGTGCTTCATTGACTTTAACCCCTGCTTGCCGCAGTGTACCTTAGCAAAACAAGACAGTTTAAATATCGACTGTGGATCCTTAGAACAAACTATACTCTTTCTCCATTTAAAACTTTGACAAACGTCGTCCGCTTGTTATTTCTTTACGTGATTCATGAACATTTTTGGAGCGCTTCTTGTCTTCTTTCAAATAATGTGCATAATTTTAGTTGTTTTTTTTTTTTTTTTTTAGTTAAAAGTACGTCACTTAACGTATTGTATTGAACTATTCAGCCATTTTTCGTTGATTCTAAATCAAGCATATAACCGGTCAAAGTGACAAAATCATCAGAAAATTTTGTACTATTTGGAGGAAACTCAACGAACATGGAGTCATATTGGCGCAGAATTATCATGAGCACCCCACTTTCTCTTCCTTTTACCAGCCAACTGGTTTCAAATATGCTCATCTGTCCTCGAAGTAATTCGCAGAAAGTTGAACAGTCTACGTGGGCATTTAAACTTCCCGACCTCCATCTCGCATTGAAAGCACCTATTTATTACGCTTAAAACTTATGTACATCACGGTGCCGCGGTTGTACTTTCTTGAATAAAATTTTTCAACTCCGTAATTGCTTTTGCTGGTCTTAAGCCAACTGGACTATATTTTAATCATGTATTTGGTGTTCCATCACAAAATTATTGACACATTTGTGTCGACTAATAGATGGGAATTGTAAAAATATATAATCTGATAAATCCAACTTTTTTTTAATGAAATAATAGGACTATTCCAGGTTTTACTTCTTACAACTGTTAAAAAAATTCCAAAATACCAAGTTTTTACAAATAAATCAAAGGGGCCAATAATATTTGTGTCATTTATAAGTGAGTGCCAACCTGTTCAGTAAAAGTGGGTAAAGTTATCGGCGGAACGCAGCAGCTAGATTGATTCGTACACAAGGTCTGTTTAAATGATTTATGTGTCAGGTCGTTTATCTTCCTTTTATGGCACGGTGTAGTGGAAACGTTGTAAAAGCGTAGCAACTGCGAGATATATAAAAACCTAAAAACAATCTGGTGTAAAACACACATGACATTAATTTTATATTGATTTCCCAAGATCGGAGGCAAAAAAAGGGCCAAGTGGATCAAAGCCATCAGCTAAATTTGACAGGCGAACTGATAAAAGAGTTGAAAGGTTATGGAATAATTTATTGGTCGTGTACGAAAATCCTGGTCCGTCTGGTTTTCATGGTTTGGCCAATCTTTTCGTCATTTTAACGTCGTTTTCCTTCTTCGAAATGTCGTTTTCCTTTTACAGTTTTGCAAAGCGAAGTGTGGACTGGGTGCATCGGTCGGAATGGGCGAAACGCGTCGACCCGAACAGCGAGAATAGACGGATCCGGGGTTCATCACGTCTCAGACCTCGGAAAAAAACCTCACTGGTTTACAACAGAACAGATAGATGTAAATTCAACACGATCCGGTAGCCGGTGTTTTTGCACCTCGATAAACGCCATAAATCGTCGATCGTCTTCCTAACGATAAAAAAAGTGTTCATTTATCTAACAGCGAACCAAGCTCCATTTATCAAGTCGACACGCTCGCACTTTTTCAAGAGAATTGCAATTAAAACTAGATATAAATGAAAAATACTACATCCTATTGATTAAATTGAACTCATTCATTAAAAAAACTCGTGTATTGACAAGCTAGCCTTTCTCGGGAAAAGTCATATAGAAAAATAATCTTATGATTTGTCCCCATATGGAGTGATAGGAATTTAGGACTTAAATTTGGTCTATTGTGACGATCTCTGCCAATGGATTTCCTAAAAGAATTTCTTTTTTTTTTATGAAGTTAAAGAATTCTTGTCAGGGGAATGTTATCAATATTTATGTCGCTCAAGAACGGTTTTCACAAATACTATCACCTTCTCCTAGCTATTGTAGGTCAGCACAAGATATGTTCTGTTGTCTCTATCTCTTCTGGACATTATCGACATGGTCATCTCATGATAATTCCATTTTTTCAAGGCAGCACTTTCCTGCAACATGATGTGCATGTAAGAGTGCCAGTATAGTTTTTATGAACGATTTCCTCTTACATTGGGGTTATTTTTGTTTTCCCAAGCTTGGTTTTCGCTCTCGTGTTCTTAAGTAACCTATTCCATATCATGCCATATACCTATTCCAGTTGTTTGTTAATCTGGCTAGAGTTTATGATTATTTTTAATTGATTTGGACACTGAGTTGTACCAAGCTTTCTAGCTGCCTCGTTATACGTAATTTCCTCATGATCATTTACGTACTTCCAGACAAGTTTTGTTTTGAATCGTCAATTTTGAGTTGTCTGGATATCTAAAAGTATGATTTATTGTTGCACCCTTGAGATTTTTACTATTTCTTTCATTTTCACATGTTTCTATGGCTAGTTGCTTGAAAGATGATTATGGTGAAGCTGAGGGCCATGTGTTGCGGACAGTTAGGCCCATTTATGTTCATACCATTACCATTTCCCATCTTTGAGCCGTATTTATACTATAGAAAACCTCCAGATTTATCTTCTTTTGCTTTATTTTTCCAATAAGCTATCTGTTCGATAATTTCGTTGAATGGTTTCTGAAAGTATGGTATTTTCTTTGATATGTAAAGTAGTATATGGTGTTGGCTGTTTTTTTTTCATTTCAACTTGGCGATTTTGGTATGACTAGAACTTATTATATACTTTCTTTCCGGTGTCCGATGAATCCTCAATTCCTCGATCGTAACCGTCCGTTTTGCATAATAGGCTAGCTTGACAGCTTGAATAAACGTTCCATTGCAGCTGTGGGTGTCATTTTAATAGCACCAATAATGCTAAAGCAAGCTATACTTTGGATTTTTTGCAGAATTTACTCTGCTTTTCTTTGTTCCATTTTTGGCTACCATATGTAACTTGCATAAGTGTTTGTAGATCTGATAACCGTAAGGTATGAGCTTAAGGTCATTTTAGGATTGCGTCCATAAGTTCTTTCTATATAACTTCTTCGGAATGTTTTATTTTTCGGTTTTTCTCTCGTTTCCGATCACAAGCTTAGTGAAAGTACTCCTCCTTGTGGGTGGTCTGGAGCGATCAGTACCTCATAATTGGATCAACTCTTTGAACGTTGAAAATCATTCTAAAAGCCACGGGCATGAATGAATTTTAATAGTAATTTTTTATGTAACGTTTTGGTTAAAATGAAAAAGTTAATTCGAAAGGTTGTAGATTGAGATGGGAAGTTAGTGTCCGAGTGGATCGAAGTCACGATAGCTCAAGTGGTAGAGCAGCGGCGGTAGACCAAGCGAAGGTCGTGGGTCCGAATCCCGCTCGTGGCTTATCATTTCAGCCAAAACTTTACATAAAAAGATTAATTAATTGCAAGAAGTAATTTGGTCAATAGACCACTAAATATAATGGATGTAATAGTAATTGTGTGCATCAGTTATTGTAATATAAAATGTTTATCAGTTATTTTAAATTTGTGAAATTGCTCCTTGTCTCAAGACGCTAATGCCAAACCTAATGGTTATTCGGGGTGCTATTTTCTCAAGTGTTAGCAAAAGTAAGGGAATGAAAGGGTTTGCCTGTATTAAAAACGGTCTTTACAATTGAGAATCATTTATTGCATTTTGTTTCATTGTATTACAGGCTGCAAAGAAGAGCCCACTAAATTTAGATCAACTGAAGAGTTGGCAATCCATCGTTTACGATATTAATATTGCAACGGCCTATGAATCTTTTGTATTTAATGTGCTCAATAATGATCAGTTCCATCGAGTAATTTTTTATTTATGCTGTGACTAAACATCTGGATTTTCTTCGTATAAATAAATTATCAAGATTAACCGCTCCTCTATACAAAACTCAGCTTACCTTATTTTCCAATTAACGTGTTTCCATTAATGTAACAACGTGGTTGTTCAAAATATTAACTAAAATACGTAAAATGTTGAGCTTATTTATTATAAATTCAATTCTGCTTAAATTTACTGGTGACACCCTGTGCGAACATGAATTTTACACCGTTTAACCTAACTGCAACAGCCTTTTAACTCTAATGGAAATGATGTATGATGGAGTGAGTGCGGTGTTCAATCCTTTTTAAAAAGATAGTTCCTTCTCACAGTAAGTTGTTTTGCAACGATCCGGTTTTCGAGCCTTTAGCTCATCATCAGGTTGAAAGAGTTCCTAAACTCCTTTGAACTCCTTCAACCTGATGATGAGCTAAAGGCTCGAAATCCGGGTCGTTGCAAAACAACTTACTGTGAGTAGGAACTATCTTTTTAAAAAGGATTGCCTTTTTATAAGACATAATTAACCATATACTTATATTGTCCTACTTTCCTCATACCTGGAAAAATTCTAAGTTATCCCAATCCCAAAATTCGGCAACGTTCATACTTTATCTTTAAATACCGGTCTATTTCACTCCTTCATACCCTTTCAGAACAAATTGAACTTGTGATGAACTTCCTGACAGAACATAACATTATAATGTCCATTCAATTTGGTTTCATCCAAACCATTTCACCATGTTTTGTTACCATCATTCATCATTTTAACATAAACAAACATACTGCTATGGTTTATGATTTGGTTTAGTATAGTGATGTTCTAGTTGCTACTGAAAAGGACTTTGATGGTGTAAAATACAGTGGTGTCACAAATTTAGCCTAATGGTTTTTCTAAATGTAACACACACATTCTAAGTAGTTATCTGTCAGGTAGAACATTTTATATCTAGGTACAGGTAGTTCAGTAATCCTTAAGCAGTAATGGAATGGGTGTTTCTCAAGGCTCCGTGCTGGGTCCTATATTTTTTAACATCTTCATAAAGACATCAAATCGTCTTTGGACGATACTGTTTGCGTTTATACAAACCTCTTATCAAATTTTCAGGGGACCATTCCAGTTTTTATTTCGTTACATTAGTTTTGATACCTGAACAGAATTTCCCTTTTTTCGATTTTTATTTCTAGGTAATCATAATTTTTTATTGGCATTAATTCCGGTGATTGTGAAGGTTTTCATTACAAGAAAATTACACAATTTTTTTTTAAATATTCCAAATTAAAATTTTCATCCTAAATTAATTGCGTTAGTACTTTCCTTACGGTTATTTTTAATTTATTGTATGTACATGTACAGTTCTGTTGTCGTTATATACATTTTTGGCAACACTAGTGCTAAACCACACAATACTTTCCGGTGACGTGGAAGTAATCGAAAGATGGCATTAGCAGCGGCTAGTGAAAAAAGGAAATAAAGCGATCCGTTTCCAACATAAAAGAAAAGCTTTTTTCATCTTCTACCGAATTTTCCCGAGAAAACCACCCGTGGAGATGTTGCTAGCTTTCACAACTTGTATTCTACACCCTCTCGATAATTTGGGCTGTTGTTGATCCTCTTCAAATTCGATTACTATGGCGATATTTGTTTTTCTAGATTGTCGCCAATTTAAAAAGACGTCCAACTACAAAAACAAAACCTTGTCAATTATTTTTTTTTAATACTTGGACAAGCATAAAACACTTATTAAGTAGAAATAAATTATACCATTAATAATTTGCACCATGTGGTAAGTGCACCATGAGGTTTTTAAAATCCAAGCAGAATTTATTTATAATAATGACACACGTATTTACTTATTTAACTTAAATAATATAATTCCTGTCGTACAGGTAAGCATAATGTCCAATTAATTACTCGTTTGATGTACTTGGGGTCACAGCCACTTTTCAACAATTTTTCCAAATTAATCTGAAATAAAATTGTAAGTGCTATGCCGGGATTCGAACCAAGAATTGCTTGCATGGCGAATAGGTGAGACGCCTATCACAATATTTTCATTAGAGATTAAATGAAAAATTTAATAGTAAAAGAAAAAATCAAATATCAACTTGTCAAATAAAAAGTTCCGTTTTTCCATCGAGGAAATGCGTCGCTCATATTAAATCCTGCGTCGTAACCCAGGTGGCCTGTTTCGACCCAAAAGTCCGAACCCTTTTCTATGTTCATACTTTAAGCTTGTTTTACTACCTAATTCTGCGTAATTGGGCTGAATAATGAGTAAAACGTTGGATTTTTCGTAATTGCTATTATGAAACATACAGATTGTTCAAATAATGATACGATCATATTTATGATATANTATATATATATATATGTATACATTATAAAAATTGCAGATGTCAGAAAAAGAAGGCTATTAAACAAAAAAAAAAGGAAACTAAAATTATAAAAGTCTGTTTTTGTATTTAGGAGGCTATTTGTACTTCTTTTGAGATTCTAATAAAAAAGACTAACTTATAACATTTCAATTAAATTGAAAAACTAATCGATGACTATGGAACCAAAGAAATGCTAATTTATAGAGACCAAAGGCCAAAAGCTACTGAGAAGTTCTATACTAAAATGTCTTATTAGTTTCCACAATGTTTTCTCTAAATTGTTCTTTTCAACAAATGGATTGTTTTGCATAATATAAAATTAGAGAAGATCAATTACATTTTAAATTTAGAGTAACTAGAGAAAAAAATCGTTTTATCCTCCGTAAAACTTATCTTTCGCTTTAAACCTTGGATTTTTCTATTAAACAATTTTTTGGGGTTTGACTTACTTTACTACTCGAAAATACAATGCACTGATCTATCCAGGCATGCCATTACAAAGTTGTTTAAATGAAGAAAGTTTTGTGAAATTCTTCAATTTCTACGAAGTTCCGTCATAACGTGGGGAATTTTCGAAATAAACCAGACCTTCTAAAGTTTAAATTTTAATATAATTTAGTATAATAATTTTTTAATATAATTTAATAATTTGTTTAAATTTAATCGCCAACGAAACGGCCACCAGCTGTATTGAAAGGAGTTCGTAGACGATTCATTCTTTAGACAATTTAATGTAGATGTTAAAACAATTTCAATTTTGAAGAAAGAACGTACAAATAACGGAGATCTAATTTTTATGTGACAAGTCCGTTTTTTCGGCAAAACTTAAAAAATCTTATCTACTCGACGGAGTGAATTAGAAAACCCGTTTTCCGGCTTGTACTTCATTATTTATACTCCAAGAAGGAATCACGAACTTGTAAATTAAAGTTTTGCTCAGAATCAATTTACCTTTACTCATATTAATCTACGTGAACGTAAAGAACATTTCGGTAAAATCCGTAGTACGATAATATATCCTCAATCTTCTTTTGTTTTTCAAAATTTTCAGTGTCAGGTTTTCATATTTCATTCTTTTCATATTGCCTACTACTTCGCTGGTTCATTTTTCAAAAACTTTGTATGTTATCCTTGTAATCCTCTTGGTGTTTGATTTCCAATTAGTATTTTCTTAGGTCTTTTCTTTCCTATGTTTCACATTTTTGACGGTTTTAAGCTTCATTTGAAAAAATTTACCTATTTAACTTACCCAATAAAATTAATTAATTGTTGTTATAGCTATGTAAACATTACACACACAAGGAAGTGGAAAGAGTCTAAAAATAAATTAGATGTTACAAATCACATGCGATTAATGTGTATTGTAAATTCTCTTTTTTAATAATGAAATTATGTATCAAAATTATTCTTCTTAATATTTTTTTATTTTGTTTTCACTTTGAAAGCAACCGTTGTCAAGTCCTTCCGACATGGAAAGGCTATTCCTATATAGTTAGAATACTGAACAGTGCAAACTATGAGTTGCAATGCATTGGCTCCTTTGTGAGTTTAAAAAACATTATAACAACTTGCGATTGTGTGTGTTCATTTGATAGAAATGGTGATTGTATCATCGGAAGCCCAAAGGAATATATTATCAGCGCATACTCTTCTGTATCGAACAACCAAACTTACAAGAAAGTGGCACGGCTAATCAAATATCGCGGTTGCAGATACTCAATGAACCTCCGGAGTTTAGTCGATAACTACGGCATTTTCCAAGTAGAGCAAAATTATAAAAAGAAAGAAGTGTCAATCGTCTCATCTCCCACATTCCCATGGTACAGGATAAACCAGATATTTTCAAAATTTCCAACTGAAGGTTTTTGCCACGGTTATGGGTGGAAAAACAACGAAATCAGGTTGACAGTAGTGTTTTTAGCTTCGGAGAAAACATGTGAAAAATTTCGACTCCAAGAGAAAAATTTGTTACAATTTAGAGCGAATTCACACGCCAGGTATTCCACGACGTATTTCTCGCTAAGTCGGAAGGCGTTGGAGTCGTCTGGAATGGTATGCGGATGGATTAAAGAAAACGAAATCCTGAACAAAGGAAGTCCTCTTGTTTGTTTCGGTTCGGTTTGGGGGATCCTTTCTAAAAAACTTAATGTCCAAAATTCAACGAGTAAGCATTATCATTTATGGTCGAAAATCGACAGAGTAAGAACATTTTACGAATGTTACTCCGGGAGCAAATCTGTTTTAGAACATGTGTTCATTTTCCATAACATTCCATTATCTAGCTGCATTATACTTGTTATATTAATTTTTTACGTTAACTGAAGAAGTTAAACTATGAAAAATAATATTAAGTAAATGAGCAATAGTATAATATACGTTCAATGTAAAATAATATTTTTATTGGGATTTTAACCAAAACAAACAAATGTATAAGTATCTAACAAAAAATGTTATTAAAACTTTTTCATATTTTTACCACGTTTTACTTTTCTATAGATTTTTAACAATTTTAATCAAGAGTTGCAACAAAATCGGAACGAGCTTTTTTTCAGTTATGACAAGTTTTGAACGAATAAAATCCGAGCTGAAAAAAACCTATTCTGTTCGGGACAATATGAAAATTGTCATGTATGTTGTGTCTGTCTGTATTAAAACTCGATGTCGAGCGGTGTCATGCAACAGAACCTTTTATGTTCACCGTTGTCGGTTGTTTTTGTAAATTAAATTTTTATGCATTTGTTCAATTTCTCGGTAGAACGTTGAACAGACACTTAATTGTTTTCCTATTGACATTCTGTTTGGGCATATGGCCAGGCAGATCGACATCTAAATTAACGCAATCACGATAGTATTGTCCTGATTGCGTTAATTTTATATATTATAAATTTTTCATGGCATAAAACAATGGCCCAATTTTAATAGAACATGAATCTCTTCTTTGGACCTTTTGACGTTCATTGATCTCAAGTACAACTCACGTTTTGCTTTTTAAATTTTCCCATTAATTGTGTATCTGATGGTTAGAAATTTTAAGTAAATTGCCAATTTCATGGAGTGTCTTTTATCTAAATAAACAAAGTTTAGTGCCGAGGGAACCACAATAGTAATCAATTTGGGTCCTTGAGTTAAACTTGACATACCAATAGAGGGGAAAACGAAAAACATAAATTTAATAGTAATCGAAGTTAATTTTCATCTTAAAGTGTACTACTTTTACCTTTTAAAGGAAATATTGTAAGCATAAATAAAAATATTTAATAAAATAATATATATATATACATATTATATAATGATGACGAAGAACCAAAAAGCACCAGAATAACAGAGTACAGGTAGACCAAAATGATCGGAAATAACCAAGCTACATTATCATAAAAAAATAAAAAAATTCAAAAAGGAATTCATCAAAGGCATCCCTCGGGATATGGCCACTAGAAAACACAAATTTTAAAAAAATTTTGTAATCAAATGAAAAAAGGACAACTCCGATACTTCCGAAACATCCCAGCCACAACCTAAGAACTCGATCAAGCACAAATAAATACAGCCGAGTTTTAATATAAAAAAATTATGACAGCCTCGTAAAAAACAATAATAAAATAACTTTGGACTACATCTCGACAAGAAATCATTAAACCTTAAAAACAATGTACTCCGACAGAGTAATAAACATCCTCCTAGCATCTTACAGAAATGTATAAAAATAACAAACAAGTCATTTTAAACTTTTAGGATGGGTTGATGCTTGTATAGGTATAAACAAAGAAGAAAGAGTCTCAGCAAGTTACAGCTTTAAAGCAAGAAATAATCAAAATTCTTATGTACAAGTAGTAAAATAGCTCCCAAATTATTTTGTTGAAAGAACTATGATGTCCTTAAATAACTCAAAGCTAAACTAAAAAGGGAGACTGAAAAATAGAACACGTTGAATTACAAGACTGAGGGATAGGTCACAGAAACAAAATAAGATGGGAAATAAATAAACACGAAAATTATTTCAGCCGGAATTTATATAAATAAAGTAGAGAAAAAACCCCGAACAGGAATGTAAATTCATACTGAGAAATCGATAAATCCAATACAAATGCAAGCTCTATTACAAGATTCAAGATGCTGTGAAAAAACTACATCGAAACTGTTAAAAAATTCAAGACTAACGCTATTCAATCCTACGCTTTAGGAACACAGGAGAAGCAGCCTGGAAACTATCAGATCTTATCTTTTTCTTCTTCAAAGGAGATAAATGGGGTATTCGCAAGGGATAGTCTCGTCAGACTGATTCCGACTCCAAGCAGACTTTTCTCCAACATAATAGACAATCGGATAAAAGGCATCTGCTATCAAAACGAACCAAATGAACAGATGGGATTCAGTGATGCCTTTTCAATCATTTACCACATACATGCTGACAGCCAACTAAAAAATAGTAAAAATTTTATTTCTTCTATTCAAAAAATGTTGCCTTTTGTTGACTATGAAAATACGTTTGACTTCATCTCAGGTATCGCAGCTCTAGAAATTGTAAATCGATGTGTGACTACAGTCAAAAAATGAGAAATGCGTTGACGTTTAACGAATAAATTATAATTTAAGAAACACACACATGGAAGTGACTACCGTATACCTTCATAAGTAAGAAAAGGTGCAATAATATTTTACAATTTTTTTCGCCACCTTTGAAACATTTGGCACAACAAATAATAACGGTAAATTTGACAAAAATGAAACCAAGTAATCACTATTTAAAACAAATTAGAATGCAGGAGGAAAAATGGCCAATGGTAAAAAAGACAGAGGGTGAGAGCTGCAACGGGTCGACGAAAACGTTTATCTCTGTCGTAAGCATCGAAGATAGAACAATAAAAAAGTAAGATAAAAGCTAATCCAAAGCCAAGTACTAAATAATCGCTTATTTTAGTCTTATCAAAAATAACAATTCTTAAAAAGAAAGACCGGAAAAGAACACAATTGTAAAAAAGTGGAAAAACATTAAACTCAAACTGCGCACTACATGTAGCAAGAGGTAGCAAGGATAAAAAATTTTCCGAAGAAGGAATAAGAATAGAAGAACAAAGGACTTACAAGGAACTTTTATTTGGAAGAAACACCTCCTACATTTTCGTGATACAGGATAAATCATATTTTAACGATTTTTTTTTTTTTTAACTTTTTGTCATGATTATGAATAGTTAATAGCAATATATAAAATTGTAATATAACTAAGACATATGAAGTCCTTAAAATTATTATAACTCTCGATACATGATTATTCATTTTTGAAAAATTAACAGTATTATAATTAGATAAACTTTTACAATGTTTTATAATGAAATCAGAAAGAAGAAGATAAAGAAATAACAAATGAACAGCCAGCCGAGTAGAAAAATCTGGATGTCAACGCCCTTGATGATTAAAGCGGTGGGCGGTGATGACAGCGGGTGAATGGAGATTCTGATGGCCCGAAGTTCTCAGTTGGACGACTCTTGGGCGGTGGGGTCGCCTTTTTGCCGGTTAACAAAGTTCGACGAACATGGGCCACTTCGAGAAATTATGCTAATTAGAAGGCAACGTGGGTTGGTTAGACGATCCTTGCCCTTTCTCTCCAGCTGTTGACAGCCTACTCAATGGCAAAGTTCCTTCGGGGTCAGTCGTACTTTAAAGACAATTTTTTTGTGTGACAAGTTTCCGCAATGTGTACCTTATGCCAACAGATGTAAAAACCCACTTGGATACAGCAGTGTTTGGGTCTCGTCTTCACATTTCTTTATTTTTACGACATTTGTACATCTAATGAATTTAATTAGTTTTACTAATTATTTCATGGGATAGGAAGTTATTAGCGTGAATATATAGTGTGACAATGGGGACGATTCATCGACTAAAAATTATAATACACAGTCATGTGCAGAGGAAGGTATCCAGTCCTCCATAACTCTACAGTAGGATTTACAAAGAAATGAATGTTCTTAAGAAGAAGTGAAAGTACCTTTTTTGAATGTATGAAGGATAAAATTTGCCTGCGCTCTGTGCTGAAATGAACTAGCTGTTGATAGCCCCTGAGCTTATTGGCTGGATGGACAAGACCGAGGTCTATCCCCGGTCAGCAAACCGACTCACGACCTGCCGTCCAATTATTTTTCGTTTAATTCCATAGTTAAACTTTTGGGAGCAGGGGTGCCAGTTTGTCATCTGGTATATCTTGAGTGTTTTCACCGTTTTAACCCTAGTTACTACATCTGCATGGGTGGCATATGATGACTCTTTTCCTAGCGTCAAGGTTATCATAGCTAAAGTTTCCTAGATTTTACTAGTTTCAGAGAAGATACAATGATCACACGTACCAACCTACGAACAACAATGCGATCTGGCTCTCTGAAGCTACAAATACAATAAAAAATATGATCAGGTTAAGGCAACATCCGTGGATCGGATCGGCAGAGAAGCTCCTACGTATCAAGAGAACGTCCGACAGCTGGCCCTCGAAGGATCTGAATTGTGGAAGAGAGATCATTAAAAATAATTCATGCGAGGTTGAAAAACGAACACTTACTTTTGGGACAAAGCCCTCGTACATGTACAGAAAGGCTTCCTATGTTACCCACTTAAATGAAAGGCGACATTCCTTGGCTACATATAAAGAGCGTGTAGGAATGCTGAGCGATATATATGTTCTTGAGCAGGACAGCGAGTATTTAAGTTACCTGTTTGGACTTTTCGAGAAATCAAAGTTGTTTTATAGCATATAGTATTAATATACATCTTGTTTTGTGTTTTCTTTACATTTAGAAACAATGTATATATTAGCGTGAATGGTATGTATAAATGATTATTCAGAAATCGTAAGATGCAGTCTGGTGTGATGTAGGTTTCAGAAAATGGTATTGTTTTGTTGTTTTCGATTTCATGTGTAAATTGTATGCGTGGGTGAAAGGTATTAAATGTATCTAATGTAGTTTGAATTTGATCTGTGGGAACTGCTGTCAATACGTATGTATAAATGAGATATTTGGAAGGAATTTTACAAATCGTGTGGGAAATTTAGGAAGTATTTATGAATGAGTGATGTGTGACTATTTCTAAATTTAAAAACGGACTAAAATTGTTGAAAGCCCATGGAAACTAACTTTGGTGGGACGACGGATAAGACCGAGGTCTCCCTGAACTAAAAAGCCCCGAAGTAGGTGAAAGCAAACTCAATACTGTACATTTGTGTGCGGAGTTGAGTTAAGCTTATATAAATCAATTATAATCGTAAGGTCGTTGACAAGGTTTTTCCTGTCTTTCAAGGCATTGCTAAAGTGATTTCTCTGGAGAAATCTACAGGAAAGTCTAGAAATGGACCATTCATAATCTCGAACAGTGCGGGATACCGATAAGAAAGGGTCCAGGATATAGTGACCGACATATTCGGCTGAATAGCGTGCGCCTCTTTAAAGATGATTGGATGGTCATCTATCTATGTAACTATCGTTCTGCAGTGCTTAAACTTGGTCAAAAAGCTCTGCTTCGGATTGGTCTTTTAATTATTAAACCAAAACGCTATTGATTCCAATTGTGTGTTTTTAAGGCTTTCGTAGTCGTTATATCTACATATTTCGTTCTGCTATTTGACTCAGAAAAACAATACGCCGACAAGTTGAAGTTTGTCTTTGACTACCCCCATAATTCAGGAATAGCAACCATTTGTTCCAACAGGAGTAATAATTACGAATATGCCTTTTTGGACGCTGAGTTCTTATTTCCAACTGAGATTCCTCCGTGGATGGGAGACCAAATCCACAAAAGGTAAGCGCATTGTGGCTTTTCTCTAAGCATAAACAATTGGCCATGTCGGCGGTTATTAATGAACACTCGCTCCGCGTTCAATCACCATCCGAAAGGTGTTCCATAAGTCTTCCCTGTCATCGCAGTTACCGAAAGTACGTTTATTGTTCCAGCTGTTGCTGTTGAAAGTACTGGACGTTGTAAATCATTGGCAAAATTTATTGCAAATT
The DNA here is from genome assembly GCF_000648675.2 of Cimex lectularius. Lineage (NCBI taxonomy): Eukaryota > Metazoa > Arthropoda > Insecta > Hemiptera > Cimicidae > Cimex > Cimex lectularius. The sequence continues at coordinate 4,373,583 of NW_019394219.1, forward strand.
GGGGGAATTGTTGTATTTCCTCATTTTTTAGTTTCTCTTTGAAAGTTCCAGCATAACAGAAACTATTCAATGCAATTTAAACACACACCTATTAAAATGCAGCGAGGAAATTGGTAGAAGATTTATTAGCAAATAATTGCACAATTATTTAATTTTAAAGAGGCATTGCTGGATCTCTGCTATATAATCTAGCTATATATTCAGATATATCTTTGTGATTAGAGAAGGACTGTATTAAGATATGGAAAGACGTCGAACAATTTCTTTTTACTTTTGAAAACGAATAGCTGTTTCGAGACATTATCTGATATTTATCTTTGTATTGACATGCTGAATAATCAAATTAAACCACTCAAGTAATATTTTATGCAAGTATGTAAATAGGCATCTATATTTTATTCATATAAATCTAAGTTATCAAGATGATCCGCTTATCTATTCCCAGTGTTTTATTTATTTCCCGATTAGGGTGTGAACGTAGTATCCTGGAAATCATTTAGCTAGTTTACTATAGGCTCTGAAGATGTGCTAGCTAAATTAAGATCAACTGCCTGATAGACCTTACGCAGTGTGGTTCTATGTTACTATCTTCATTACTAATTAAAGCTCTTCGTTAAGTTTAAGGCTTTTTACCCCGTGTATATCATTCAGGCCTTAGCTTTTATTCTCCCGGGAGTAGGCATCTCAACCTCCATTGACTTTCGCACTAACAAAACATTTTCCTCTTCTTCTTCTTATTCCTAGCAATATCTAAACAGGCTTGTTTCTGCGAGTCCATAAATTTACCTCCAAAGTGTTCAGTCAGCAGTCCTATTATCAGTCCTTGGTTTAGCAGTTCTGCCGTTAATTTCTATGATGGTCTATTGATGAACTTTTTCGCACATATGTGTTCTGGAATATATTTCCATTGAGCCGAGTTCTTAGGATATAAGTCCTTGCGCACACATGTGTTGTCAATTTTTTTTTTTTTACGAGGGTTCGCAACAGCAGAGGTTATATCACCCCTTGGGGTGCCGGTATTGAAAAATAGCCCATTTGTAAGTGCAGCGGCCCTGCATTCGAACCCGGGACCTTTACCTTACAGTGATGGGCGCCGTGTCAACGTCAAAACCGTTGCGGCCACCGACGCACCCAGTGTTGGCAATTAGTCATCATTTTAAATATTTATATTTTAACGGTCTATGAATTCTTCGAATGATTTACCTTTGGTGCTGTTAATTCATTCAAAGTAATCTAATATAATAAACTCTGGAAGCGAGGGAATTTTTATCGGGAGATATTTTATTGAAGTTTGCTAGGTTATTAACTGTTTGGTCCTGTCATCAAGATCCGCCTGGCTCGCTAGTTTCGTTTGCCAGTCGCAATTCAACTTTTCACCAACTTTAGTGGGGTTTTGGTGAGTTAATTTAGTTGATATGAGTCTTTTTTTTACGTTTGTAAACAGTAAAGGTTGGAAGGGCGGTGATTGGTGCTATTTTTGTTTTCTCAATGGCATGGATTGTCATTTTGAGTGTGTGTGTTTTAGGCGGTTTATGTCCGGCATTTCGATATCTTTGGTGTCATGTAGTGTTTTAAATTTAGTAAACGATGTGAGCGAATTTTTATTGATAAACGTGTTGCTAATTGTCTAGTATAATATAAATTTTGTCTGTATATCTTGGAATGTTTCTAGCATGTTCATTTTTCCTCATGTAGTACGTCACGCATCGTTCAATTATAAACTTCTGAATTGTTCATCTTAGAGTTTGTCTTAATTTTTATGTGAGGTGTATTGCGTAGTTTTATTGTCAATTGTTGTCCTAAAATGATCGGACCTATTGATTTAATCTGTCTTTTATTTTTTTACCAGTCTGCTTTATTTAGTTTTCCACTTACTCATAAGTTAACAATATATACAGATTTTATCTAGCGGGTTTGTCTTGTAGATGATTTTGTATGCAATGATAGATGATTTTGAAATGTAGCTGTTGTTGTATGTAATGTTTTAAAATTGTTTTATTGTTAATCATGGTTTTTTTGTATTTTTCGTTATTTATTAGCGATATTTTAATCTCCCCGTATTATTAATTGTTGGATTTCCAAGATACTACCCTATTCTATCTTACAAGACATTTAACCAACTGTATGCAATTGCTTTTGTTTAAAAATGGAAATGGACCCTAGACTCGTTGATGTTGCCAAAACAACAGAACAAAAGAAAAAGCCCTTGAAATTCCAAACACAGTAAACGTACAGCTAAAAAAAGCACTCTCTAAAGCTATCAAACCCATTGATACAGTTAAACATAGTAAAACTTGTTGAATTGAGCTCACGAACAAACAACGAAGTACAATAAGCCACACATCTGCAGTGCTTGGTGAAAAACCAATTCTAATATCCTCATCATCACCATTATCACCACACCATGTATGCCAGTGTTGTATTTTTTATGCGAGTATGTCATCATACAATTCACAAATATGTGTCATCAAATGTCACAAGAGCCTATGTGTTTTCTTCTTAATCTATAATAATTATTTCTTCTTTGTAAAGTTTTTTGAAAAATATTTTAGTGATTATGGCTGAAGGGTAGTTTTTAAACCTGATTTATTTGATTATTCAGTCTATTTCTGAGGTTTGTGTGTTCTTCGGTTATTAGTTAATTATGTTTATTAGCCGTTTTTGTATAATAATAATGTTCAGAATTATGGTATTTTCAGTGGTTAGTGGTGTTGATTTTCATCTGTCATATACTTACGTTAAGTGGTTTTTAAAAGCTTCTCTTCAGGCACCCTGCTGGTTTCATCAATATCGTCTTAGGGCACTTCATTGATCCGCTAAAAGTTATGTACTTGTATTTATGTCATTTAGGTCCAAACTCTCAAACAGCTAAAGATTTAGTTCGACACACCGTTTCATGAAGTAATCCATTCTTTTTTACATAGACCAATCGTTCACGTCGCTCAATCTTCCTTCGCTCTTAACTTTTAGATTGCACGTGATTTTATGGATTAATTTTTCAAAATGTTTTCTGTTTCAGACACAACGATCTTCCATGGAACATCAGGAAATTCGTACACAATCGTCTGAACGAATTCAGATTTGGTGAGGATTTACGAGGAGTACCGCCTTGGTCGCTCAGCGCCTGGTCGCACACAGATCTGCTTCGGCTCCGCGCTGGACAAGTCTCAGCTCAGGTGCTCATTACAGATATATTACTGAGACGTATTCATTTCCCAGAAATAATGTAAAATTTTACTTTCATCTTCATATTTATATGATTTACTACTAAAGTGAAAGTACAAAGCTTTATATGCCAATATTTTTCAACCGCAAGTATGTATATATGAATATATGTATATATGAATATCAACCGATATTTTGCGTCATGACGTCATCAAAACTAAAAGATTTTTATTTGTTTGAATTTTTATATCTACTTTATGACGACAATTTATTTATATTTGTAGGAAGAATCCAGAATTTTGTTAATATTGCAAACCCTTAGCAAATAAACTATCCCTATTTCATATTTACTGTTATCTGGAATTTTTAAAAAGCTTAAGATTGTCATTAAAGTCTAGATTGCTCAAGAGCAGCTTTCCTATGCACCATAGCTTTTTTTCTAGCTATCGCAGGCCAAGGACCGCAGGATATGTTCTGTTATCTTCTCGATATAGTCGATATGGGTCATCGTCGTCAATAGTCATATTTTTAAAGTGGTATTTTACTAGAGCAACTTTACTTGCCTTATCCCTTATTGTTTTCTTTGGTCATGCAAGATTCTAGTTCTGTTTTAACGTAATAAAAAGAATTTGAGCCTATATGTTGTTACGAGACTTCCATGATAGCCTGAAATATCTTCATGACCTGAAACCCATCTTTGAGTTGATCTGGCAGGTTTGTAGAACTGTAGTTTGTGTCTGATAGTATTATTATCGCAGCGCCCTTCAGATTATATATTATGCAGGGTGGGCGACCAAAACCCGAGGGGTTAAATGCCTGGGTAGACTCGTACCCCCTCCCTAAAAGGTCCGGGACTTGGTCGGCTCACGTCCTGCATAAACCTCTTGGACTTGTTCACAAACCCCAAGATTTTGGACCATTTTATCTCGGGGAGTGATTTGGTGATGTCCTCTCCTTCAAAGATTTCGAATCTAGACCTAGCATACCTATCACACTCTGCGAAGTAGTGCCTTGCCGTTTCTTCTTTTATTTCGCAGAAGCGGCAAAAGGGATCTGGTAGGATACCCATTACGAAGAGGTGTCTTCTCAGTGGGCAGTGGCCCGTCAGAATACCTATCAGCCTCCTAATTCCCTTCCTTGAGATAGCTGGTTTGATCGCCTTAACAAACTCTTTCGATTGCCTTGTCCGGGGGATCAATTCCACTCCCTAAGGAATTGTTTCATGCCCCAGTTACTGATACTCTCTTTCGCTGTGCTCATAGAATGATACCTCACCGGTTGTGGCCCGACAAACGCAGTATTAGAACCTTCTTTGGATAGGCCATCCGCCTTTTCATTGCCATGGTGTCCTTTATGTGCTGGTATTTAAATAAGGGTTACCTTATTCTCAAACCTGAAAGAGATCCTATTGATAAGATCTATAGTTTCCTCCACCAGTCGTGAGGTTGACAGATCTTTTTGTAATGCCCTAAGACTAGCCTGACTGTCAGAAAAGATTTTAATATCTTTTCCCTTAATTTTATTGTCCATAAGTGTTCTACAACCCACATTGATGGCCCAGATTTCCGAAAAACGGAGGTGTTATTGCCAAGAGGGGAGGAGATGCTGATTCCTAATTTTGGTATGTAGATGCCTGCACCACTCCCTCTTCATTTGATAAGTGATCAATCTATGTTATGATGGTCATCATCCAGCCTATAATTATAATCACAAGAGGTGACTACCTGAAAGTGCTTTTCCCCGAAGGGGTTTTAATCTTTTTATCACTAACGCTTAATAATTGACCGTTAATCTTACTCAATAGTTGTGAGATTTTCAAGTGACCTATGTTGTTGCACTTATGATTCCAGCTGCCCTCGCTAATTAATCTGTAGCAGCTGATTAGTGCTCTGACCTTAACATCAATGTGAAGGGGTGTGGTATTGCTTATGATTTCAAGAGGTGGGTGTAGTTGAAAATGCTCCTGTCATCATCAAACAACCTCGTCTTTGAAATGACCTTAATTTATTACTATTCCCTTTATTTTCTAGACCTTTCCACCACACTAAAGCTGCGAAAAAGAATCTAGGTAGAATAATTGCAGTATATAGCCATTTGCTACCCATGGTTTGATGCCCCATGTTTTACCGACAATTCTCCTACATTGTACCATTGATATAGTGCCTTTCCTGTCTATGTGTATATGTTATTAATATGACCTTTCCAATCAAGTTTCCTGTCAAGTGTCACACCAAGGAATTTGATGGAATCCACTAACTTTAATTCTATGCCCTGAAATTTAGGGTTTTTAAAATTACCTAATGTTCTTCTCCTGCTAAACATTATCAATTCTAATTTAGCAGGATTAATTGAAAAACCTTTGTCACAACACCACCTACAAAGCAATCCCATGGCGTTTTCCATCAGTAGTGAAAGAGTCAAGGGATCCCTACCTGTGAGCATTATGGTACCATCATCTGAAAATAATTGACTGTAGAAACCTGAATTATTCAGAAGTTCTATTAAGCTGTTTACTGTAATTAGCCATAAAAGAGGTGACAAACAGCCTCCCTGTGGAAAGCCTCCTTTTACATTAATTCTAAGAGTGCTACCACCTAAGCACATATTGACCATCCTCCTCTCCAAGTAGGTCTTCACCCATCTAGTAAGGTGATCGTCGACATTGTAATTATCTAATGCTGATATAATGCAAGAACTTCAGATTATATAGATAATTATTTATTATTTTAGTGTTTATATTTATTTATAGATATTTTCTATAAGTGGGCTTGCAAAAGCAGAGGTCATATCAACCCCCAGAGTGCCAGGGGTTTGAAAAAAGCCCATTTATAGTATGTTGTAATTATGTCGGGTTCGTACTCGAGACTTTTACCTTACAGTTATGAGCGCCGACAACGCCTTAACCGTTACGACCACCTACGCCCGGGTTTTTAAATTATTTTAAGGGTATAAGTTCATTTGGCTGTTGACTTTGCTTCGGGTGGAGTCGAAGGCTATATAATTAGGCCCATTTATGCTCATTCCCGTACTATTTCTTATCAATGAACAAGTGTGTACAATAGAAGAGCTCCAGGTTTTTCTTCTTTTGCTTGATCTTTCCATTTTGCTGTTTTTTCAATAATTATGTTGAATGTTTTGTTTCGTTTTTTAAAAGAAAAAAATACAAGGAGTTTTAGAGACGTTTTGAATTGATCGCGTAGCCTCTAAGTTTACTCGGCATCCCAACATGCCAGGACCCGATCGAATGCTTGCGTAACGTCGAGAAAAACAACCGGGCATCACAGTTTTTTCTTTCTCATAGGAGTGATAATGCGTTCAACACGGTGGCAATGTTGAACCGTAGAGTGCCGACGTCGGAAACCAAACTGATGATCAGGGAGTGAATGAAGGGAATAAAGTATTGGATAAAGAGGTTGCATGAGGAGTTTTCAAAGATCTTTCTCATCTAGGGTAGATCTACTTACACCTTTTAAATAGTTAAAATATTACAAATTAATAAGGAAACCAAAGATCAAAAATAGAACATTAAACAACTAGAACAATCAACAACACTACTTAATCCATAAACACACTGAAAAACATACTATCAACGCAAACAATACCCCTGATACAATCCAGGCCCAAAAATAACTAAAACTTCACTCCACAGAAATCACCTAAACTCAACAGCAAAGATGGCGAAATGCCGAAACACGTCTGACTGACAAAATGAGGGAGGGTAGGCAGACCAGGATAGGTAAATATCAAACATTTGTTTAATTTTATTTTAAAACGTCTATCAGCATTGCATTTCTTTAAATTACACACTTCAACAAATTATTCATAGCAATGTACATTTCTTGTAAATCGTTGAATAAACAAATTTATGAATTAAACACACAAAAAAAGAACCACTCAACTTCATTTCTTGTATATAGTATTTATGACCCCCCCCCCACTTCAATCTTATTGTTGCAATTAAGAAGCTTGCTGTTGTACCCCAGATTTATCTCTAGGGCGCTAAACTCCAGCGTTAATTTTAAACTTTCTGCTGTAGTCTTAAATAAATAAAGTTTGTGAAAGAGTGAGAGAGAGGGAAAGAGAAAATGCGACTTCGCCCTTTGGCCAAAGGAGGACGAGGCCTTACAGTAAGTCTTTTGAAAAATAGCTTCAACTCACAACATTCTGTGCCAGGACAATTTTTACACAGAAAATATTAGAGCCAAACGAGGCGAGAATTTACAGAAGAGATTCCAACCGCGTTGCGATGACAAAATTTGACGAATTTAAACGGAATTTACATTCATAGCGGGAAAATGTCTAAATGTCTTATAATTTACGGTAACCATTTTTCTTAGTCTACAGTATTGAACTATTTCTGAACAAGTTTACAAACAACAATTAACAACAGCTCAATTGCGTTTCTGTCTTGTTTCGGAAGAAAAGTAGTTCTGTTACGTGCTTTCCGTTTAAATGGGAATCATTGGCAACATCGAACAAATTTAGACGTTTTTACAAACACATTTCAACGACCGGAATCACCGGATTTGTTTGGGATTTGTTATTAGTAGAGTCGAGAAAAAACTTATAAATAACAAAAATGTGCATTTAAAATAACCGGGTTGCTTTAGAAAATATAAAATATATATTTTTTACGTATTTTATTTGTAGCCTGTATATATCATAATAAACGTGCAAAATGTTTGCACAAAAGTGTCTTTACCCGTCACAACAAAGACAATATGAGTACCCTCGAGTCGAATCCATCGTCGTTTAAGGCAACGTGGCAAGTTATCCGCTTAGGAAAACGTTGAGAGGATTTGGGCAGTAGGATTAGGATTGGTCGAAATATTAGTGTAGAACTTTTAGATGCGAGGTTGGATCAGTTCGTTGCCAAAAGGAATGTTGAAGTTGTTGTGGATAGTGAGGGTAAGGAACAAAGTAATTTGACAATTTTTCTGAAGACATTTAATTGAAAAGATTGGATGCTGGATATTGGATGGCTTGTCGGAACCCCGCAGTTCAACACCGTAAATGTCGAAACTGATGTTAATACTAAAAGACTTCGTAGTTTTCCAAGTTTTCCGTTAAGTAATCTCTTTCGTTTTGTGTGAGGATGCTACTGCTTGGTTTTGCATTTTGGTGCAGTCCTAAGTTTCTGACTTGAGTGGAAGTCGGTAGCTTTTTACATTGATGTGCAAAGGAGAGGATGTCTGTTTTATCAGTATAAATATACATTTTTTGCACAAACCTGTTATAAGCTCAAGGTGTTCTTAGTTGTTGCTTGGATAGGATTCGTATAATAAGACAAAACTGCGTTTTCATTCGCGTAAAAGCCACGATGATGTTGGGATGTGTACGAACGTCAGCAGTAAAATTGGAATAAAGGGTGGGCCCTGGTCTTGATAACCGAGTACTCTTTCCGCACCTTCTTCGAAGCATCAGTCAATTAACAATTCAAGAATTTTAAGAATAAGGTATTAAAGTGTGAACAAATTAGTTGTGTGTTGACAGTCATGTCTACAGTGGAGAGGTTTTTTCTTAAATTAGATCGATCTTCATGGTGGTTGCTTGGGTAGGATTCAAGTTAGAAGACAAAATGTAGGTATGTAAGCAGTACAATTGGTGCATAGGATCGACCCAATAATGCTCCATTCTGGGACACCGGTTTGCGTTGGTCTGGTATCCTGAGTGCTCACCTCAACTCACCTGTAGCAGCGCTCAGTTAAATAGGGAATGGTAATAAATAAAAAGTCTGTAAGAAGATTTTAAGTTTATAAAGGATGACTGAGTGTCAGACCCTATCAAAAAAGTTGGACCAAATCCAGGAACGCACCCAAGCCATACTCTTGGAAATGGTGTCAACAACTATAAAATAATTTGCTGTATCCGTTACCGAGATATATTATAAGAATGTTCAAATTCTAAAATTCTAGAATCTTAGTGGAATATCTTGCAAAATTAATAGAGAAATCTTTTATCGATTTTTTCTTCCGATTATAAGTTAGAGAACTTCGACATCACTTGGCGACTTCATAGTAAAGTTTCTCACAATCTCCCTCTTCAAATTTCAAGTCCGACCCGTAAAAATTATAATAAATCACAATACGAATAATAGGTATAAAATGTAACTGAAACTAGTTTCTATATTATAAAATCCACTATACAGTAGATTTACCATAATTCTTCAAAATGCCTAAACATGGAGACTAACTCACACGTATGCCTAAATACGAAATGCCTACTAGCGCTCTATAAAGAACCAACACTCTCAAATTTATGTAGCTTATATAAACAACCTTTCTTTACATGCTAGACATACACAAGCTCACCGAAAATAGTGTGTCAACTCCTACAGTTTTTGTTTAATTATTAAAATATCATTTAAAGTTATTACGTTTCATAATTTTTCTTGATATAAAGTTCAATATAATAGATTTATAAATAGAAAGAGTGTGTGTCCGTAAAAATTTATATTATAATATTCATTGGCAACCATATTCTTGGTCCTTTCTTTATTCTTCAAAGTTCCGAGTAAATCCGAAAGGAGTTCGGGACTTAGTGCGTTAGTGTTTCAAGTTGTCAAGTAAGGGCTATTTTCTCCCCGTACATTCTTTTAAAGGGATAGATTATGAATGGGTAGGTTTACAGAAACAGCAGATTCTTATAAATAAGATAGTGGGATGAAGAGGTAAAGTTCTTTTAGCCCGGAATTTAAACAAGTGTTGAAAGGAAAAGTCGAAACCGGTAGAAGCTTCCCATTGTGAAAACTCTCCCTCAATGGTGCTTTTGTTCACGAATGTCAACGTAGCCCCCTCCCGGAGGAAGACAGATCACAAACAGGGTACTTCAACAACCACTTGAATTTGTATCTTTATTTCGGATAGAATGTAATTAGACTTGAAGTTTGATCGGTTGAAATCGATTTTAAAATTAATATAATTGTTTAACTTGAATAAGTTAATCATTTTGTTTTTGTGAAATATTGTGTTGATTCAGCTATGTGGAAGCTTTATGTAAGGCAATACCTGCGAGACAAGGATTTGGTCAAAGTTAGTGGTCAAGAATTCAACTGAAAATGAAATGACATAAGCTCTAATTTCTTGAACCTGATTGTTTTCAATATTGAATCGTTCCTTAAAACAACTGTTTTCTAAACTTCTGTTACCTTGGTCTGGCTGTTTTCTGCAATAGAAAATCTTTATGAAATATACAGATTCTAGTATTCACAGTGATTATAAACAATTGTAACCCAAGATCATCCTGTTCTATCTATCCTAAATAACAGACTATATTAATTCCAGTATGGAAATCTAAAAAAATAGCAAAATGTGTTTCTGAAGAACTTCATATGAAACCACTCTAATTAGGATGGCTTTGAACATTGAAAAACTTTAAAAAACAATATTGTCAAATACGACTGCTTTTGTACTTACATTACATTTAAATAATTAAATACACTAACATGAGATTAGTGACCGATAGTCGACGATTATTAGGAAATCGTGAAATGCGGTCCCTCACTTCCAATACGACACACAAGAATGGCACAATTACGCAGAAAACAAACACTTTGAGCCCTGAAGATGATCTCAATAAAGATCGAAACGTTGGCATGGTAAAGAAATGTTTTTCTGAAATCTAAATCACACCAGACCGCATGTCACGATTTCCGAATAATTAAATAAATAATGTTTAGTCTGCCTTACTTTTCGGATTTCGTCCTCTTCAGCCATTGGTAGAACTATATTCCTTTTATGGTTACAGTTTAGAATTTCCATTACAATGACTAAAATGCAAAATGGTACAAATTTCTGAAGCTAAGAGCTCAATTAGTCACTGTAATCATGAAGACTGTTTCATATTGAAATATATAATGTTTGGGCTAGAACGGCATGGCGGAAATGATTTTGATTACAACAGTTAATTATTTGCCTTGAAGCCATTAATAATAAGAAAATAGTTTCTCATAACATTAGAAGTTGTTGGCAATTGATGACTTTTAGCTTTGTGTTGCTTATTCTATTTTATAATTGAATTCATAAATACTTCGTAACAAATGTTGTAACAAATAAGTTTAGAATCCGTTTTAGATGCATAGATTTCCGGAGAAACGTTTAAGCCGACAAGATAAAAATGTGAAACTTAGCGTGTAAGGATCTGTAGGATAGTTGAGAGAACTGACCAGACAATATCACTTTTCAAGGGAAGGAATATATTTTTTGTCTAAGGGGTTCTGGAGGGTGAGTTTACCACGATGATTTAGTTATACTTGGGTTCCTTCCATTTAACGTCAACCCGCGGGAGGGTTGAATGTTGCTGTGGAGAGGAAGCTTGACATATTTTCTGCATTGCAGGCGAGTTGCAGAGATCCCGGTTGGTTCGTTTACCTTTTCATATTAACTACATCCCTTCCACCGGTGTCCCACTGTCGGAATGTTGACTTAAGGAAATATGGGTGGATTTATTATGAAAGGATTAAGGGGCGAATGTTCCGAATGTGTCTGACGAAAATTAGTCCATTCAGCCGGCAATCTAAGTGGTTTTTCTTTAGTCTCTGGTCTCTCACTGGTCCGCCCGTTCTCGCTGGTTTTTGCTTGTCGGATCCGTTTCTGCATTATCGGAGGGCCTATTCAACCTGCTGGTTCACCGCCTCGCAGACTTCAGCAAATTTTCACACAATTTTCATTTAAACAACTTCCATTTTAACAATTTACGTCATATGTAATAACAATAATTTAAAAACTATGAAAGTGGTTCAAAGTTAAAATTTATATTTAAATACAGTCATTATTTCTTGCTGGTCAAAATCTCTAGAGTGTATTTGTTACGATGTCCTAGAGTCAAATCCAAGGTTGAATTTTTTTCTTTGTATCGAAAATTTAAAAAATTATTGCATATTTTTTCTAATTATTTAGTGCCTTTAAGCAGTTGTCTCTTTGTCTACAGTAATATGTCTGTACCGGAGAAGTTTTCTCTGTCCCAAAGGGATTGAGCTTTATGGAAATTAACTGTTGAATCAATTGATAGTTATATATGTAAAGTGAATGATTTCTTATTTCAATTGGTTAGTTTACTTTCAGTTGTTTTTGGATCTAAAGTAAGCCCAGAATATTCGGGCCTCCTTTATATAAATATAACAGTCGATGTCTTTTATTTTCAATTTTTATGGACGTCAATATTTCAGGAGGTTATCCTACATATTAAATTGAACTAAAATCTCCCTATGGTCCGAAGTCTGAATTTCAGTTTCATTCCAGATGCTATTTTTCAGGTTACTTCAACCTTTCACAACTTTATACCATAAGTCTCTCATACCTCCTAAAATGTTAATCCTGCTGTAAATATAATTTTTAAAAACCACTATCTACAAATTCGTGGTATACTAATTAAAATAAAACAAAAAACATTGGTTTTAATAGACCAAATAGATTTTGAGAAAAATAGGAACTCTTTTGCCCCTTTTTGAACAAGTAAATGACCTATAAAAATTGCTGAACTACTGTAAAATCTGATAGTTTGATCATTAAACAGAAACTACAAACTCTTTTGAAAAATAAAAGGGTATATAAATTAATATCCGCAGGGTAGATGTAGTGTTAATAAAAGGATTATGAAAAAAAATCTTTTCGTCCGAAAACGGTCGGTAACCCTTGAAACACACCTAGTTTTGCCCGTAAATCTCATTCCTGTATTTCCCATTCACGTCCATACTGAAGTTAAGTTCATTTTTGCTTTGAGGATATTGTAGAAATGACAGTTATATATTACTGTGACACTTTCAATTTCCCTTATATTTAAAACATACATTACATTATGTGGCATGTTTCCACTATTTTTATAAAATATATATTTTACAATATAAAAGTTTAACCCATCCAATTTTTCTCTGAGGTAACACGGTTATTTGCAGCACGCAACCAACATTTTCGTACAATATAAAAAAGGATCGTGAAGTGATTGCGAAGAATCTCGAGGGGGAAGAAAAAGTTGAAAGCTGTGATGGCCGAAAGCCTTATGAAAAGTGATAAGATCTCGGATGACAGCACTGATCACATTCACACAACCTTCAAGGCATTCCTGTTCACTTATAAATGTTTGTGGTGCTATTTTTTTCTTTGATATTCACGTAGAATTATTTTCGAGCTACCGTCCGTTGTTGAAATCCTTTCAGACACACTTTTTCGAATTTATTTTAATCTTCATTAAAATATTGTTCTTGACAAAGTTATTGGTTGAAAACAAACAAATATTTTGTACGTTTTCTAAGTAATTCTACAAGAGGAGAATAACACCGGTGGCTGAGGCAGAGGAGCCAGATTCATTCTGAGTGCCCCATGGGGCCGTAGTGCGGAAGGGCCTTCTGCATGTTTCACGACGGCCAACTCACCGCCCAGGTTTAACAACTTTCCACCACTTCGTCAATAAATAAGATTTATAGTTTGAATTTTACAAGGGGCAAGAAGGATTGAAGTGCTTTTTTGAACTGTTAAATTGAAGTCCGGATACCAAATAAATTGTCCAGTCTTTTCAAAAAAGGTTTATATTTTAACAATTTCTTTTCGCCGTATTCTTGTGTCATAGGTTATTTTCCGATATAATCTTTAATGGGCAACTTGTGTTTTTAATTCCCCACCGACTGGTCTTGTAATATACTTAGATGTACTTATTTATTTACTTTTAATCGGGCTAGTGCTTAGAAATTCTGCGGATGGATAAGCAAAACGGTATTTAATGATTCTAGTGGGAAAAAAATCAAGGAGAAAGAAATATATTTGGCCTACCGAGGGCTGTTTGCCTGAGAAACGCCCTATCATTAAGGGCACCACTGCCTCATCCTTATCTAATGGAAAAATTGGCCTCCTTTTCTGTACCACTGTGATCAAAACTCTTGGAAAAAAATTATGTACTTATTTTAACTTTTTCATTGTTTTGAATTTAAAGTTGAATTTAAAAATATTAATTTGAAAAAATGTATAACGTTTCCTTGAATTTCACGTTTCAATTATTTACTCTCTTATTACGTTCCTGTTTGAATTTTACAAACTCATTAGTTCAAAATAAGCATTGTTTGTTGCTGTTATTATTTAAAAACTAATAACATTGTAACCAAAACTTAAGAAAAGTGCAACTTTTCAACAACAAATCGTACTTATCAGGAAAGGAGAAAACCTGAAAACTCCCTCTTTTATATAACAGACATATTCTAGCTTGCAAATCGTTTTTGTTGTTGTAAAATTCACTTTTGAACAATGTTTTTTTAATTATTTATTTTCATAGCTCGTCCACAATTTTTTTTTAAAGTAGTCAAGACCAGATAAAATCCCTTGTGTATGGGGTCACCCCCAGAAAGGAACTGTGATAATTATTGTTTATTAATGAATATTAATCTTTCTTCATTAATAATTCAGTCTTAATTTTGAATAATTTATTATTCCATTTAAATCCATATAAATTATTTTACAATGCAAATTTTGGCAAATTTATTATGGGTGAGGAATAATTCCTCCAAACGCCATAAATGTTCATTTTTTAATTATTTATAGCATTTCCTGTAGCCGGATAATACATTTTTATACCAAAAAGTCTGGAAAAATTGTTTTTTTTTTTTTAACAAACAATTTTTTTAAACACATTTTTTAATTTGTGATATGAGCAAAGTGTTGAGGTCCTGCTGCTGTATTTAACCATTTTGAGTTTCAAATATTACGTATGTAAAAATTTGATAGCATTTGTATTTAAGTATTTGTTACAAAATAAACGTAAATTTATACCAAGATTTATACCGTTTTGCAACCCAAAACCCGCCGTAAAATCCGTCTCTTAGGAGGAAAGACAGACCAGCAATGTTGTAACCCCCCCCCCGTAACAACTTCCAGCTATTTAATTGCAACATATAAACTGTAAATCTCGTGCTATCTAAATTGAACTAGTTATTAATGAGCCTGTGGTTAACCACCATTCAAAAACTTTAACAGGGCATTTAGATAGTTGGAAACTACGTTAAAACAAACGGCTGTACAGTCGTTAAGCAAAATGGTTTCATCTGACAAAAATGGCTCATTATGATTCGCTCAGTACATATAGTCTTCTAAGGATATCTTTAGATCTTAGAATACTTGATACAAATCTGTAATATGTTGGTTATACAATTATTGTTTATTAGACGGTTGCTTCTGCTGAAAATTGTAAATAAACCTTACAGCAAAATTTATCTACAAAAGAAAATTCGTATATAACGCTGTTAAGTATATTTAAGAATATACAGGGTGTCTAAGCTATTGTGCCCACCCTGTTTTTTTTTTGCTGTTCTAGATCGGGAAAAAGTATGAATTGAGACACCCCTTCATTTTTCAAGTAGTTTGTTCATGTAAGGTCGATTTTTTTTTTAACCTCGATTCGACATAAGTTGAATTCAAATTCTTAATTTTAAATGAGAACCCCCATTTTTCACATTTTGCTTTGAAATTAGATTTTTTGGCTAGAAAAATGAGCACTGATTTATTAAAATCGGTCCAATAGAACCGGAGATATGATTTTTTGAAAATAGCCGGAATACGCTATATTTCCTTAGATCGAAACCACTTTATTTTGCCTTCTACTGCAAATATTTTGAAGAGGAGTGGAAAATCATCCAAAGTCCAAAAAATTCTGAAAGCTTACTAAATTTCCTGCCAAATCCTATAAATTTCGTATTTTGTATCGTTTTTTCTTCTCGACCAATACCTGATCTTACCAAAGACTCATT
Source organism: Cimex lectularius (assembly GCF_000648675.2). NCBI lineage: Eukaryota > Metazoa > Arthropoda > Insecta > Hemiptera > Cimicidae > Cimex > Cimex lectularius. Next base: position 4,389,475 of record NW_019394219.1, read on the forward strand.
CACCGAAATATTTTGGTTGCAGTTCAAATCCCACCTCCTTTCTCAACCGGGGTTGGGACCGGCCACAGCGGATTAATTAATTAATTAATCATAACTATTGTTATCTGGGAATAAAAAGGTTTAATAGCAAATCAAAGAAATGTAGGAACTAACGCTGTTTATTTTTCGTATCCAGACTCTTGTTGGGACAAGTCCTTTGTTATCTGAGTGACCCTCAGCGATGAAAATGTTTTGATTGCATAATTGTGTAGAATTAGTTTAATTGAATTGAACAAACTACAAGAAAAATTAAGGGGAGTCTCAATTCATGCTTTTTTTCCTATCTAGGACCGCAAAGAAAAAAAAATGGTTGGGCGCATTAGCTTGGACACCCTGTATACTACAATCATTTGAATCTGTATACTGATTCTCCACTCTTAATATTCAGATCTACACAGGCCATCATAAAAAATCGACTGCCTTGTTTTTGCACGAAAAAATAGCCAACTTTGGAAATGCACATTTTCTCAGACTTTAAGTCACAGACCTGCGGTGTCTCATTTTTTATATAAAAAAAAATTTACGCTAAACAAAATGGCTTTTTTAAAGGTTTTCCTAACTTCAGTCATTCAACAGTAAATTCAAAAAATCGTCGGCGCCCTATAGCAATTGATAAGAAATTTTAATAAGCATTCTATGGATCACATTCCACTTTTCCCGATTTCTCAACCGTTGTCGAATTATTCGGGATTTTTGGGCAAAAAACGTGGTTTTTTTACGCGCTCAAGGAAAAACCCCGATCACTCTTTTTTTCGTGCTAAAACCAGATGGTCGATTTTTTTACGGGCAGTGTATATATACACGCAGGTAAAGCAACTAATACTATAGGTATTTAGATATTTCAGAGATAGCAGAGGTTAGAAATGATACTATACTATATAGCTACGTGATTTGTTCAACGATCATGACCTCAAGACTTAGCAATAATCGATCGACAAACTCTAATTCCAAGAACCATCAGAGAGCTGATAAGAAAATGTATATATGTTACTGTGATAATAATGATGATATAATGATGAATCCTATATTATTGCTACAAAACTGCAAAGTTATATTGATTCTATTCCGGCCAAATAACTATTTTCAAAATCCATACGGTTTTCTTATTTTTTAAGTTATTTAAGCATTTGATTCAGCAATAAAAACTAAGGATAAAATATTAGGTAAGAAACGCGTGCTCTGTTCACACAAGTCGGCTTAAACAAAGCACTCGTGAATAAAAAATTGGCTCACGTGAAGTCACGTAGGTAACAACTCAACCAGACGATGTAGAAAGTGGAAAGACCGTTCCAATTAATAGAACATCCTCTCTGGCGAAAAGGGTCCCCGTTTTGATTGATGCCCTCTGTCCCGCCACGGACGGTTTTAGGGCTTCTGAACAAAAAAGACACGTCTATTACAAAATCTCTACTTTCTCTTTACTTATTTGTTGATCCCCTGGGTCTTCTTTGGGGAAGGTGGTTGTTAAATGACCCTTTTGCGTTTCGTTCCAATGCTAAATCTGCACAATCCCAAATGACCTAGGCATTACTTTTAAGCAAACAAGAAAAGATCAAAAGGATTATATAATAATTATAATAATCAAAAGGAGCACGTATATAACTTTTAGACAGTCAAGAAGCAATAAAGTAATGGGAAATAATGAAGAATACGAGGACAAAAAAATGGTATTAAAATCATATAGAATAAGCTAGTCGGGTAGTGCATAAAAATAACCAACTATGCTAAAAATGACCCTGCTTAGTAGGTTGTAAAGAATTTGAGGATAAAAAATGGTACTTAAATAATATAGAATAGGCTAGTCCTGTAGGACTTTAAATATCCGAAGTTTCAATGTCTTAAAACTGACCCTGATCACCAGGTGATAAAAAATTTGTAAACTTTTCAATAATTTGCATATACTAATTTAAAAATGAGATCAATAAAATATTTGGAAATTAGAAAAGCAGTGGAGGGCACAGTATCAATACGTTCATTTTCTTCATAAAACGCAAACACAGGTTGAACTAAAACGAAACACATAAGATCAAATACCTGCGTCAATTGATTGTTCTCTTATGAGCTTCCAACTTAAAGTCTAAGTTTGGGCTGGGTCTGGTATTTGTCAAGACCAACAAGTCAATAAAGCCTGGCTAGTCCAGACTTCTACTACATGTTCACACCTTTTTATAATTTGTATACACCACCATAACTTTCAACCCTTAACTTGCCTTAAAAATGTCTACTTACTGTGTTAATTCATTAAGCCTTATTGTATTATTTTTATTTCAATAAGCTTTTTTATGCATTTTATGTCTTATTCTGCACAAAGTAAATTTCTCTTATTTTCCTGTTGTTTGCTTTTTTTTTTTTTTTTTTTTTGAATAAACGAATATTTTTTTAATTTTAGTTTTGGGCTGCCTATGTTCCCTGTGAATCTCAATTCAAGGATGCTGTCCAGCTCACATTGGAGCAAATTGATGTGATTAGAAGACTAACTGAAAAATACAGCCCTCCACTCACATTTTGCACTTCAGCTAAAGGTAATTCTAAAATTCTTTATAAAACCACAAATCATTTTTTTTTTCAAAAAATATTTAGCTGTAGAGCCGCCGAATTCAATATTCAAAACTGAAACTGATTTTCCTTAAAGAATCACTCTTCAAAATTTTATCAGAAAATGTTCCTTTTCAAACAGATCCTGATGACGTCTTGCTTCAGCAACCTTAATTTCTAGTGTGTGATTCTGACTCCTAAGAATTCTGATGAATACGAGCCACTTTTCGGTATCAGAGATTTGATTCCTTTAAAATGAGGTACCCTGAAGAGAAAACTTTACAGGGTGTGTAACTCTCACATTCAGGCTGAGACTCTTCTTTCTTAGCAAAGCATAACAATCGTGGTTTGTTAAAACGACAGATATTCATTGAAGAAAATTCCTTCTTTGAGTTGGATCCAGCAGGATCTTGACAATGATACCACAGAAATCATCTAGACAACTCACGAAACGTCAATTATCCTGACCACACCATATGTGGAAACTAGTATACAATTGTCGTGTCAAGTTATCTGCTCGCTAGAATTCCTTAAATACCTACCTAGAATAACAAATTTCGCCATAAGATACATTTAGCATGATTAGCAATAAAGAGAAACAAGAAACCGGGTACATCACTCGCAGAATACGCATGTCTTAGCGTCTAACTCGTTTGGAAAGATCACAACTAATCATTATTCAAGAACAGAGCAGATCAAATTTACCATCACGTCACGTACCATCGAAAGCATGTTGAACATATTTAAAAAAGTACCCTTTCTTGCCCTAAACATGTGTACTTACTGAATTATTCTGTGTAAATATAATGTATAGGCAAATAATTTTGTTTAGCTGTGGTTTTTTCGTACAATATACTAAACCTGCAAGACTTGGACGTGCTGCGAAAGTGTAGGACCACAACGCCGTTTAGCGAGAAATAAATTTATAATCATTAAATTAGTTGTTTGACAATCAATTTATATCTACCTATAAAATTTGAATTTGTGAATAAAACAGTAAAAAAAGGTACAAATGGCTTACTGGAATATTCAATCAAATAAAAACTACAACTAACACTCAAAGGCTAGCAGAATAATCTAACATAGGCGCTGTCAACACAATAGCTCTCAACACATCTTACTATAAAATAATTCAACATAATTATTGAAAAGAGAGCTAATTTGAAAAATAAAACAAAAAGACAATCCTGGATGATTCTAACGGTTCTAGTATGAGCATAAAGGTGCCTAAGGAACATACCCGATGAAATTGTCTCATAACTGCTATGAAAAGACTAACTTGATACCATACTTTTTTTTCTTCTTTACTACATAAAAGAAACAAAAATTTTCCACAGTCCTTAGCAGAGATTGGTACAATAGATGGAAGTTTAAGTGGTAAAGGGAGAAATCCCTTTGACTTATGTGGAAAAAAATATTACTGGCAATTACACCACATAACTACTAAACGCTTTGTTGGCTTACTATTTTAAGCCAACATTGCACATAATTCCAACATTTGACACTACCCTGGCCAAAATGACCTACAGTTTGTCTATTCTTCTACTTTTGGACTTTTTTCAACAAAACTTTATAATGGCATCCCAACTTTAATAATAATAATAAGTGGTGTCAACTGTCCCACTTTACAACCCTTTAGGCAAAACTCAACTTTTCGAGTGATTTACAAGAGTTACTGTGTACCCAGTGTTTCTTTCGAAGAGCACTTTTCAGCTTTCTCAAATTTATTGGAATTTATAATGAGATTTAGGCCTTTTCCCAAATTGTTATACCATTGAATGCCTGATAATGTTTGAATAAGAGTTGTGCGTGCAAGATTTCTTTTTTCAGAGATTTTTGAGGCTACCGGAGCAGAAAAATGAAATGGAAGAAAATACAAATTGCAGGGGAATAAACTGCAATGCCCAAAATCGCAATTTAAATAAGAAAAATAGCTCCCTCAAAAAAAAAAAAAAAAATTAGTTATCATATTGGAATGGAAGAATAAAAGGATAAGGATGAGCCTATACTCATGCTGAGACTGTTGCTAGTCTGACTCCATTATTATTATTATTATTAGCCATACAAGCCTACGGGGAATTTTTAAATTATGGAACAAAAATTCACAATTCTAATTAAAAAAAGAAACAAATAAATTTTATAATTTTATTAAATTGTATGCAATTTAAAATGGGAATTTTGCATACATTTGGCTTTCCGAATTAAGAATTTTAAAAAGAAAAATTAAAGTTTGGATGGCAATAGGATAAATTAGATTACGAGTGAATGTTTGGAGTCAGAGCTTTATAGCACTCAGAAGATATATAGCTAACCTAAGATAGGTTTGGATGTTAGGGCATGAAATGACCTTAGCCATTAAAACGCCCTTAAAAATTAATAATAATAATAAGTGGTGTTTAGTGACCATTAGTTAAAGATTATTTGGAGATCGTGAGACCAGACCGCATCTCACGATCTCCGAATAATTAATAATAATACTTTATTTACTAAATAATTCAGTTATAACACATAAAGGTAACAAGTATTTACAGCTTAGAAACTTGCTTTCCATTAACCAGAGAGTGAGATGATAATTTTATTATCTTCTTTCTCCTTCTGCCCTTCTTTTCAATATAGAAAAATATAACAAGAGAGTTGGAGTTGGAGGACTAGCACTGTCAAAGCCAAGTTGGACTTACCGGCCTAGAGTCAAGAGAGCAAAGGGCGAATGGTTATAACATGTATTTTATAATTTTTATGTAAATTGTAGTCAGATGAAAAATTAGTGATACGGGCAAGACTCGAACCCATGATGACTGGCTTTCATCTCAACCACACTTTACATAAAAATTGCAACACAATTTAAATCATTACTTTGGTTAACTAGTATCAACTAAAACATCTGCATTAATATTATAATAGTCATAATTGATAATCAAAACTGTTTTACAGAAATAACAGTTGCACATGAAAAGAATCAACTTTGCAGTCTGATAGGAGTTGAGGGAGGTCATTCTTTAGCAAATAGTCTACCTGTACTAAGGACTTTGTACACTCTTGGGGTCAGATATTTGACCCTCACATCCACTTGTAATACACAATGGTACAAATTTATATTTCTTTAATATTTCATATTATTTTAATTAAATTAATGTTTTATATTTTGTACTTTTCAGGGCAGACTCTTCACTTGTAGATATTCCAGGAAGAAAGTCTGAACATGGAGGTCTTACAAATTTTGGCAAAGTAATGCCTAACTTTTGTTTTTTTGCTATTTTCTGTTGTTTTTTTTTTTTTTTTTTTTTTTTAAATAAATTTTTAATTTTTTTAATACATTGATAACTTTAAGCAAGTCACATACTCTTCTAGATAAACAGATAATTGTGAAAGAAATGAACAGGCTTGGTATGCTTGTCGATTTGTCACACGTTTCCGTGAAAACCATGAAGGCTGCACTTGAGGTAAGTAAAGCCCCGGTGATATTCTCGCATTCATCAGCAAGAGCACTTTGCAATAGCACTCGCAATGTGCCTGACCACATTCTTGCCAAACTGGTATGTTTTTCAAGTTTCAGTATAAACACATTATTTTCATTAGTTATTTGACTTAAATAATTTGCCTTCAGGGTCTCAATGGAGGGCTTGTGATGGTGAATTTTTACTCACAGTTCTTAACTTGTAAAGACACCGCTACAATAGCCGATGCAGCTGGTAAATAATATAATATTAGTGAACATTTCTGGTGAATTTAGCTGTTTCAATTTAAATCATAAATTTTTACAGCACACATAAATCACATAAGAGAGGTGGCAGGTGTAGACAGTGTAGGCCTCGGCGCTGGCTATGATGGAATTAATTTGTACAAAATAAATTTATAAAAATTGTATTTTATTTTATTAAAACAATTATTTTTACAGTACACCTAAAGGGTTGGAGGATGTATCTACATATCCTGCATTATTTGCTGAATTGATTGCATCGGGACAATGGTCGATGGAAGAACTGAAAAAGTTAGCAGGACTCAATCTCTTAAGAGTTCTCCATGCTGTTGAAAAAGTTAATATAGAAAAAAAACTTTCTTTTTTTTAACATGAGTTTGTTTTTGTTTTTTAAATGTCAACATTTTCAGGTTAGAGATGATATGGCCAAGTCTGGGGTAGAACCATACGAAGACACAATCGCACCAAAGTACTTAAAAGGGAGAAGTAATTGTACATCACAGGAGCCTTTCTAGCGTGAGTTGAAGCAGGTGTGGAATCAATCTTCTCCTGATGAATCATAATAGTAATTACCATAGTCTTCCACACCATAAATTAAATCATCATCAAAGTCATCAGTCGACAAATCACTTGAATATTCACCATCTAAAACATCATATATGATTAAATAATGAACCATATTAACCACTTTTAATTAGGGAACTTACTCAAATTTAGGTGTTTTATTTTCTTAACAGCGCATAGCATATCATCTTCATCAATGCTAAACAAATAATAACTCAATAATAAAAACTCAAACTGTCAAACCACAGTGTCAGGCCAAGTTTGAAACCAGTTTATGATTGTCAAAACAGTCTGAGCCTTTGGCTATAGAAAGGCAATCAGACATGCACAGATGTTTCTTTATGTTTTCACTCTTTTCAAAAAGTACAGTTCTTACTTTTACCTAGAGGCCGAATTTATATAAATATCCTCAAATATATTCTGAAAATATTAAAGTATGCAGGATGTTGTCAGAGACATCGCCTGACTAATATAACTGAATAATTTCTTTTTAATACGACATTGTTTTCACTCTAGTACATATTTTGAAAGGAAATTGAACAGAAAAACTACAGACACTCATAAAATCAGAAAGAGGACTGATATTGACTATTTTTGTGTTACAAATGAGGCCTCTATTTCCTTCCACAACCCCAGCTACTTCATGAACATATTTTTTTATGAAAGGCAAAGTAAAAATGTATCAAGAAGTTTTGGAAATGAGACCTCAAATAAGATGCTAATTATTTCAAAAGAATTATATTTGGTTGATTTGTTTATGTTACTAAGATAACATAATAAAGTAAAATTTGGAATATTCTTCAATTATGCTAAATAAAATTTGAACCATTGTACCACTGACGTAGGATTCAGATAAATAGTTTATCAAAATCACTCAGGTCTTCCACATCTGTTCTCATTACAAAATAATAAACACAATGCGCAAATATATAAAGAAAAATTCCTTTACAATTCAAAACTTTCCAATGTTTACAACCTTACAAACTGTCATTTAACTGTAGGAATCCATGATTGGAAAAAAGTGTTCCAACAGAATAAATACATGATCAGTTGATGTTCTGGACGTGCGTAGTCAATAAATTACGAAATACTTGGCAACTAGTTTGTGATTGTGTGTTTGAACAAACCTAATATTGGTTAAATTGTTACCTTGAGTTTTCATCTTCAGGGTATTCATTTCTCCAATTATTTTCATCATTGGAATCATCTTCATCATCCATTTGATTATTATCCTCTTCTTCTTTATCCGCAATATAATCACCAAATAGCAATTTTTCATCAACTTCATGAGCACTACAAACATTTGTTAGGTTTAATTGAAAAAATAATATAAATTCAAACATGAACAAATAATAATTAATTTTTATATTTTAAAAATACTTATGCACCTTAAAGTATGCTCTAATTGTAAATCGTTAAAATCGCCAGGAGCGGTTGTGTAGTAAAGGTCGTAAAGGTACTGTTCTGTAGTTGATGATGAAGCATTCTGAAATTGAAAATTATAACTTAATACTGTATTAAAAATATCTCTTCAAATTTAGGTACAAAACGACTTGTTACCGAACTACTTGAGTCCTTGGATTCCTCACATTTGAAAGGAATACTTTCTATGTCAACTATAGTATAAGCCTTTCTCTGGTCAGACTCGCCCTGTTCCTCATCATGAGGAATAGCTCTAAAGCAGTTCACAACCTAATTATAAAAATTGTAAGTTAGAAAGGTTTAAACAAAAAAATTAAATACTATATTAACACACAAACATAGACAATATGAAAATGTTTAAATAGAATGTTAAAATAAAAATTGAATTTTAAAGTTTCATTTTTTCAGTACTGATGTAAAAGTATAATAGTGTACATATTAAAAATTCTATTTGTATCGTGCTAAATTTAAATTTAAGTGTACAACAGGGTAAAAAATTAAGATCTTGTGATGAATTATATTAATTGCAAGAAAGATAAAAAATACTTTTGCTCAATGTGCCATGAAACACATCAATAAAGCCACTTTTAAACGTTTTACATAATTATTCATAATTTGATAATTAACATTAAAAATAATAAAACAAGACGTATAAAATTCGTTTTTGGGATTAATTGAATGTACAACTTATGAACTTCTGGGCACAGAATAGTGTTAAAATTGAGTAGACCAAGATTGCATAAGTATTCTATGCTAATAAAGAATATTAATGTATTCTCTCCTAACCCCCCCAAAAAATTTCCACAAATGAGACTTAAGGCAAATATAGTTATCATAATATTTAAATGCCTTTTAGAGCAACCTAAAAGCCTGTACTGAACTGCTATTTATGAATAAGTGGGAACAACTGACTTTTTTCAGGTGAAAAAAACACTTTGCAAAAGTGTGCTGTTACTTTTCAAAGCTGATTGATAGACTTTATAAATTAAATAGGTTATTTAAAAAAATTATCTAAATAAGATTTAAGAATAAATTAAAGACAGAATTTATTTATACTTTTTCTAAAAACAAAATATATATATATATAGATATATGATAAAATAAAATAATGAATAAAATAGAATTTTTAAAAATGACACATATCAGCCTCATAGTTTAAACTTTGTTTTGTTTATTTACATTTATGTAACATGTTTGTTTGTTTTTTAATTTAACTCATTCATAGATATTCCTAGTTTAATTTGTAAATATGGAACTATGTGCAAGTAAAAAATATATAAAAGCAAATCAACTAGTTAAATTCATTAAAATTTAGAAATGTCAGTAAAATTTGTACCACTGATGTTAGATAAAATGCACATTATATACATTTCACTAATTATACTTATATATATAAATTGATCCTTTAAAAAGTTTGTATTTTAATTTAATAAAAAAATATTAATGATTTTCTTATTTTTTCCCCCACCTGTTGATTATTTTTCCTCTCAATTAAAAATAACAATAATGGGATAATCCAACTCACCTTTAGCCTATTGTCATGAGAAAATAACTTATTTTCCGCTTTGAGTTTTTCAGTAATAGAAGAAACATCTTGCTTTTGAAAGTGGACCTTTTTTTTGGGAACTAAATGCTTCGCAAATTCCAAATGCTCCTTTATGTCTTTATCCTGAGGAGAAGAAAATAATTAGTGTGTTGGCAAAAATATTTTTATAAGTATGTATATTTAAAACAAAAAGATCCTGAGCATATCTTGATCTTTTTTGCGCTTTTCTTAAAAATTATATTAATTTTTAAGACTTATTTTACCCAGATTTCAATGGTGAACAGATTTGCTAATTAACATTAACAGAATATTCAGATATCAATGATGAAAAAATAATATATGATGTGAAATTTCTTCTTGAGGTCTACCGATATCCTTTAGTTTTGTCATTTCTGACACTCCTGTCCTACATATTCTTGCTGCTTTTGTCACGCTGATATATTTTGGCATCGCCAATTTAAGATAACAAGCGTAAAGCCAACCGACCCTCCACTCAAGATGAAAAAACACATCTCATAGAGATCATATTACACCATATGTGTTATTAAAATATTTATATCTTGTACATACAGACACTTTACAAAACAAATATGTTGTGAGATTTCTCTTTAGTCTATAGTGTGATGAACCTGTAACTTGGTCATTACCAATCCTGTTCTTTCCTGTGTCAGTCCATCATCTTCAGTGTGTCTGTCTGACACCAGGATGATCGGTAACAATTAAATTACAAATAAATATGTAACAATTTATTTGCCTCATGTACTTTTATATATTTAATGTAAATTTAGGGCAGAAAATAAATAATCCAGTATCTAATTTGATGTTATTAATTTCATTTTGGCCTATAAGTAAAATAAAAATTACTATTTTATTAATTTGTTTGAATTATTTATTGTGATCTTATTAGTCATATAAAAAATAGTTTTATATTTTTAACATATTAATGTAATGTGAGGAATGCATTGTTGTATTAAGACCACAGGAATCTTTAGTTTGGTCCTCTATCTTCCTAGCCTGCCTATCCTCACTGATGTAGTCCCCCAACTGGCACAGGCTTTGTGTATTGTGTAAAATGTTTCAAAGACTAATAATTTTTGCACGAGTGAACATAGGTAATGGCCAAATTCTAAAATAGGTATGACAGAATCAACTAATGATAAACCGGGTTGATAGATGACCAAATGATAGGTCCATCACACCAGAGATCTCGATCAATCAATATACCTTTATTCAGAGACAATACATATATATACAAATTATATGAACATAGTCAAAAATAACTAACTGATAAATAGTAAATAAAAAACTACATACTCAACAATACACATAAATAATGTACAAAAATAATCAAAAACCATAAGATAATAGTGAATCGATAAATAATAATAAGAAAAGGCTTTCAGGGTTATAAAGAAGAGAAGTTAAAGAGTCCTAGGTCAAAAACTTTAAAACATATGGCAACTTAACAACTGTGGCCACTCAGCAAGAAAAACTTCAAAGCTCAATTTCTCAAAAATATCAAATCAGTAAATACTGCATTTCTTCTTAGCAGGCTAAGTAGATCTCAATTTAGAAAGGAAAAAAAGGACAATCAGCTACATTGATTTCATACAAACCTAAAATTGTTCAAAATCTTTTTTTCTAAAATTACTGACATAATGAAGGGTACTGATGAAGACACTTTTTTAAACAACTTTATTGTATTAGTAATAGTTGTTCCATTTTTAAATCATGTTTGTCAAGCTTTAAAAAACATAATACGTAATTAGTGATTAAAACAAGTTCTGTGAGTCCATAATATTTACAAAATAACTAATAGTCAAGCATTTATTTTATTTTTGTTTTATTTTCCATTACTTAATTATATACTATTATCAAATATATGTTGTTTTTTTATAACAAATAAATAGCAAACTGGCACTGAATTTTATTCACATTTTAAACAATGTATTTTCCAATTGAAAAATTAAATTAAATTGATCTTCAACTAGTTCTGTATTGCTGGATTCTGACTTTCTTGTTTTGGTGTTTCGTGACATTTTATCGTTTCAACAATTGCAAGTGGCTTATCTTCCCATAATTCGTAATCGGGTCTCGTCCCAAAAACACGATATGTACCGCAGGTATTACATATCCAGATGATCTGTTGGTTTGGTTTTTTGGCGACACGGACGACTGCCGTGTCCCCAGGGACCAAGATAGCACTGCAGCCTTTGCAAATTGTTCGCTTCAGATTGTAATCCAATTTTGTCTGTGTCTTCTCGGAGACCTTTTTCAAAAGCACGCCGTACAAATACATTAACTTCTTTCCATCCTTACTTCCCATTCTCCGAGCATGCTCAGCGGCTTGGTATAGGTAATTTATTCGGTGCACAGCCTCCTTATTTTGAAATTTATGCTTTCCTGTAGACATTTTGCTTTTTATATATGTAGGTCCCTGATATTCTGAAAATGGTTGAAATATTCTTTATTATTATTTTGTAGTAATGTCACTATAATTTAAATTAAATGTTGAATTTTGAATTAATTAAACAGGTTGATACAAATTCCATATGCACAAAAACTTGTCATTTAAAAATCTATATCAAGCACATGCAAGACTTTTTTTCTCCTCCAAAATATGGGCTATATTGTCAACCATTTTTCCTAGCATTTGCCTTCTTATAATCCCACACCTTTTAGTTTTTGTCCTATAGATTAGAAAAATCATAGCCATATGGTTCACTACCAGAGACAAACAAGGTACTGGTAAAGTTTGCGTTTTTTAATGCAAAACTACAATACAGGAGTGTAGTCTTGTTTTGTGTTTTATTCATGTTATCAAACCAGTGTATTCAGCTTTTAAAACTCAATATCCAGCAGTTGAATCAATTTTTTTAACAGTAGCGTATGAAGCAAAAATTGCGGCTGATAATATATTGTTATAATTATGGCTTATAGGAGTAATTCAGCACAATTAATTCCTGAACTAAGACGGGGCTCACCTTGAAGGCCAATGTTGCCAAAATCGATCTAAATGCTGTCATATTATGCTCTTCCACCATCCATTGCATACATATGCTTCAGTTGCCACCTTTCCATTTTGTCGTTTTTTTTTTGTGTTTTTTTTTTTTTTCAATAGTCACAGAAACAGCGATGTATAATAGCAAATGCATTTTTATATATAACACAAGGATTTTATATAGGATTAGTATTTTATTGAGAATTTAATAATATCATCATGTACAAAGATTTTTTGTAACAACCTAATGCAATGGTTCTCCAAAATCAATTTAAAACACTATATTCATATTTTATGTTTAATAAGTATCATTGTGAAATTTGGTCATCACCGATCATACTCTGTCAATCCTCCATTTGCCCTCCAGTGAGTTTAGGTAGGCTAAAATGATTGATAACGACCAAATTTTGGGTTTATCCAGGAAACAACATATAGAAATCTCCCAAAGTATCATTATTTTTCCTTGCATCAATATCAATATTTTTATTAGCAAATAATCAATACACAATTTTTAATATCCTTATGTGCTACATTTACTACACTTTATTACACATCTTAAAAACAACACTGAACTGTCATAAAATTGGTCCAGGAGAGTGACAGTCAAAATGAAGGATGGATTTAAATAACTTTTTCATAACAACTCTTCAAAGATTTATTTATTTGAACTAAGTCTGCACTAAACTGCACTTAACAACTGGTAGAGTCATTGAAGAAAAAGAAATTGGGTTAGTTTAAAAAAAATCTTTTAGTTTTTGAAAAGGCCTCGTATAAATCCATTTTGGTGTTAGAAAAAAGGTAGAAAACACCTCCCAACAAAGGTCTGAATGAAAAGCATGCTTAAATAAAATTGAGTAAGTACAGTGTATTGTCTTCTTCTGCCCACAAGTGAATAAACAAGGAACAGCACCCACACCCATTGGACCAGAAAACATAAAAGTATAAGTCTTGCTCAGCAAACACTTATTGCAGATCGTCAGGGGCACTTAGCACTCAAGAAAATGTATTGGGTTGTCCGGAAAATAATGCAGGATTTTGGTATTAAACAAAAAAAAAGAAACTAGTTACTTTAAAGCAATGTTCTTTAATCAAANCATTCATACAAATGAGTAATCCTGTAAACGTAAACAGAATATTTTATATAGATTTTTTTTAATGAAAACTTAAAATCCTGCATTATTTTCCGGACAACCCGATATTAATATCACATAGATTTGCTGTCTCTGTCAAGAAAAGTTAGACATCACAATGTCAGTTGCAGTACTGCAATTTTAGAAGGTACCTGAGCACTTTCCTCAATTTGGACCTAGGCTTTCCACTGTGCAACTACCACAGTAGATAGAAAATTCCTGTTACCCTTATCAATTAATAAACATTTTTTTTTTTTTTTACCGGTTTGAAGTGATCGGTTGTTTAATATTTTTTTTCACTTTTTTGCTGACCTGTGTAAAAAAAAAAAAAAATCACAATACACCACAAGACGAGCACCACACTTCATGCTCTGAAGATGACCTAAATAAAGGACAAAATGTCGACAAAAAAAAGGGAAAAAGGTATTTTTCTAAACTAACTTAACTTACTACAAGTAACTCTAAACTAATTGAAACATTTCTTGATTTCAGTAATTGATTATTAGCATCTGAAATTATAATTAATCACAGATTTAGAGGTCTGCTGTCGCCGAATGGATAAGGTGTCTCTCTTTTATTTGCCACACTATCAGTTCTGGGCTCAAATCCTGGGCATAACCCATGAAATTTTAACTGAGAATAAGAAAAATTTATTGTATGGTGGTTTGACCCCCAACAGGAGTTGAATGTTAAGCCCTTACTTTACACATTGAGCAATGTTTCTCAATAAAAAAATTCAATTTATTTTCACTTATAATAATGTGCAACTAATAATAATGATTATTTAGAGATCGTGAGATGCAGTCTGGTGTGATGTAGGTTTAGAAAAACATTTTCTTTATCGTGCCTACATAAACTTTACTGTTACTTCTTTACTGAAATTATCTTCGGGATCTGGGATTTAAAAACATTTTTTAATTATACAAATTCATGTAAGATGTGAAAATGAATTTCTATCAGGGCCTGGGATTTATAAACATTGTTTAAATTATACAAACATGTAAGATGTGAAAATGAATTTATACAATGATAGAAATTCAGGCCCTGAAGATGATCTGAATAAAGATCAAAACATTGGCATAATAAAGAAAATGTTTTTCTAAATCTACATCACACTAGACTGCATCTCATGATCTCTAAATAATCATTAATTAACTGTCACTAAATACCACAGAATAATAATAATCTTAAATGTCAGACTTAAACCCACAAAATTTTCCAAAAAATTAAGACTGCCCAACCAATTATTTATTCAATTTAGTTTGGTTATTTCTGATCACCTTGGTCTGACCATCCTCGAAAGTTTGGTCTGTTTCTGCATTTCACCATATTCAGTGATGGTTTTCTGTATTATTTTCATGGTCAGCTTTGCTAAGTTTGCGAAAGAGATGTGCCGGTTTTATCGTTGTTCTGACTGCTTCTTTGTAGGTTGAAAGCTAGGATTTTTTCGTTATTGTGTCATCAATTTGTGTTTTTTATTGTGCTTGTGTACTGTTTAAAACAAAGTAATGTGTATTAGTTTTATGTTTTCTTTTTATACTGTTCATAAGATTCCTTATATTAAATGTGTTGTGTTCATATATACTTTTTTTGGTATATTCAATATACTTGGTCTTTCTACAGTTTTCATTGTTCATGTCAAGTTATTAGAACAATTGGTGAGGTCAACGGTATCGAAGATATAGTCAAAATCGTCAAGTTGTGAAATTGCAACTGACACCACCGGGATCACTTAGGGATGGTTACGGTTGGATTAGATGAATAATGAAAACCGTCAAAAGGCCAAATATATTGAATAATATCAAAAAAGTTTTTAAGTATTCCATTAATTATGGTTTTAAGTTGAGATAAAAAAGTCAGTGTCACGAGCAGCATTCGAACCCACGACCTTCGGCTTGATACGCCGCTACTCTACCACTTGAGCTATCGTGACTTTGATCCACTTTGGCACTAACTTCCCATCTCAACCCCACCTTCGAATTTTCTCTCCTTTTTTAAGTATGTCCATTTTCCGTCCTTTGGGTTGGTTATTGTTTTGTTTGAGTTGCAGACAGTTAATACAGAAACGTGTGTCAGACCGAACCATCGAAGATATGCAGACCAGGATCGCAGACTAGACTACAGGTTCATCATTCGCAGACCTACGAATTATTCTAGTTTAATTTGATAATAGAAATTGTTTACACTTAGTTGTGTGAATTCGAATTTTCGAAATCGAAGATGGCTAATTTATCTGATAATATCTACACAATTAAATGAAAATAACTTTATGAGATTTCACCTTTTCAACTGTTGTAAGAAATCTGAACACGTTTGTCAGGGGTTCTTCATCTTCGGTTTTTAACCTCTTGGCAGCTAGGAGAAGAACGTCGATCGGATCTTCCTCGGGTCTTCTTTTAACTCGAACAAAAGCCATTCGTACAATCCGAAATTACATACTAGTTATTATATTTAATCTGGGAACAATCTTCCAATAGAACAATATAAACGACTATTTCTAAACGCAATAAAGGTTTTAGTAGTTAGTAGTTAGTACACAATTCAACTGTTACCGGATTTTTAAGTTTGATATCGTACCAAAACTACAATCGATGGATGGAACTCGATTTCTCTGTTCAAGAGTCAAACCAAATTCACCTTTAATAGTTTTTTTTTAGCATTTTAAGCAATACAAGTGCATATAGATTAATTCAATCGTTAATTAATTCATCACAGTTTAGTACATTTTAGTTATCAATCAGCTAATTACCTCACAAAACACTCAACACATACACACACACACACGCAACATACAGAGTGGTTTGGCAACAAAGCATCCCAATTTGCTCTATCGCATTCTGTCAAAATATACTGGGGATTATGATGCAAGGCTTTAATGATCATTTCAAGGGTGCTATTTTACTTCTTCGGTGCAAATTTATCTAATTTAATTGCTCCCTTGTTAGAGATGGCTCTGATGAGCGCTATAACTGAGTAATTCCTGTGTGAAGAAAGACCTTTTCAATTTTTTGGCTTTGTCCCATTCTTTCAGAAGTTCAAATTCTCTTTTTGTGAATTACTCGAATATTGAGAGCTTGTTTGATTGTAAAACTTAATTCCCCTGTTGGTTGTGCAAATAGTGCACTGGAGTATCGCAGAGAGCTCGGGGAGCAGTTTAATGTTTCATTTTATATTGGGAAACGCTAATACTTTTAATTAATTTTGTTGGCTTATTTTTTTTTTTTTTTTTTTTTTTTTGTATGCAACAACTTATTCTATTCAAGTGACTCTCAGCCGGCCACAACCTCCAGCAGACAGTTTAATAATGAATGCTGTATAAGAACTGTTTTTGTTTTAATTTGATCAAGGGATACCGCAAGTTATCATTTAATGCTGCATGTGTCATGGCAGGAGAGATGTGTATAGATTTGAAAATACAAGAGAAGATAGATTGCTATAAGGCACATGGTCATCCAAAAATCGATATAGGCCCTTCACATGTTATTGATTATTTACAAGTCCACATACTATGCCACCATTACCTTGGAGACAATACAAGTTTAAGTCCGATTGAAAAGGAATATCAAACTAATAGACTTTTCCAGATATACACTTACTAAAACAAAATTAATTCTCAACGTGATGCACAACTCTGGTATACGATCAAAACTGTAACCTCATCCATACTATGCGGTATAGACTATCTGGCTGGTGTTCCAATAACCCAGCAGAATTAGCAATGGATTCAGATACAGGATAAGGCAGGCAATAATGAACAAACCTCCTACCATCGGGGTTTACTGGTGGGTGGAAAAACAAACATACACACACCACACAGGTTGGAAATGCAGTGTTATGTGGGTTAAAGCTCATAACAATTATCCGGGGATCAAAGAGGCTGATTCACAGGCTACAGAAATGGCCTATGACCTGGTTCCAAGAACCCACATAAACAGACAGTGCAGAAAGAAAACATTAAAACTCTGGGAAGAACAGCGGAGAACTGCAGTAAAAGAGCACCAGACAAAAACATTTTTCCCAACTGTAACTACCAGATTGAAATTGCCATTCAAAATAACAGCCCAACTAAGCCAAGCACTAAACAGATATGGGACAAGCCGATCTGCACCACTTCAGCCTAACAGATGATCTATCATGCACCTCCAGAGCACTCTTTCAGGACATACCATCTAATATTTGACTGTCAAAGTATGAAGACATCCATAAAAAAAATGTAAAGGGATCTACTCCAGGAGGGCACCTCCTGGCCAGTTTCAATTAACCTGCTTTTTTTGCTGTCATTCTCTAGATACTTTGAAGAGCTTATTTTAAAAAAACATTGACTTAAATCATTAAAACCAGTTAGTGTAAGAAAAAAATCTTGTCTATGAGTACTTGCGACTTAAACACTTTGCAATCAGTTATGGGGACAGGTGAAAATAAACTTCCCATGGTTTACTGTACTTGGGAAAATTAAAAACGCACACATTTGTAGATATAAAGCTACGACGTATAAAGTCAAAAACCTTACTGTTATAAGTACCCTACCTGAAATTAGGACTACTCAATTCCAATAAACTGTACATCTTACAGTGAGCTATTAACCAATTTTCGCATGATTAACAATTAATTCTAACACACCTAAATTCTACAATGGAAGCAAAAATACCAGGAGTCCAGAACTCAGGATATATTTTGAGGATGGTGCATGTGAGTGTGATCGGACCTCTAAGAACTAGAAAATTGATCCAATCTTACAATAAACCCATTACAAGATCTTAAAAAGACATAATTAAACTAAAAGAAAATGCTACAAAGTAACATGAAAGAATCCAAGGGAAACAGTCTTGAATAATCCACAAATAGAACAGACTGTAAAGTACAAGCCAATTAAAGTACCATTATAATGTAAGAAAAACCCGAAGTCAGCGCTGCAAATTTTAAATTGTAAACAAATTCACATTAAATGCTCTAACATTCTTCAAAACCCTGACTAAAAATACCTTCTTCCTTAGCTGCCCAATGTTCGTAAGAAAGTTTAGCTAAATTAGAGGGCATTGATAATATTTGTATGCCTAGAACCAATAACAGGTATTAGCAATATTAGCTTTTAAACAAATTAGGTCAGAAGGAATGAAAGAAATGGATCAATCAAATAGACACTAAATGTTCTAAACAAATTTGTAGTTCAGTGATTTTCCAACATCCTGCACTTCATTTTTCACAGGTCTTTCACCACCTTCAGTGGCTGGTCTGCCCAATCTATACGTTAGCAACATAAATTTTTGCATAAATATGCTTGGTTGTATTTTGACAAAGAACAATAAGATTTAAAAATATGCCCATTTAGTGTTTATTGCTTCCATCGTGTCATTGATTTGCATAGTTTAAAAAACTGAAAAACACAATTCACATCAAACCATTATTTCTCACTTCATAGTGTTAATGCGTTGACTCACAATTTAAACAAACAATACATAGTACTTTCAAACAAAAAAATATCTTATTTATATTTCAATCATTATGTCTTCAATTTGTTTGCGAGAGAGATCGGGGACTGTAGCATCTTTGGAAGGGTATCCAACAGGAAGGACCAACGTCAGTTTTTCATTTTTCGGACGTCCCAATAATGATCGAAGGGCTGGACCGCAATTCATAGGAGTGCTTGTAAGAGATACCAACCCTGCCATCTAAAAAAAGAAGATATTTAGAAAAACAGCAGAAAACAAGTAAAATAAATTCTGTCAAATTGAATGGATTAATGTTCAAATACCCAATGGTGCACAGAAGAGGGGTCAAACTATTCATTTACCATAGTTTTTCACATTATGGTCAATTAAAAAGCCATGGGCTCTGCCAGGATTGAAATCCAGAACCACTAGAGAGGCAAATGAAAGTCTGACACTCTAGCCACTCATCCACCATGGTCCCCCTCATTAAATAAATTTTTTAAAAATTTAACATTAAATTAATTTGAAAAAATACAAGAGTCAATATATTTTTGAAAATGTTCAGTGTTTTAAGTGATATCTAATAATAAGTCTTTTTGGCAATTTATAAAATCATAATTTATCAGAAATAATTTGCTGGATTCATGAGTGGTCAAGGATGAGGTAGTTTAGAAAAACATTTTTTTCATTTTTTTACTGGCATTTCGACCTTTATACGGGTCATCTTTAGGGCTGTTTTGAATTACAAAACATATGTTGATGGGAAAAAATACAACACAGATGTAAATGTAAACTTTTTTCTTGTAAACTTTGAAAATTTAAAAAACCTTAAATTTTTTAACAAAGTTTTCATAATTCTCCCAGGCTCTGAAGATGACCCAAATAAAGGTTGAATTATTAAATGTTCATCATCAGGTTGAAGGATTTACAACCATTAAAAAAAGACATTTTCAAGCACTGCATATTTTTTATTATTATTTATTAATTGATAGGGGTAACAGGTAATTTTCTGACTAGTTGCACAGTGGAAAGACTATGTCCAGATCGAGGAAAGTACTCAAGTACCTTTATGAGAACCATTAATTTCATTGGGTGACGCTGTTACCCTTCTAACATTGCAATACTTTAACTGACATTCTGATGTCTAACTTTTCTTGACAGAGACAGCAAATCTATGTGATAATAATAAATTTTCTTGAGTGCCAAGTGCCTCTGACGATCTGCAATAGTGTCTCGTAAGCGTGAATTATACTTTTATGTCGTTCTGGTCCCATGGGTATGGGTGTTGTTCCTTGTTTACTCACTTGTGGGCAGAAGACAATACACTGTACTTACTCATTTTTTTTTTTTTTAATTTTTTTAGCATAGTTTTCAAATGTCAAATATTATTTAGGTGCGTGTTTAAAATAGGAGGAAGATTAAAATCTAATATACTATTTATGCATTTATCCCCATGTTTAATGGGCACTCTCGACACGACACGCAAGAATGACACAATTACACAGAAGACAACCACTTTGAGCCCTGAAGATGATCTCAATAAAGATCGAAACGTTGGCACGAAAAAGAAAATGTTTTTCTGAAACCTACATCACACCAGACCGCATCTCACGATTTCTAAATAAATACCCATGTTTAATTTTACATTTTTATTTCAGATTTCTCAAACCAATTTAGTTCACTCCCATTGTTGAAACTGTGTAACAATGTTGTATTTAAATTTAAATTTAAATAGTGTTTGGGTTCATTTAGATGGTCTTAAATTCAGGAAATTTGTTCCGTTTAGGCAAAAGTTCTTTAACTCTCGTTTTAATTTCTCTACTGTTTTTCCTATATATTAACATATAAGATACACATATATACCATAGATATATAAAACATAAGTATGCAACATCACAACATTTCTCAAGGTTTTTTTTTTTTTTTTTTTTTTTTTTTTAAATTCCCAAACATTGTTAAATTTAGTATTTAGTAAAACTTTCCTTGGATGAAGATGAGAAAAAATTTCATATATAACCATCAGAAATATATTAATTTTTATAAAATCAATAAATGCAATTTTATTTTTTAATATTAATCTGGCAATTATAATATTTTAATTGGCAAGGAACAGTCCAAACAAATTTTGACTTATATACCGAGAATGCTATGAATGCCGCATTGATGCAATGTTAAAGTATAATTTTGTGGAAATTAAGTCTATTTACGTGAATAGCTGTTATGAGAATTCCACTTGCAATGGCAACGCTCATTTCATTGTAGTAATGCATCTTCTTCTGTCCATTCTCTTTGAATCCATAGGCCTGTTTGAACACCATAATTAAATATGGTGCAGTTGTAAGATACTCCTTTTCCCAGTTTGTCTTCAATGGTTTTAAATCTGATACCCATCTGTCTCCTTTAATTAATCAAAATTTAAGAAACATTGTACATACAGGTTACATATCATTTATGTCAATACAAAAGAAATGCCACAATTATTTATTCTCATTATAAATTGATAAAGAAGGTTTTAATATTGATACTGGGATAATTTTGAGATAGGTGTCTGCGAGTGATGAACTTTTAGTTTGGGTCATCTCAATCTTGCTCTGTCTATCTTTACTAGTTTTGGTTTTTTACCATCTTCAAATCTACCAATTTGGCAGACCAACCACGATGACCAAGTTATAATAATGTTATGTTCTTGTATTCCCATTTTTACTGGAACTAAAGCAAATACTGCCCAATGTCACCAGCCACGTGGCTCTCTTAACAAATACTAGTTTATTTATTTTATTTATTTTTTTAAGAATTTTATTTAAGAAACTGTTCAATGAGAATTTAATTCAAATCTGTGACAGTTATAATTTTTATAACTATCATTTGGTTGGTGGTATAGTATTTATTATATTATTATTATTATATTGTTCTTGAAATCTTTAAAACAAATTGTAATGTTAATGTTCTAGGGTAAATATTCCATAAACTGATGATAAATAATTTTGAAAATTGTTCGAGTGCAGATTTTAAAGAATAAATATGTTAGTTAATAACAAAATTTTAAAAATTGTTGATATGCCATCTGCAAAAGTCTAAAAAACATGTAGAGCAATGCATTCAAAGCAATTTGTTTTTCAGTTTTTAAAGCTGAAACTTCTGGAGTGGCAGATGCCTACACGGCAAAGCCAAAAAGAAAAAAGTGAAAAGTGGCATTATTTTAAATTAGAGTAAATTTTACCCATTCTTCTGTTGTAATTTATTTCTTCCTCTTGCTCAATTATATTTCTTATTTTCTGCTTTATGTCTTTGTCGGAAACAACAACATAAGTCCAAGGCTCAGTGTGAGCACCGCTGGGGGCAGTTCCAGCAGCCTTGATGATGTTCCGTATGATGTCTATAGGGACGGGATCTGGACTGAAAAACCTCACTGTTCTCCTCTTCTCCATCACATCGTAAAATTCTTTAGACTTGGCCAGAGATTCATCAAACGATATCCTTCGAAATTCAAGAGGGACATGTTCCAAATCCGCAGGTAGGGAGGGGCCTTCATCATCATCGGGCATACTCCCGCTGTGTTCATCTTCATCACTATCAGCAAATTCTTCCAATCCGTTTAAGGCGTCTGTAAAACAAATTATGGAAATAAAAATAATTTTCGTTAGTTATAACTAATAAAACTTTTGTACAGTGTTGTATTGTTAAACTAAGTCCTTACCCAGTTCAATATTGAGATTTTTTTAAATATTTTTTTTTTATTTTAGTGTTAATTTGAGCCTTCAGTTCGATAAAACAAGCCAGTCAGCCAATTAGTGGTTTTTAGTTGGAAGAGAAGCAAGACTGGCTTCTTCTTCCAGAAAAAAATCCAGCAGATTCTTGCAGTATATTTACGCAACATTCAAGTATGTAATATGACAGAATGCTCAGGACAGATAGTAAGTAAATTACACTCTAACAAGTATTAAGTTTTAAATGAATTAAGATGAAATTAATAAATTTAATACATGCTGTTAATGATAAAAAATAAACTGAAAGTAGAAGACCAGGCCTGAAGTTTATAACAAATGTATTTCGTGGGCAAGTGGGACTATTAAGTATTAAAAATAAACTTTTTAATTGTATTATTTGTTAAACAATTTTTCAAATATTAAAGCCAGAATTTTAGAAAACGACTTTTGTTACATCTCTTAAAAATGGCCGTTTGAAAAAGCACTTTAAATACTTAATCGTTTTCCACCTAGAAAAATTAATCTATGTATATATGGGCATATCAATATTTTATAAACATGTTAAAACGATAAATTATTAAAATATTCACCTTGTTCCGGAGGTAGAGATTCATTGACTGGGCTGTCAAGTGCTGTTCTGAAAAGGACGACGGCCGCTATGAAGCAGACAATCACAGTGATCACGAATGGCCAATATTCGGCCAGAAAAGGAATTTGGCCCAAGATAATTTTATTGCTTTAAAAAAACAAAAAAGAATGGAATAAATCTTGTTTAGACGTAGTTGTCGATATATATCAACAACCTACAGATCTGTCAAATCCATCATAGTTCGCAGGTGTCTCGTGACCGATATTTGCCCCTTCTGCGTTCTGTCGACGAACGATCGACGTTTTCTCTTTTCGCAATATTAATGCAAACTTTTCCTCTCTACATGTCCTGTTATCGATCTTTATTGACAGGGCAAGGCTATCGGCTTACATGTAATCAACCCGAAATTTAAATATAAAATAGATATAAAAAATATTTCGTCTAATATTCTCTATAGCTTTGCTACACTCCAAAAGGCTTTGTGTAGGAGTTTACATATTTTTGGCGTTTACTATTATAATAAAATTACTATTAGATAAATTAATTATTAAAGAATTTTTTTTTTTTTTCTCATTGGCTTATAAGTTTTCTTAATGGTTTCTGTGAAGATTCCAAAAAGGGAATCTTAAACAGAGATTTATAGAACTTAAGTTTGTTGGAAATATTAAAATTATATGTAAAAATAATTCGGCTAATTGTTGGGAAATCGTATTGTGCCGGATTGAGTTACTGGAAGTGGCCTGGAATTCGATTGAGAAATGAGGGTCGATCCCGGGGCAATAGCCCTAGAAAAAATAGAAAAAAAGTGCTGACGAGAGGCCTTATTGCTCAACCCCCAGGATTAGCTAATGCCCGGACTCATCCGGAATAGCTCAATGACCTGGGACAAGGGCAGTCGGGTCACCCGGAAGCATAGCAGTATTTCCTAAGCGTAACTGTTCCCCACCTCCTCCCTGAACGGATTGATACAAAAACTCTAACGGAGTAAAAAGGTGGGGGGAGTGAGCAGTAGAGAGTAGAATCAGAGAGAATCCGGGTTGAGTCCGAAGAGAGTCCGAGTAGAGTCCGCAGTCCGTAGTCTGGGAGTCCGCAGTTGAGTCAGTCGGAGAGTCCCGTAGAGACGACGAGGAAATGAAAGAGAGGCGGTCAGCGGAGAGCTCGGTCGGGGCGGCCCGGAATAGGCATCGAGAGAGACGCCGAGAGGGCCGTCCAAGAGACGTCGAGAGATACGTCGTGAGGGCAGTCGAGAGAGACGCCGAGAGGAACGTCGCGAGAGACGTCGTGAGGGCAGACGAGAGAGACGCTGAGAGGAGCGTCGAAAGAGACGTCGAGACAACAAAGTTCGCAGAATCCGTCAGGATCCTGTGTGTACAAATTTTGTCAATCGATTTGCGGGAGATTTGGAGAACAGTTGGGGCGATTTCGGGCTACGGCCTAAGTTTAGTACTACGATCCCAATAATTAAGCTCCTAGTATTAATTTACATTAAGGTTTCGATAAAGAGAGTAAGAGCATTGGTTTTATCTAGAATTAGTTTTCCAGTAATAGGTTTTGTATATGAATTGTTTAATAAGAAAAAGGGTTGCTATTTATAACCAGGGTTAGGGCGTTAATCACTAGTTGATTGTGCATATTGGGAATTGTTCAGTCATATCAATAAAGGGACTTGATTGTTCGGTCCGAATTCTTGTATCTTTTCCCCAAACCTCCCCGTCCAGAGTTAGTTGTAAGTAAGAAAAGGGTGCTCACCCGTCAAGCCCGGGCAACCTGACAAATCTTACCCCTAAAAGGCTTGACGGGCCTTGAGTGGAGTAGCTCGCTACCCTCTCGGAGCACCCGAGCGAGCGACGGTGTTCGTGCGCGTACATTCGAACGAGCCGCGAGCCGCGCGCACGAAAAAAGAAAACCGCTCATCACAGTTTCCAAATTAAAAGTTCAGTTGACCTTACGCGGTTGCCCACTTTTGTGCCAAAGCCAGCTTACATGTAACTTATGCACCTTGTCCCATGTGGAGGTGTCATGCTTTGGTGCATCATAGAAAGCGAGTAAACATCCAATGTGAAAACTGTGCTTGAACACAGCGGCGAATCGTTAAGTCTCCCGTTCCAATTTCTAAACGTGAATATGTACTGTATCAAATTTGTATACATAATAGATTTATTCTGGCTTCACTTGGTTCTGCAGTTTCTGTCTAAGGTGATGAACCTCTAGTATTCAATTTCAAGCCGCGTGAAGTGTTAAAATGTGGCGAATAAATCGGAAAATAGCCGTATACCACAATGATATACAGATGTACAAGAAACAACATCTTTCTTTCTAAGTATTAAGCAGAAAATAAGCCATCTTGAATTTATAAACCTTTGGTTTTAATAATTTTATTTTAAAAAATGATGTGAGAAAAACAGAAGATTAGTTTAAAATGTGGCGAATAAATCCTAAAATGGCCTGATGGTCGTATACCACGATGATAAACAGCTAACTATTTTTACGTTAATTCGTTTTTTCGCCTATATGAGAATTGTGCTTGAGATCGGCAGCGAGTATCTTGGTAACCTATTGCGATTTTTTTGGAGAAAATAGGATTGTTTTACTGTATTTAATACTGCCAGTTTTGTGTTCATAGCTGTTCAGAGCGTAGGAGTGAATATATTTATTAGTGTGAATGTGTAGTGTAAGAGGGCCGATGGCGGCATATTGAGTACCCCACCAAGCCTCAATTAGGTTAGTTATATAATAGCTGTAATAATAGGAGGAACATCGAATACTCCACCATCTTAAGACGGAGGAGTGACCCCGGACTGCCAACCCCCGGGGTGGATAATTCTCGAGTCAAATTGTAAAGTACAAAACTGGAATTGCCAGTGGACTGCGAGATGAGATAGACAACCCTGCACACAGTGTGGTCACGTTCATATTCCTTCTTTTTTAAGCTTTCTAGGTGTTTTTCTTTTTCATTTCTTCTATTATACGAAATATCAGTTCATCGACCATACCATTATGTTCCATCTTCGTCGATTTTTAGTTAAATATTGGCATGTAAAAGAAGTCCTAGTTTACAATTTTTTCAAAGTATTTCAGAGACACTTAAACATATAAAATCAAAATATGAAAAAAGTCGTAACCAGTAGCTGTAGAATGGTTATTTAAAATTAATTGACATCTTTGCGCCGAGTACCATATGGGGCAGTACACCTGACATTATTCAAAATAAATCCGTTTTTTTGTGTATGCCATAAAAAATGATTTCAGTGCTTTCGATCTGTTTGAACTTTTTGTTTCTTTATTCTGTGTTTGATTTGCATTTTCGCGTGATTCACTTAACAACGGCTCCAGCATGCGAGAGGAATTTGACACGATTGACGAAGAGGGTGGTCCTAGCCGTGTCGAATGGGATGACCGCCGAACTGATGTATTCCGTCCTGGCGTCTCGAGGAAGGGATTCATTTTTCAGAAGAGTCGTGGAGGATATAGGTACCTGGGGATTATCCAACATGTCAATCCCATCCAGTTCCAAGTCTGGGTTCGTGTCAATGACCACAGGCGCAAAATCAGATTCTGCTATCTTCCTAAACGACGTAGGACTTTTTCCTTTCGAACATGACCTTGTTTTCAACAACACGGACAAAATATTTTATTCTGGAGACCCTTACGTAGCGTCTTATACACCGGATACGGATAAGAGAAGACGTTGGACTGTCAATACTTGGCCTGACGGTTTCGAAAATTCTGTCAAGAAATACTACCAATTTGATAATTTTGCTTACGACGGCATAAACAAATCTTTTTTCGTTAATAAAACTCTACGAGAAAACTTAAACGCTGACAAGACCATTTTCATTTTATGGTCTACCTCTATAGACTATTGCCGTCTCACAAACGAGCCAAAATATTGTTCCTCTGTGGTAGAAAACTTGGACAAAAATATGGAAAAACTTGATTTTTTGTTTCGTTCGTATTACGGTGACAATAAGACGACTTTTATTTTCACGTGTGGCCAAGGGATGGCAGATTCGCGTGGAGCTACGACTTACAATTCACGCAATTCCTGCCCATTTATCGCTTGGGGTCCTGGCATTATGAAAAGCGGCGGAAAAATTCGAGAAGCGCCGGGACACTGGAAAATGGAAAATATGAAGAGCGTAAATATAGAACAGATCGATATTGCTGGTTTAATAACAACTCTTCTGGGCGATCCGACACCAGCCCATTCGTGCGGCATCGTTCAAAAAGAAGTATTGGACACAGACGATCAAAATAAACGAGACGCCCTGTACTGCAATCAAAAGCAAATAAACCATCTATTAGAAGAGCACGCTAGAAAAACGGGAGATTATTTTGTTCTTAAGAATTCGCCAGACGGAGAAAACTTAACTGACCTTATGCAAAAATTTAAACAATCTTCTAAACCAGAACTGGCAGAAAAATTGATACGTATTCAACAAAAACAGTTGAAACAATATAAACGATATTTCAATTTACTCTTATGGAAAATTGTTACCGTGATTTATCTTGGTTGGGGAATTCTTATTCTCGAGAGACAATTCAAACAGGAACAAAACCAACCCAAGGAAAGTTTAAATGTTCCGTCAAGAATAAAACGTTGGTACGTGAGAATGTTTTCTAAAAAAGATATATTTTCCTGCCTTATAGATTTTATAACATTGGTATTTTGCATTTCTCTCTTTATTTTGGTCTTTCTTAAAAACTGGCCACGACATTTTTCGGTGTATTTCGCCGTTCTCTGCCTAGTCTGGTGGAGAGTGTTCAAAAATATAAAAGTCCTAACTAAAGTGTTGGATAATTTCAATTCATTCGCGAATACCACCTTTTGGATGATAGCGACGACCGTCCCACTCTGTGTTCTTATATTTGGCATATACAGGGTTTACTCGAGGCAAATCCTTGTAGTCATAACAACAATCGCGCTTGTTTTAATAATGAAACTGAAAAACTCTGACATTATTATTTGGATTTTATCTTCAATAATTATTTTAATATCGTTTGTTTATGAAATAATTAGTCACGATGGTAGTTTCTTTCTTATGAAAATTGGCTGTTTGTCCTGGGTTTGTTTCTTAGTCCTCTTTATATATTATAAAGACGATTCAATATGGTCGTTTATATATTTTTTTATACTTATTTTATCGATCTGGAATGCCATTACTATTCGATATTTACCCCGAGAGTTCAAATTCGCCCATTCGGTTCTTGCATGGTTCATTTTGATTTTATGCTTGTTTTTACCACATTTTTCTCCTAAACAAGGAGTCGAAAAGTTGTTTCACTTTTGCTTCTCATACGGGGCGACGTTTATTTTAATGTGCATCGGGCAAGAAGCTATGGGACTGCTCGCCTTTTGTCTTCACCTCATCACTTGGTTTTCCGCCGAATTACGCGAATCTAAAACCGACGCGAGCATCGACATCCGTCGAGGGTTTCTGCTCTTATTTTACATTTATACCGGTTATTTCACAATAGGCAGTACAGATTATCCTAATTTCTTTGAAATCGATTGGGCTTACAGCTTTGTCACTCACCAGCCAATCATCGCAGCTCTGCTATTTTACAAGGCGATGATTCCACAGTTCGTTCTCGCGACGACGTTCGCGATGATGTGCGGAAGGACGCAGAAGGCCTTCGAATGGTTCCTGTTCCTCAACAATATTGTGAGCCTGGTTTTCTTCCTTTCGACAAAAGGTGAAGGGTACCATTTCGAAGAGATTTCCGTCAGTCTCTTCAGATTCTTGCTCTCTTTGTTCTTCCCAGTTTTCTTTTCGATAACTGTCCCTTTAATAAACTTACTCACAGATTGCACGACAGTCATCACCAAATGGTCAAAACAGACCTTTTATAAAATAATACAATTCTGAAACTAACACGTTCTTACCTTCAAATTAAGATGCAAAATAAGATTGAGAGATTTATTCTTGGAGTCTGGAGAGTGATGAACATGTAGCTTGTTCGTTTTCGATTACTTTCGTCTGCCAAGTTTCGCTGTTTCACGTCGAAATGAAAATAAAGCGAAATGCCGAAACAGAGCGAATAGGAAGACCAGGATGATCAGAAACGACCAGAAAATGAGTTCCACTCTTACAACAACGAAGAAAATTTAAGATAAAATAGTTCAGAGTTAAATTGAAAAACGCAACCATATTTTTTTTCTAATTTATGTAAACACTTGAATATAAGTAAAACAAATATTTTCGAAATCAACTGGGCAACAGTCGATCATAGTCTGGGCTAATACAAAACATATACTAAATTTTAAAAAGTTAAAAGGTATAAAAAAATGCGAAAAAAGGCTATTTTCTGCTGATTGGGAGTCAGTCATATTTTGCAGTAACTCTTGTGAAGAAATTGAGGGACAAAATTTCCTGAAGAATCAACGATAGCAGACGTCAGCGTACTAAAGTAAAAGAAACTTCAATTCAGGCAATTGTGGGAATGATTTATTGAGAGATGAGTTGACAAAACTTAGATATATAGTTACTTATAAGATGTTTCGTGATCCAGAAGGAGATGGGAAAGAAAAGAAAACATATTTAGGATAAAGGATCGTCTAACAAGTCTGAAATAATAATTAAACACATATATTTGTTTCACTCAACTACTACGGTCTTACATTATAAATCCATTCAGGTACCTATCTGGCGTCCAAAGGAACAGGCTTACTGGTCACACCCCGCTCTCCAAGAAATTTCTCAAGCAAGGCTCACAAGTCTTCAATTTTCTCATTTTCACAGGCGGCAGAAAAATTAATAAAGAAATAAAAGCGGCTGTAGTAATCTTAAATAAGCAACAATGTCGAATAAAAAATAAAAACAAATGAAGCGTGCAACCTCGCTTGAAAAATCAGGCTGAACTTTTAGCTATCAGCAGCGCCGTTTCTTAGCTTTTGGAATTAACCCGGTTCACTGAAGAACCCAAATTTGGACAGGGTAACTTTTATCAGTAGTCTCGACAAGATCAGTTATTCTCGTTGCAGAAATTCTATGATTGTTGATATCCGAGAAAATATATGCAAAATGAAACGAAATGGCTGGAAAGTCTTCATTAAGATAATCCAAGCACACTGCGATTCATGGGAACGAGAAAGCCTAATAATCGTCCTTCCAAAAAATTACGTAAGCTTTAGAACATATGAACAACGACAGAGTAATTGCTTGGAATGATTTGACAAATGGAACCAGGGCTAGGAATTCTCTACAACAATCGCTTCAAGAATAATCATGAAGAACATAAGTAGAAAAGGCCAAGTATTAAGTGTACATGGAAGAATCTGAGAATACCTTGCTAGATTCGATAACAGACGAATCGGAAACCTGTGACCCAGGGATCATGTTTTCTACTGTCCGGCAATGCAAAATTTGAGTGTCAATCTTATTGGGAGCGAGGTGTGCCAGAGAGAACCATGGCCAGTTAAACTCTCAACCCACATTCAAAGGTACTTAGGTGAATTTAGAGACTTTGTAAAAAAACTTAAACTGGCGAAAACTTTGGTAAAAAAAACTGCAAATTCAATATAAAAAAATGTAATATATTCAATAATTAATCATACATAAATGTACTGATAAAGAAAAATATGAACTTTTAAAATTCGAACCAAATCATGTTGAATTCTATATTAAGTTGCATATGGTTAAAATGCGAAAGTATAAACAGAATTGGATAAAAGAGATGCTCAGCAAGTCCAAGCGGATCCAGACGTCTTGAATCCTGTACCTTAAAAAGTACAAAAAATAACTATCACCTATATGCCGATGACTCCCAAATATACATATCCTTCCACCCTTCCGATCTTCACTCGGCCACTCTCAAGATCCAAAAAGACCTAAACTCCATCAACGAATGGGCCCATAAAAATTCCCT
The DNA here is from genome assembly GCF_000648675.2 of Cimex lectularius. Taxonomy (NCBI): domain Eukaryota; kingdom Metazoa; phylum Arthropoda; class Insecta; order Hemiptera; family Cimicidae; genus Cimex; species Cimex lectularius. The sequence continues at coordinate 4,421,003 of NW_019394219.1, forward strand.
AGTCCTCAATCCGTCCAAATCCACCGCCATAATTATCGGGTCCAGGCAACTCCTCAATTCCCTCCCCAGCATCCCACCTCTCATGCTAAATAACCATCCCATCCCCTTCTGCCCTTCGGTTAAAAACCTAGGAGTAGTCTTTGACCAAAACCTTTCCTGGCATTCTCACATTTCCCAAATTTCCCGCTATTCCATTGCCTCCCTCAGCCTGTTTCGTCGGTCCTGGCTTCTCTTACCTTTCTCCACCCGCAAACTCCTTGTTTCTTCCATTATACTTCCCTTCTTCGATTATAGCTGTTTGGCATACGGTGGTCTCTCGGAGGGGAAGAACGCGCGATTGAAGCGTATTATGAATTGTTGCGTAAGATTTGTGTACGGCACCCCACGGGGATCCGGGGTGTCGGGGTTGTATTCCCAACTTTCCTGGCTATTCTCCTCCTTCCGTGCACAGTATTTCCTAGGTTGCTTTCTTTTCCAGTACATCCACACTCGTCGTCCTCCTTACATCATCCAATCCCTCCAATTCAACTCCTCACATCTCACTCGTAAGACCTGCTCACCCCAATTGACCTTATACTTCCGCAACATACAACCCATACCTTCGAAAGATCCTTTCTGATCCGAGTCCCTAAACTCTGGAACTCCCTTCCCCTTTCTATTCGTCACGCTGCCTCCTTTTCCTCTTTTAAATCCCACCTGTATAATCACCTCCTCTCCCTCCAAGCAGAGACCTCACATTAACATTTGTTATTTTTGTTTAATATTCTCGTAATTTTTTCTTCTGTCCTGCCTTATTGGTATACATTGTGTCAAGATTTCTATCTTTTTTTACTGTTAACTTCATAGAAGGAACTTCCTTTATTAATTTCATGTAAATTATTCTTAGAGGACACCAGTCCCAGAATAAAGTTATTTGTCTTCTTCTTTTTCTTAAAAATAAACATTTGCTTCTTCCCACACTTAATTCTGAATCTTACACCAGCTGTTGGCCGATTACTTTGTTCAATAAGCTAATTTATATTCGCACTTTCTCATTAAGCTTGGCCTTCTGATTGCAACAGTAAAGTACATTCCATTAATGCCAATGGGTAGCCTATTTCGAAAGGCGAAACGTTCTAAGAGAATATAAACAGCAAACGAAGGAGAAAAAAATTAGAATTGTAAAACACAGTTTTTTTTTCCAAATGGAGTAAAGTTTATTTTTTTCATTAGAAAATTTATTTCCACTATTCCAAATTATATAGTTCATTTAAGCAAATTTCGTTTGTGTCGCTCTCCTCTGGCATTCTGCTTCTTGTCTTAAATCAAGTCCTCAACACAGTACATTTCTTGTGTCGCTAGCAATGGTTAACTGATATACTTTTGTACTAAAGTTTGATGATAAAAATAGATACGGTATCAAGAAAGAACGAAGGGCAAACGAAATCAATGAACAACGTCTTAAAACTTAAAGCATTTATACCGATTTAACAGAACAAGTTAATATTTTTCCACTTCGAACTTCTGTATCTGGTGCCTGGCAGTTCTGGTAGCGTGATCAGAGCTCATCTAATAACCGAGCACACAAGGATTATAGCTTAAACACTCACTTATAATTTTGACCTAATTTCACTATCGTATTCCCTTACCTAAGGGAAAAATCATTCTTTTATAAGCTTTTCCCACGCAGTAGAATGCACGACGTATTCTGCTCAAGACGAAAACACTGTCATCCACATGCAATATGTAAAATATTTAATAATATTATATGTAATGTAACACTGTGTTCTAATTGTTCCGGAACAAATTCAAGTCTGCATCAGATGACTGAAGCTTCTAATATAATTAGCATATTTTTACCATCAACTGTTGAATCTCTCTTACTTTGTAGAGTTTCTTATCAATTTAGTAACTTGGTTGTCAAAATTCACTGATCATTGTGGCTGTCTGTTGCTAATTTGATCTGACAAAGCGTGTGGGCGCTAAGCTGCACGACGTTCAGCAGACCACCCCAAGGTGTTACAATTTGAAGAATGATTAAATGTAATAAGAATTTATTGGTCTTAAAAAAAGCTTAGTCGTTTACGATCATTTTGGTCTGCATGTCCTCGCTGTTGCCTTGCAGGGCTTACTCCAAGATATCTCAATAGGAATAATGATCAAAGGTGGTCACATACCAGCGCTGAAAGTGGTGGAATGATGAGACGTGTTCCAACGTTTTTGATCATCAGCTCATATGAGTACAAAATTTGTTAGTCGTAAAATCGTTTGGGCGTTTTGGCCTGTCTGTATTACTGTTGCCATAAATTTCACCCGATTTAATGGTCATCAAGCTACCAATATATTAACCTTGTAACTTGTAATATATAAGCCAGGACCACATCATTTCGTCACAGCTACTGTCCTATATTCATTATTTTCACAATCTTTTCAGCGAATGCTGAACGATCACCTCACTTAGAAACTCTATTACTAAATTCTCGATTTGCCTTTTGACAAACTCATTCATATCAATTGTACAAACTTACCACTGAAAGAAGGCTAAAAGCCAACAAGTGTCTAACAGATCAAAATATAGAGGTTAGAGAGACTAATCTGATCGAAAACGACTAAGCTACAGGTTTATCAGTCATCAAACAAATAGCTCATCACTTTGAATTGTAGTTTGGTCATCTTTTTTCGCTCTGCCTAACCTGACCAAGCAAGGCGACGAAATGCTGAAACAAGTCTGAAAAACCAAAATAGCGAGGTTAGTTCGGAAACGATCACCCCAGACACTTATATTAAATTGTGAAACATTGGGGTTTGGGTGTACATACACTTAGACTGGTACAGACAACTTAAAGATGTCAAAATGCCAAAACGCATTGGACAACCTGGCATACCAAACCAACGAGCATGATCAGGGATGACCAACTACAGGCTCAACACCCCGTATACCTCAATAAAATATCTCAAAATGTTGGAATCTCTGATTATCCTGCTCTTCCTATCCATAAACTTATCACTTTGTTAGAATTGAGGTGGCGAATTGTTTAAACGTATCTGACAGACTAAACCAGCAAGGTTCGATAAATCAGAGTGATCGAAGACCAAACTGCAGTTCTCACCCTGCATACCTCGATAAAATATTTCAAAATGTTTGAATTATTAGTTTGGGGTCTTCTTTATCGTGTTCTGCCAATGTACTGAAACGATCAAATCACTGATGGTTAAATGCCAAACGCTTATTTTATGGATGGACAGACCAGATATGACCGTTAATTCATCACTTCGCGACCTCATCATAGCCAAAAGAAAGCACTTTTCGCCATTTTCAAAAGATTTAATATTTGATTCTCAATAAAGGATAATCTAAAGTTCAAAAATTGTTGTAAAGTTAAAGATTTTTGACAAAAATTATTCTCAGTTCGTTATCCGATTACTATTTCTACTGATTATTAGATGTAAGGAAAAATTTGAATTTTTGATCAAAACAGTATTATTTTAAAGCTCTTCCCAGTTCCCAAACCCCTTTCATAATAATGACAAAAATAAATTTGGGCTTCTATTTAGGAAACTCTTAAGGAAATGACCGTATAAATGACAACTATGCGAAACAAGTTTCAAACTTGCGCTCAGCAGGATGATGAACCATTAGGTCGGCCTTTTTTTATCATCTGGGTCCGCCTATTCTCGCTGGTTTCATTAACTATTATATTTTTTGTGTGGTATGTTATAATCGGAGATGATCAAACAGTCTAAAGTTTACAACTGCCAAACAAGAAAGCGGTCAATAGTCTTATAATAAAAAACTACAAATATAAATAAATCAATGAAATTTCTTTTATGTAAACAAAACATAAATACATCAGATACACGCGTGAACGAAATGTTCTATTTTGATATCCGATTGGACCGAGTTTTCATCGCTGTTGGTTGTTATGATTGATTGTTGTCTCGGGCGGTGGTACCGGGTGGTTCTGAACGTTCCGTGCGACATGGAACTCCGAGGAAAAAGCTAGAGAAGCTGGCAACAGAACTTTTCAACACTTCAAACAGTCAACACCTCAGGAAATGTTCAGAGCGAAAAAGTGCAAACCACGGCAAGTGATCGTTCCAATAAATTTTGTCACAAAGTTCCAGTTGGAACCGTGCACAATTAACCGCTAGGGCAGTCCAAAAATGTCTTTTCTTTCCTTTTGCACGAAGTGTTAATGAGTAAAGTATAAACTACGGCTGCTATGGCGACTAGCTCATACACAATGCGTCATATGCATTCAAGCGTGGAAGACTTTGCTCTTCCAATGTGTACTATGAAAAACAAATTTAAACGACAATTCATTTCATTTGACGATTTTTGCAGAAGGTCTCCTAAAATGGATCTCTTTAGGAAAAGGACCACCACTTCCGACTATTCAGACCTCGCTTACAGAGAAGCAGTTTCAAAGCTTAAATACTTACTAGCTGAATCTTACACGCCCATCACCGTCCAAAAATTCACAACGGTGAGGCTATACATTAATTCAATCTGTTTAATTTATTAGCGTTATTTCATCATATCGAAATATATTCTTTTTGTTACACCATACATCATAAAACTTAATTTTCTAATATTTTGTATATAAACCATAATTTATAGGAAACAAACAATTTATGATTGAAAATTAAAATCTACATTTACTTATTATGTACTTCATTTATTTTCTTCTAGTTCTTTCTTCATTTTCGAATTTTGTTTGGACAATTTTTGAAAAAAGACACCCAACTAATATTTACTTAATTTTGATGAAATATATACAAGTACTTGGAGTTTTTAATATACCTCAAAGAACTATTATTTAATATTCTAATATAATATATGTATAATCTCCAATAATCAATTATTGGCTTTTAATTATAATTAATCATTTCACAAACGATCAGGGATGAGGCCAATTAGATTATTTCATGAAAGCTCAATGAAGGAATTGTGTGTTTTCTTTCTAATCGGCATCATCCTTGATCATTTCTTTAATATATAATTATAATTAAAGGCCATTTTTTAACGTATATACCAAATATTCTTTTTTAACCCGCTGTAAGGGATGAAACTCTTAAAATTAAAATTTTGAACATATTTTGCTTAGATATATGTACATCATCTTTAAATAATTATTATAAATTTAAATTTTATTTGTACCCAGTCAACTCACACATTTATTTATCCATTTCTGTATTTATTTAATTTTTCTCCAGTCATTCAGTTCCATTTCAATTTCGACCAAACAAAATTTCAATGGAATTATTTTAACAAGTTTCTTTTATAATAAATTTATAGAAATCAATTGTAGTTTTTTTTAAATATCGTCAGTATATCTTGATTGAGTACATTTTTATAAGCCATTTATGGTAAATACTGTGAAACCTGTAGTTTTGTCGTCTCCGATCCTCCTGGTCGGCATATCCTTGCTGGTTTGATCAGTCAGACAAATTTATACTTTTCACCAACTTCGATGGTTTGTCCTCATATCACAAAAAAATGTCAATATAAACAAAGCCTACAGCTGAAGATAGAAAAATGCCAAATTGATTCTAACAAACAACCAATAGGATCGGAGCGTATCCAAACTACAGGTTCAAATGCAGTCCTCAACAGAAAATCTCCACAGTACTGTGAAAAATAATATGTGTGCTCAGGGAAATGGATAAGACCAAAATTTATACAAAATTATAATAAATGCAGTTTTTGGATTTTAGCAACACAACAAAACAGAATTTTTATTCAAAGTGCTCTAATGGGTTCCTCACATTCCCGAAAATACACAAACAACGAATTCCCAACTAGAAAAATGTATAGGTTTTATTTATGCACTCACACAAGACACCTTCAAAAAAATATATTTTCTTTTTTAAATAAAAATGTATATCTCATGTATATTTATATATTTTTTAATATATATTAATCATATTTACACAGACTATAGTCTTTTTAATGTAGTGTTTAATTACTTTCCAACATTCAGGGAGGACCACTGTATAAATTACCTTTACTAAGCTCATATGAGCATTTAGGAGGATCTGATTCGTCTATTCGCAAATATCTAAAACCGAGAGCACTGAACGAAAAAAAACAAACAGAATTATCTACAAAAACACCACCTGAATTTATGTCCTACATGAAACAACAAGAGGAATACATCGGACATTTAGAAAAGGAAAGCCAATCTTGCAGGGTACTTGAAACATACTAAACAATTCATGATCTATCTGATTCCCAAACCAATTGATTTCTTTTTTAAATAAAATTCTGTTTTCATGAAACAGGATGAACTTTCAAAGATGTTAGAAAAAATAAGAGATGTAATTGCTGAAAATGAAAAATTGCGTGAAGCATGGAAAACACATAATGGTTCGGGAATCGATGATTCCGAAGAAGAATCAGAAATTTCATACAAGGTTTACCTTTCATTTTTTTATTATTTCAATTTTTTTTCCTTTTTTAGTTTCAAACTTATACATATACACAATAAAATCTTGGGTTTCAATGTTACAAACAAACAAATATATAAATGTTTGCAGGATGGAAAGAAAAAATACTATAAACACATAATTCCTCCTAATATTGTGTTTGAATCTCGAATTAGTGAACTGGAAGCTCAATTGACCCAGAGCAAAATCGAGCTCCGGAAAGCACAAGACGAGGCCAATTTTCTCAAAACGCAATCGAAAATTGATTGCTCATCGCACTATCCACAGGAAAACAATAAACAAATTGAGGCCCTTCAAAGGTAAATGAGCAAAATTTACATTTAGTTAAATTAAACCAGACATCAATTATGAAGAGAAAATTCAAAATAGAGTATAAGCTTGTTTGTTTGCAATTTCAAAATGGTTTCATACTTTATTTATTTTTACACTTTCCATATTTTTACTAGTAATCATTTTTAATAGCCCCAGTATAAATAGATTGATATTAGTTTTACCTACATGAAAGGATTTTGTTATGCTACCTTGTAAATAATATTACCAGGGGATCAGGTATTTGGGCCAGAAACAAAAAAGCTTTTGATCTATTTAAGATCTTCCAATGACACATACCTGATCGGCTAGTAATATAATTTCACTGGTCGATATGTTCTTATTTACATATTTGTAAGTAATAATCCATTTAAAATAGAATAATACTAATATTGTTTAAGCCTAATAATTTCTTCTTGGCAATCTAATGAAAATGAAATTATTTTAGAGAAAGGGATGAATTAAATGAAACAATCTCTAATCTCCAGTCACTCATAAGTCAATTAAGGGATAAAGAAGCGTCTGCTACACAAAAAGTAAAAAGAAGCTTGGATCTTGTTGACCAAGCTCACTTCGACAAGAACCAGGTAATTGATGCTGTACGTATAATTTTTCTTCAGTTAAAACTGTGCTGTGGATTCACTTGTGTGCATGGGTATGCGTATGTGTGTGTGTTTGTGGGTGTAAACATTTGCAAAAACTTCATTCATTCGTTAAAATATTAAGGAATAAAACACAAACAATAAATGAGTTCTGTGAACACAGCACTTCCACACTAAAAATAAAGCTGAATAAACATTAATTCACAATTTTTCATATTATCGGTGCGAATCTTCTACCACTCTATGTAAGTACCACTTTTATCACAACTCTCACCTTTCTTAACATTTTGTATTTATACTAAGATATAAATTTTACATTAAGCCTGACAAAAGTTGGCTTTTTATTATTAGTTAGATTTTAGTTGTTTGTTTTTTTTAGGAAACATGTGAATTCAAATGCTTGATTTCAATTAATTCACCCATTTCTAATTTCACAAATAATCGACATAACACAATACACACACAATTAATCATACTTTTTTTTAAATAGAAAGTAATCAAATCTAAAAACAACTAGACTGAAATTGTATTCCATATTTAATTTAGTTGGAGTTGGAAGTTCGCCGTCTTAAAAATGATATTGATTGTATGAACGATAAGCAAAGGGAAATATTACAGGATTCCACAAGAAGAGTCAATGAAACAGAAAGAAGATATGCCATGCAAGTAAGACTATTGACTTTTTTTAATGAAAGCAAATATAATAACAAAAATATATTTCAGATAGAAAGGTTGAACAATGATTTGGCAACTCAGTGGGACACTACTAACAGGCTTAATTTGGAACTGGACCGGATTAGGCGGGCTGAGCAGGAACTGAGGAGAGACCTTGCACAAAAAAACTCAATAATAGAAGATTTAAAGAAAGAACTTTTAACAAAGACAAGTAATCAAAAAATATTTTCTAAGAAGAAAGATGACATATTTAAAATCAACATTTTAGGTAATCTTCAAACCGAGGCATTGACGGCAGGGGCAGAAAGAGAAACTTTGGAATCGGAACTTACCAACTCAAAACTTGCGATAGAAAGGGTTGAAAGAAACAGTAGGCAGGAAATAGCCCGTCTACAAGCTGAAGTCACATCCTTGAGGCAGAGGCTTGACAGAGCTGATGGGGATCTTCTTCATTCTAGAAAAGAAAACCTACGACTCACTGACAACATAGCATCACTTGAAAAAGAAGTAAATGACAAATCATTCTTATTTAATTACTTAGTATCTAGTACTGTAGTTCTTTACAAAGATTTTTTATATTGTGGATGAACTTACTTGAACAAAACAGGAAATTTTTTAAAAGTTAATAGATTTTGATCAGAAATGCTTCAGTTATCTTTTCCCATTTTTACTGGTTTTGTCTATAAGACGCATTTCAGCCTTTCACCATCATCAGTGAAAATATTATAATTTAGTATAATGTTCAAATGTTGCCAAAGACCAACTAGTGAAGATGATAAAATGCCAAAATTTTCTGGTGGACCAAACCAGTGAGGATGATCAGAGATGATACGATCAACAACTTGAACACTTTAAAAATTATATCAATTTATTTAAAATCTCTCTTTAGGCCAGTTAGAAAAAAAAACCAATTTAAAATAATTATGTAAAATTATTAATAAAAAATAAAGTATTTAAAATATAAAGTTTGATTTACAACATAAATTATAAGATTAATTTTCTGAGTGTTTGTTTCTGTTGGATGTCGTTTTATGTCATTTTGGGTGAGTTTTCTTTACTATTGGTGATTTACTACATTTTTTTTACGTACCTTTTATTTACATGTTTTTTTAGCCATTTTTAGCCTCCTCCTCAGTACAATTTTAGTGAGCCTCCATAAATGATTTCTGTTGCTGCTAGGTTGTATATTGAAGCTCATCAAAATTGAGGAGAAGGCTAATAATGCCTCAAATTGTACATAAATAAAAATTATGCACAAAATACTGTTGGTAAAGCTTAATAGAAAAATTGCTCAAAATATGTGACTGATTTTTAGTTAATTATTACTTTTTAAGTTGGAGCTTGCAAAAACCGCTAAGGAGAATGTCAAAGACACAAAAAGAAATGACGATCTTGCAGCAATGATCAAAGAAATGGATGCTAAGCATGGTAATTATTTTATTAAATAAAAATAAATTTAAAACAAAAAGAAAATAATTTAGAAATGAACGATGATGACTTCTTTTTTATTCCTGTCATATGAGTCAGTACATTTTAAAGTTGGCTAATATAAATAATAAATTAAGTAATAAATATAATACTCTGCTAACGAAATGTTTGAAGTTTTACACTGGTTGTTGTCTGTGGCCGGTCTTGCCTAAAACTCATATGATGGTTCATAATTCATATGAATTTCAGCCCTGAGTGTTTCCGAGCTTGAAGGCATGATCCAGTCACAGACGCAACTAATGGAAAAACTAAATAATGAGTGCCAAATGCTAACAGAACGGCTTGAAGATTCTTCCGCTAGGCACAAGTAAGAATCTGAAATATTGTTTTCTTATAAAGTTAATTTGTATAGCGTTAAATGGGTAAAAGAGGTTTTTCAAATTATGTTTAATGTTTTTGTGCAAAATTTAAAATATTAAAAAAAAAACACAAAAGAAACGAGAGATTTATGAATAGCTGAGATGTTCATAAATTTATTTTTATCACTTTTGACCCACAAGTAAAGGTCTCAAAGGGGGAGGATGAAGGACTGACGCAGATCAAGAAAAAACGTCCAAAAGTAAAAGTTGATGTTGCTATAAAAGTCAATCACAAACCTCAAACCAATACAAAGGTCAGTAGATCAAATAAGATTCAAAATCTTAGAAAGGGAGCAAAACCAGTAGAAATTGTAATATTTATTAAAATAAAAAGTAAGTAGATAATTCAGACTTATAAATTATAGTGAATTAATAAAGTGATTGAACAATTGCATATAAAATTAAAAAATCTTATTAGAGAAAAGGCATGTTTTATTTTAAAAAATGCAAGTAGTTTAATTTATGCAACTTAAAAAAAAATCAACAACCTTTTATTTCTTTTTTTCTTTTACCCATTTTACTCAGAGTAGTATTTTTAATTTGGGACTTATTAAACCCACTATAAAATTTGAAAGTAGAGTAGAGATTGACTATAATCATTTATAGTTTATTTAAATTTTTTTTGCAGAAAAACCTTAATTTAAAATTGATCTAAGTGGTAGATAATAAGAACTTGAGTTTTGGTAGATAAACTTAGATTACAATATAAATCTCTCAATGCTAGGCTAAAGAAAACCTTAACAATTAAAATATATATTTTTTTAAACAACAGGGTTTCACCTTTGAGGGGGAGAATAAAGCGAAGAAAGCTTCACAGACTAAAATTAAAATTAACAATGATCTTCATTATCCTTTTATCACACTTTTTTCTTACAGGGAGGAAATGGCCAGCCTACAAAGTAATATAGAATATCTTAATAGTAAACTAGAAGCTCCTGTAAATTATGATAATCAAGAATGGCGAGGTATTGTTAAATTTATGAAGTAGTGAAAACAACACGAATCACTTACAACGAAACTTTTTTTTTATTAGTGAAAATTAGTTTTTGCATGCGCATGTGCGAAAACTAGAAAAACATGATGGAGATAATGCAAAAATGAATTGAAATCAAAATTATTGTTTGTTCAATAAATCTGCTGGCTTACAATTGCAATAATTTGAATTATTATATCTTTCCGCATACTCATTAAATTTATATTGTGCAGCTAATGTTTAAGTGTTATTACATAGTATACAGTAATGTCTACAGTCCCATATTTACCAAGCGGGAACGGCATTGATATTTAAAGACTGTGGTCTTTTCGCTTTTGTTATTCTAAACTCCTAATCCATTCTGATAAAAATTATTTCCTAATCTTCAAGCATATCACATTGAGTTTATTCTTGTCCTCTCGTGCACATGTGCACAAACACACTTTAATCACCCGATAGAAGCCAAAACCATTGCTTTTATTCACATCATGTGCCTTTAAATATGTATGTACCAGACAGCAGACATGGATCATGTTTTATAATGCATAAACATCTTTTTTTCTTTTTTTTTTGGTAAGATTAATCATCTTACCATCTTCAGTTATAAACAACATATATTTAGAAAATTGCAACAAAAACAATCATCAGAACTGCAATTTTAGAAAGAAAAAACATAAAATAATACCTCTTGTATATTATTTATATCATACATATTTCCCTTTGTGATTATGCTATAAACTGTTTTTAACATTTAATAATGTTTCAGATGATGGAATGGTGAATAATTATGGTGAAGATACAAGGCAATATGTAGGCACAACTGAAGATGGTAGAGAATTATTGCAAGGCGACAATTATGATCCAAACATAAATGGAGGGTACCCGCAAAATGGCAAATATCAGGTGGATGCAGAGTACCCTAATGATCAAGTGTATGGAGGACAAAGGGATGATTATGAAAGCGAGGCATACCAACAAGGATATCCAGAAGGCGAAGCGTACCCACAAGAATCTGCTTATCAAGTCGATCCCAATTATCAAACAAAACCTGATACGTATTCTGGAGACGCAAACAACCCAGCAGATCCAAACACTTATTTGGCCGATACTTACAAAGAACAAACAGACTACACGACCGATAACAAATATGAAACGAATCAGGATTACCCCACTACAGAGACAACCGATTATCAGCCTGATGCGACAAAGTCTATTCCAGAAGAAAACATTACCAAAAGTGATCCAGACCCAAACCAAGATATTGAAAAAGTAAACCAAAATGTAAACCAAGATATTACACAAGTTTTGGGAGTAGATGCAAATGGAGGAACGGTTGTGGCACAGCAGGAAGAATTCATCCCACAAACTGGGCAATAATTATTCAAAGACCTCAGTCACCACTTCTGTTATTTCATCTTATTTTATTCATTAATTTATACAAAATATTAGGTGATTTTAATTCAATTATTTATTGTTTAAGAATGTGCATTTCGTATAAATATGAATAATAAAGGAGCAGATTGTTTATAAATTTTAATCATTTCTTTCATGCCATCTCTATATATTTGTGTAAATAAATTTCACTAAAGTGAGATTGCTAGGTGTGCAAGATGATGAAATTTATACTAACAGACACACCTGAAAAGAACATCTCATGACCTTTGCTGAAACATAGATTTAGTAATGTTATCTTTCATTTCATGGTCAGACAAGAGCAATTGAAATTAAATTGTACCCATATTTCCTTCCCGTATATCTCTATCTACTAATACCTTTGAAAAAATCCTATCAATTTGGTTTTTAGATATAAATTTAAAGAATTAGAATTAGCATTGGCTAGCCATGATAATCACCAACTATAATGATGATGGCATTCTAGGATAGAAATTATTCTTGTCTGTATTGTCACTAGACTCTCTTCATTCTCATTGTTTCTCTCTTCACTTAAATACATTATTTTCTGTAATATATGTTGTTCAGTCAAGTAGGACTGACTCAGACTCAAGGAGGACACAAGATAATTGTCTGACAAGTCGCCAAAGAAGAAATAACAATATACGCCAAAGAAATAAACAAAGCCGTCAAAAATCCTTTCTTGGTGTAGCTTGCGCTCTGCGCAATGAGAGGCTAGTCATCAATAATAATATTTTATTTGGAATGACACCACTGCGATTACCATTCCTGATACGCAGCTTCCTTAATACATTTTAAGAGTGTGAACATTTCCAAGGTAATTGGTGATCTATGGCCTATCACCTGGAAAGCCTGGAAAGAATTCTGCTCTGACTTCTCAGCATATTCAACAAGCTTTCAATAGTGTTGCAGTCAGCCTCCAGCTGCCAGACAACCCTCAGTTTCCAAACATCCCATTGTATTCAGTCAGCCACTGTATTGTCAACCCATTTAGTTTTAGTCATAGTCACCTATGTCTATAGCATAGGACTTTTTCTAGCTAAGGGCTTCCTAAATTTTTAGCCAGTGGATCCTCATCCTTTTCTCAGAACAAAATCTAGGACGGACCCCTTGCATTCAAGTATTTTAAATTAGCTACTTATAGTATATGTAGTAATTTAAAGTTTTATAAATTAGCCAGCCTATTCCTAATTACGTAATGGAGAAAGATATCTCTATGGAAAAAATTGACATACTTATCTTTATTTACAAAATCTGGAACAGAAAAATAATTGGACAGAACAGAATCAATAAGTATGAAAAACTTGGGCCAAATTCAAAAGTATTTGAGCATTAATTATTAATGAATTAATGGGAAGAGAAAGGTTGTTTAGCCTGCACAATTTGGATATGTTGGGTTTAATTTTTTTATAGCTGGAGATTGATGTCAGGTTCAGCATATAGGCAGCTTCAGTATTTAATTTGTTGGCTGTATAGATAGAAAATATGGAATTGCATAAGTAAGTTGTGGCAAATGGAAGAACACATTTTGCTTTTTCAGCAAGCAGTTGAAATTTTTTATTTTCCATCAGAGTCAAAAATGGGAGTAAGTATTGGACTCGAAAGTAGATTTCAAGGTAGTCTGAAGTAATATCTAGTGTCTACCAAACATTTATATTAACTTGAAGATAGTATGATTGGCTTTGACAAAACTGAAAATGGTTCGTCCACCAATGGTCTTGCAGGATTGTATCTCGAGCTATCGGGAAATCAATGTTCGCTCCAGTTTGTTTTCTTTTAAAAAATTATTTAACACCGGAAAACACTCGACCTCTTCCTTCTCAACAGATTCAACCCAAAACTGGATTATTCTTTTGATGTCCATAACTTTGTCTTTAGCATTGAAAGTTGTGATTCTCTTTCCGTGCAAAGAAAGACTCATCTCATTCATTGTAATGAAAATATCTGACAAATACTACAGTATACATTGCCATTTCTCATCATTGAAAACTTTACCCAATTTGACATTTTGGTACATAAACAGGCTTCAGAACGAAATTCTTTTAATAGTGAAGTTCTTTCCAGCATGACAGCCACCTCACTTCTGTATGGAAAAGAATGGATTGGTGGCTTCCCATATTGTCACATATTGTGAAACATCTTGACTTTAATGCGACTTGATATAATTAATAATTTAAACAGACTCATCCAAAACTTTCTTAAAAGAGGCTGGCATTTGTTTCATAGCTAAAGGATATCTGTAGAATCACAGTGACTGTTGCGACAAAAAAACCTTTTGTTTTCAGTACTCATTGTTATTAGTTTTATACTTTAAATAAAATCGTTTATTTTTGTAATAATTATTTTTTTTTTTTTTTTAGAAGTTTCTCGTGGATGCCCAAGGGGTCTGCGGACCCCAGTCTATGTGATGCCATTCTAGCTCATTAACTTGCCTACCTCTGGTTATTTCCAAATCCAGCCATGTAAACTTTCTTTCCTAAAATGAATGCGGGCTTAAATTTCTCTCCTCTCTTTTCTCTTGTTTTAAGCATTGATGGTCAACAGCAAGTACATAACAATTTGAATATACCCGGTTTTATGTTTCACTGTTGACTAAACATCTATGGCATGATTGTTTTTCTAATTTAATTTTAATATAAAAAAGGAAAAACATGACCTTAGCAACGATTGATTAAATTAACTATTATGGTGTATACAAAACCATAATAAAATACATTTAGAACAATCAGTTCCTAAATAGAAATAAGAGTGAGAAAGAAAAAAAAAATAGATGAAATATTCAAGATCAAGGCCATTAACCAATTTGAAACAGTTTTTATTTTTTTTATTTCTACCTATTGTAACAAGTAAAGGATTGATTTAGTATACACCGGAGAGTAAAAGGATCCGCTTATTTTCTAGAAAAGGCCAGTAACCTGATTTCTTTCAAATTTAAATTAAATTTGATATTAACTGGTTTGTTTATATTATTAGACTCTTGACCTGATAAGAGTCGCTTAGCAACCGAAGTTTATATTTAATAAGTATTTAATTTTATCTAAGATCAGGTTTACTTTAATATTTTCTGTGAATAATTTGAGCATTTTAAGCAGAAAAAAAACTGAGCTACGAAGAAGTTGATTTTTCTTTATAAAAATAAACGATCTCCGAGCCGGTTTCGCCCCACTAATGACTAGCAATTAGGAACTTGGATAGTTCAAAAGCCGATTTATGGCCCACGATATTATTATCTTTGGCATTCCGTCTTTATTCTTGTTCTTGGACGCTGCTTTGTTCCCGTTTTCACCCTCTGAAAGCTTCAACTAAAATTTATCTGCCTAGGTCACAATAAACTTTCCAGTTCGAGCACAACAAGCTTCCCAGGTCAAACAACAAAGTCAAAAGAGGTAAACCGTAAAATTCAACAAGTGCAACATGTTTGTTTGCATTTTTTTACCACAAAAACATTCATTTGCCATGATTTCCAAAGTCCAGTTTATACCTGAAGTCCACTTTTCCATACTTCCCCCTTTAAAAAGTGAAAAAACTACCCACAAACTGTGATAACTA
This sequence comes from Cimex lectularius, assembly GCF_000648675.2. Lineage (NCBI taxonomy): Eukaryota > Metazoa > Arthropoda > Insecta > Hemiptera > Cimicidae > Cimex > Cimex lectularius. The sequence continues at coordinate 4,436,800 of NW_019394219.1, forward strand.
TTTGAATTTTTAAAATCAATTCAACTTCCATTGCTTATTCTAGCTAGATTACACAGATCCACATTCCTAGGTTGGCATTCAGATCTAGTTTCTACACCAGCAAAGAGAACTGAGTTGGTTTGTCAGTTTAGGGTATAGTGATACGCCTTCCGCACCTCCATTGTGCTCCTCTATTTCTTACAACTCGCTGGCCTGCTTCAGGTTGTTAGTATACCTTAGTATACCATAACCTTGCTAGTGCTTTTCGTACCTAGTTGCAAAAATCTACACTCTCACAAAAACAAAAGCATTCTTCTCTTCTTCCTGGCAGTATCCACATAACATTTCAGCTGTCTGTACTCGTATTTAGTAAACACCTTGTTAGGCAGCAGTGTTCTGTCAGGAGTCCAACCAGAATCCTGGTTTAGTTGTGGGTACATTCCAGTAAAGTGTTCAGATGGCACTTTGTTGAATCCCTTTGCATTTTAGACTGATTAAGGATAAATTTTGGATGTATCCTAAGTTGCTAGGCCACAGTGTGGTTTGGGTCTTACAGAATTCATATTGGCTCTTTTTTTTTACCAACATATCCACTTTCTCATTGCCTCTTTGCCCCAAAGGCTCAGGGATGCCCCTTTGACGACTTCTGCCAGGGATTCCAGAGATCTTGAGAGAAAATGGCACATCCTAGAATGTGTTCCTAGTCTTTTTATTTCTCTGGCGCAATGTTCAATTGCTATGGTTTCAGACTGGACTGTAGTGTACTTACCTATGTTAAAAGTCAGTTCAATCTTTGGATTCACCCAAGGATTCGTCAGTTTATAACATTTCTTTGCTCAAAATGAAATCTTCATTGGTTGGAATGTCCATGAAAACGGTTCAGTTCAAATCTAGATTATCAGAAATGAATCTTCCATGCCAATATTATGAGATCTTTTATTCAACTGTGAGAGGTGATGAACTTGTACTTCAGTGGTCCTTAATCATCCTGGTACTCACTAGTCCAAGTTACTGGCAGATTAGGAAGATCAGAAACAATCAAACTACAATGCTTGAAATGCTAAAATGCAAGTAATTTCTTCAGGCTGAACACATAAACCTGTAACTTGGACAGATCCTTCAGTTAGGATAGGCATACAGGCGTATCAGAGATGACCTAACTAAAATTCTAAGAACGAGTTTGTACAAGTATGGGAGGTGATAACCCTGTAACTTAGAAAGATCACACAGTTAGGCAGAAGATTTATCAGACATGGCCTGATTACAATTCTAATGAAAATTAGATATTTTTCAAGTCTAGGAGGTATGCAGTAGCATTTTCAATTAGCCCAATCAAACTTTTTTCAGCTTTTTGCCATCTTTAGTGTGTGACCTGCCTACACTCCTGCTAAAGAAAACCAAACCTTAATGAATAAAATACTTCAGTTGACATATTACAATTAAATTTGTACCAATTAAATTAAATATATCATATTAAATATCATTTGCTTTTTTTAGATGACAAATACTGTTAGAAGTAAGCAGGATTGGCAGGTGAGTAAGACCAACATCAAGGATCGGTTTAAAGAACTTTTACTACTTTCTCAATGGACAGATTGCACTTTTTCTGTCGGAGATGAAAACATCGAGGTATTTAAACTTGTAGTATTATTGTAAAGTCCCATTATATACATATTTGAGTTAATTAATTATTTTAAGATTATTACATGTCACAAATTAGTGCTTGCTGTAAGCTCTCCTGTTTTTGAGGCTTTGTTTTATGGCGGATTGTGCAATAAGGATGAGGTGATCTCAGTGCCAGACATACAACCTTATATTTTCAAGCAGTTTTTAATGTAAAAATAATTTTATTCATTGATTATCAATAGATAACTTTTGTTTTGTGATTGACAGGTATATTTATTCGGATTCCCTCGATTTGAAAACAGTTGAGGACGCAGGCGGATTGCTGTATGTGGCTAAGAAGTATTTGATGCCACAGCTAGCTAGAATATGTATAGACTACCTACTGGAATCGACGGGTATCAAAACCATGTGGGACATTCTGCTCATTGCTGAAGCTCTTAACGAAGAAGAACTTTTAAGCATATGTCTTAAGGTAATGGATTGAACAACAAATTAAATTGATAGGTTGAAAAAAAAAATACATTTATATAAACTTTCTTATTAAGAATTAGTGTTTAAATGTATAATTTTGTAGGTGATGGCAAGCTATCCATATGAAGTGTGGTCTTCAGAAAATGAACATATGAGTAGGAACACATTGTCAAAGCTTCTCGATCAGAAAATTATGAACATGCGAGAAATTGAACTTTGGAAACTTGTCTTAGATTGGTGTCAGAAAGAGTGCCAATTGAGTGGGATCAAATCTTCCCCAGATAACATGAGGTCAGTTCTGGATTCAATGGACGTTCTCAAGAAAATTAGATTTCTTGCTCTTCCACTGAAGGAATTTGTTAAAGTGAGAGAATCTGGGATTTTGAAGAGGGATGAGTGCGATCTGCTTGAATCTCTGATTATGAAGAAAGTCGGCCTTATCGAGGACTTTCCAATGCACCTGAACCCTGAATACCTGCCGAGAACGGAGGTGAAGCCGTTGATTTGGAGATGCAACAGAGAACTGGTTAAAGGCGACCGCTCCCTCATTTGCAGTGGGCCGATGAAAACCAAACTCAAATCCCAGTCAAAGGTCCTAGTCACGGGCTTTGAAGTCGTAACACGCAGTTCGACCATATCGTATTCTTGTGGTTTGTATAGAGAGAGAATTGTGGCAGTTGTAGAAGATGATAAAGGAAACATGCTCACTGAAGTTGAACATGACGGTAATGCAGAGTTCAACTCATTCCAAACTGTATATCTCAAGCAGCCAATTTGGTTTGAGGCAAACACTGTCTATAACGTTCGGTGCATCTTCTCCACAGGGGTTTATCCTCTCTGCTGTTTTTCATCTATAATACGTTCTAAAGGCACAACATTCGAGTTTGATGATAAAACTGAAGCAGGAAATTTTGTTACTAAAGGAAGCTTTATTACTTCTATTTTATATTCAATATAAATGTCCTTTAAATTTTCTCTAAAATGTGATATTACAACAGTAGTATAAATAAAAACTTGTATATAACCCCTCTGAAAGAATAATCAAATAATAATAAAGAATATTATTTATTAATAACATAATAAAGAATATTTGTAATAATGTTTTTGTTTTATAATTATAATTATATAATGAAAGCAAAGTCATTACTTATTTTTTCAGAAGTTTCATTTTTAAGAAAACTATAATAAAAGAGAAGCAGAACAGTTGAAGAAAACATAAATATGAATTATAAGATGGTAATCTGTATACAATGAAAGCAAAGACATAACTTATTTTTTCAGAAGTTTCATTATTTATTTTTCAGAATTTTCATTTTTAAAAAACAATAATAAACGAGAAACAGAACAGAGGAAGAAAATACAAAGGGTGAAGTGAATCTGAATGACACAATCCATAAAAAAAACTTTATAAGATGGTAATCTGTATACAATGAAAGCAAAGACATAACTTATTTTTTCAGAAGTTTCATTTTTAAGAAAACTATAATAAAAGAGAAGCAGAACAGATGCAGAAAATACAAAATATGAAGTGAAGTCTGAAAGACACAATCCATTAAAAACTTTATAAGATGGTAATCTGTCTCAATGAAAGCAAAGACATAACTTATTTTTTCAGAATTTTCATTTTTAAGAAAAGTGTAATAAAATTGAAGCAGAACAGATGCAGAAAATATAAAATATGAACTGAAGTCTGAAACTGAATGACACAATAAATAAATAAAATAAAAGACTATAAGATGGTAATGACATTACTTGTTTTTCAGAATTTTCATTTTTAAAAAACAATAATAAAAGAAGGAGAACAAATGAAGAAAATATAAAGGATGAAGTGAAGTCTGAATGACACAATCCATAAAAAAAATTTATAAGATGGTATGGTATGTAATGAAAGCAGTCATTACTTATTTTTCAGAATTTTCATTTTTATGAAAACTAATAAAATAGAAGCAGAACAGATGCAAAAATACAAAATATGAAGTGATGTCTGAATGACACCATCCATAAAAAACTTTATAAGATGGTAATCTGTATGTAATGAAAGCAAAGTCATTACTTATTTTTTTCAGAATTTTCATTTAAAAAAAAATAAAAGATAAACAACAGATGAAGAAAATACAAAGGATGAAGTGAAGTCTGAGAGATACAATTCATAAAAACGTGGTGGTACTCTATATGGAAAAAGAGGCAACAATTCTGCTCTCTATTTCATATGATTTTTTTTTATTTCAGAAAACGGGGACAAATCAGAAACAAACTACTCGAATATAAGTGCAGTCTGAGTGACGCAATTCGTACAAATATTTATAGGATGATAATCTGTATATCAAGAAGGCAACGATCTGTAAATGATCCTAGTTACGACTTACAGAGACAGACTACAGTTGGGCAGTGGTTCTATCACTTGTCAACATTCGTGTTATTTGTTTTTGTTCTGTTTTGTTTAATAGTTTAGTATATTGTCAGTTGATTTTTTTCCCTTTTTATTTAAATCGCTAGTCAAAATAACATTTCAGTTAATAATGTTACAATTACTTTTGTCCATTTAATAATTAATTTGGCACGAAATTACACCCTTGTTTGTAACTAAATATCTAGGAGTTTATAATATACAGAAATTACCTTATTTCTGAAAGTTTAAGCAGTTCGTCAACATGTGCATCTTGTCTAACATCACAGAATAAGATTTCTATTTTTAGCATCAATAATCACCGATTTCTCATTAAGTTTGGCACTGATAACCCCAATATTTGCTTATCATTATCAGTGAGTATTTTAAAGTAACTTTAATACGTTTACTTTCAATTTATGGGAGCGAAACAGTTCCTTAACTTCAATTTCAGGATAACTATGGATGAAGTGTTAATGTGTTAATCGATTAATAGAATATTTTTTAATCTTTATTTCAGGTTTTTTTAAAATATAGTTTAAATTGGAAAAATGTCCGATCCCGAATTTCCTGCAAAACACACGACAACAACTGTAACGACATCAAACACAAATGTTCAAACAAACATAAGATATGACCCATTGTATGCACGGACACTACCAGGGTTGTTAAAATGCTTTCAACTGGTATGTATTAATAACTAATTAAGGTTTTTTGTTGAGATGGGAAGTTGGTGTCCGAGTGGATCGAGGTCACGATAGCTCAAGTGGTAGAGCAGCAGCGTATCAAGCCGAAGATCGTGGGTTCGAATCCCGCTCGTGCCATTGACTTTTTTATCTCAACTAAAAACCTTAATTAATTGTAATATATTAATTGGTCAAGCGGACCATGAAATTAGTGAATTTAATGTATTAACAACATTGACCAAAACTGGAATATTGAAATTTCATTTATCTTTTCTGAAATTCTTATTTCAAAAGAGATTGAACTAATTTTTTGGAACAGTCAATAAAAGGCTGGTTATTGATTCAGTCTACTTATCAATTAAATAATGTTTGCCCTACATTACTTAAATGCAAGATTTATTTGGCTTTTTTTAAAATTTTCTAATATTCTTTTTTTTAATTTTTGCAGGTTGTTGATGCAATAGTATTTATATCTGTATCTTGTTCAAAATTTTCTGCACAGTCTTTTATGTCATTTATGAGTGCCATCTGTGGTTTTGGCTTCTGGTTTACTGGGATTCTAATGATGTTCTACACTTTTCATATCATCGAGAAATTTTACAAAGTACCATGGCTAAAAATAGTAAGATAGATTTATTTTCCTGATTTACTTTGGTTAAACTTTATGCTTATGACAAAAAATAATAGATGTGTTCTTGACAAAAGCTTTCTATGAACTACACAACAAATCAAGATAGTCTGTAAAGCCTTAATATTAAGATTAAACTTTATAAACTGTTAAAGTGGTAGGGTGTCTGACTCGTATTTGCGGTTCTGGGTATGAATCCTGGTAGAGCCCATTGGAATTTTAATTATAAATAATATGTAAAAGGTATTGTAAAATGTTTGACCCTTCATCCGTGATACCCAATGTGTAGTTGGGCTTTAAGCCATAAAATACCACCTCGACTAGACTGTCAAGAATAGAAGAATGTGTACTTGCAAAACTAAGAATTGGATACGCGCAAATTACCCATGGGTTTCTTGTAGCATGCCCTCCACCTCTTTGTTTGACATGCAGAGTTGTAACCTCAGACGAACACATACTATTGGAATGCAAGTGGTACAGAAGGGCGAGCTTGAGTAGTGGATTGCTGGCTTCTATGTTCGAATTTCGTGATGACAATGAAGGAACGATTTTGATACTATTTGGTTTTGTAAGGGAGACAATTTGGGAAAACGTAATTATTCAATTCGGTGCGGTGGGGAAGAGTGACATGTGTAAAAACTTCTGGCCGCCGATGCAAGTCTCAGACTTGGGGGTGATGTGGATATATCACGGCCCAAGCACATCGTCACAATCATGTACTGCAAGGGAGATAGAAATTTAGAATACGCCGATCCCTAAGAGACTTATCTAGCTCCTCATTCAGACATCGGCTGTCCTCAAGGCCCCGATTAGTTCAGTTTCGAAGCAATATAATCCCGAGAGATTGCTGCATTAAAAATATATAAAAAAACTAATATATTTTCATCTATTAATGATGATAATTCTATTACAAAATTTGGAAAAGCAATGATAAATTGAATATTTCATTATAGATAAATATTTTTACAAAAACACAAAATTATAATCAATATTTTTTAGATGTAACCAAGTGTCTGTTAGAATCTTGTTAAAATTTTCACTCAAAACCAATGAGCATATTATGGACTTAAGAGTTGAATTGAAGTATGATATTAACCATTATAATGATGAGTTCCTATGTATATATACATTTGATAGTGTAGAAGGTCACTCATCTTATAATACTGCGTACAATTGTTGACAAGTTGATTGAAAATTTTGTGAATTGCTTTCAATTTGATTTTTCTCAGCTTTATTAATGTGAATTTAAAACGTTGGCCAAACTGTGAGTTAGAACCATCCTTTACAAAAAGTGAATCGACATACTCAACTCACCTTTATTATTTCTCTGTGATGAGTCTGTGTCAATGCCTTAACCATTGCGGCATTTGACGGCCCCCTCTCTTTGAGGCTGGATTATGCACTAATAATCCACGGATGGCTACCTGACACCCAGTCCATTCCTTCCTTGTAAGTTATTTGTACAATAGAACAAGTTAAGGGGTTCAGTTTTGCGAACTCTGCTTAAGAAAACCTCAGCGAGACTTGAAGGATAAGAATCTATAATCTGCTTGAATCATTTGTTAAAATTATTAACAAATAAAATGTAAGGTTTATACAATAGCAAGTTCAATACAGTACGGTGTAAGGTTGTGAAGCCAAAATTTTTCATATTGGTTATCTTGTATTTCAATTGCTCCCAATCATCCTGGTCAGTCTTTATAATCAGTTGCTGTCTAATAATATTTTTTTGTGAAATATATTAGACAGTTAATGAATCTCTGTAAAATCTTCAATTACTTCAAATAATTTCTCTGTTTTCAGGAGCTTGTTTATTGTGCACTATGGTCTCTATTTCTCATGATTGGCTCTACTGTTTGTGCTCCAAACCTTAGCGCAGATGTTACAATTGGCTTTGTTTCGGTGAGTAGTAATTTAAAAAAAAATTAAAGTTTGTAGTGCATTGTTTTAATATTTCTACCAAAAGTTCTAGATTGTTTAATTTAGTGTTAGTACAAGAACAAAAGTACACGGTAACTTGCCACATTCTTAAGAGCGAATGAACTTTTAATAAACTGTAGAAAGTTAATTAGCCTGACAATTTTTGGATAGTGGACATAATAGCAGTACCAAACGCTATTGGCAAAATGAACCTCCAAATATTAACAAAAAACTTTTTTTTTCGTGTTCTCAACAAAATAACTAAGAATAATGCAATATACTTTTTAAAAAGGTAGTCTTAAATTAAAATAAAAACTGGTTCTACTTTCAGAAGGTACAAATATTGTAAAATTTGGGAATAAATTTACCTTAAACAAATCAGCCATAGTATAACAAAAACCAAATTACACATTATTCCTATCCTTAATATTGCAAATATGAAAGTATTTCCTTTAGAGAACATATTTTACTAGAAAAGGCTAAATCTAAATGGAAAAGAAAATCTGTATAAATACTTTTATTTTTAATAATAAAACAAAAGTAATTCTAGCTTGCGGCCACATTATATGACATATACCTTGACTGACAGCGCCTATTTGGATTGTAATATTTTAAAGTAATTTATGACGATAGTAGAAGTAATTATAGCACTGTATTAGTTTGCCTATTCTCACTGGTTTTATCTCATGCACATTTCAGCATTTTGCTATCTTTTAGTAATATCATATAAAACTGCCATTCCAAAAATGAGCACAAATACTTTTCTTACATCAGCAATGAGCAATGAAACCTAAACAATTTTATTATCAGGACATTGGCCTATTCTAGTTGTTCAGGAGACAAATTCAAGTCAGTATAAAAACAACTATGATTAAAACAAGACAATTTTAATGTAATTCATTTGTTTGGACTATAATTACTATGTTTATCGTTCTAATAGTATAATCAGAGATTGTATTGTTAAGGTCTGTAGGGTGACAAACATGAAGTTTGGCCATTTCTCTCTTAGGCTCTAGGGTTGGTTTGTGTGAAATGCCAAAATATGTCAGACAATTGTAACCAGTGAGGATAGACAAACTAGATTGAGTTGTAATGATCAAACTATTTGGATTAAACTTTAAACAATCACTTATGGTTTTTATCTAATTTCTCTATTTATCTTGTAGTTTGGTTGTTTCCAATCATCTTCGACTTCCTACCTTTGCTAGTTTGGTCTAACAGATGAGTTTCAGCATTTTGGCAATTTCAGAGATTGGTCTGCATGTTCATCACCTCTTAAAAATTATTAAAATGTAGAAAGGCATCTGATAGACAAAACCGGTGTTGAGCCAGACCAGGATAATTGGCGTCAAGTTACAATTACTCAATAAGCCATCATTTTTTACATTCAAATCTGTTCATGTTATATGTCTATTTATTATAAGTCATATTGTGTTACTAAATGCTGCTTGTTTTATTTATTCAAAATGACTGCAATGAATTCTGAGTCTTTGACCTCATTTTCAGTAATGCTGAATGGCCAATTCTTTTATTTCCAATCATTTTAATCTCTGCTATGTGTATTTAAATTTGTTCATTATTATATTCCAGGAGATGTTAACTTTAAATCAAAACAGCTCATGATTAAAATTGTATCCCGTTTAATAATAACAAAAATTAATCTTGTTTTCTCGTTTGGGAACTCTGAGGTGATTGATTGATTGTATGAAATAAATTTTAAATTGACTTGATCATTATAATAATATATTTTTGTTATAATATGTATAATTTGATTAATGAGGAATTTTTTCAGTTCTTTGGCTACCTAAATATGTGCGCATATGGATATGATGCTTTTCTGAAGTTCAGGGGTGTCCAGGATGGAGAAATTGCCCAGGGTACAAGAGAGGTAACTTCAAAGACAACATCAAATCAAGATAACACAGTTGCATATTAGTAATAATTTGCAATTTTATTTTATTTTAATGTAATTTAATTTTTTTTTTAAATATTTAAAATCCCTCTACTATATTTTTGTGTGTACTTTAAAAAGACTAATGTAATAACATAAAATGACAAAATTAATTTAGCTTATGCACCACCAAATTTTACAAGTTAAAAAAAAAATTATTATAGGCTTAAGCAAAGGTTTGCTTTGTGTACGTGTAGCTAGCAATATTTATTTAAATAGGTTACAACAAAGGTACTCGAAATGTCCTTGTGAATCATACTGGGATTTGATGTTTACCTTTTATATATTTGTTGTATCACCACCTATTAACCATGCTTAATAACTCCCCACCCCACCCTTTATAAAGAAATTCGAGATAGCTATAGAAAGGCCATGATAAAAATATGAGCTTAAAATTTGTTTTATTATAAGAATGCTAAAATATAAGTGAAAATGCCAGTCAGCACTGTATTTGTGTTATGTGATACTACTTAAACATTATTGAAAAAAACGTATAAAATACGTTATGCGAAGAAAAAAAAAAGCCTGCATTTAAAAATCTTAAAAAAGTTAAGCTCAAATGACAAAGTACCCGGTGAAATTTGTAAATTCCAAATTTACAATTTTGGCCGATTTTTTCATGCAAGGTCTCATTTAATGGACTTAAATTCTTTTTATAGAATAGTCATAAATTATATTGTAACTTACAGAATTAAAGAACTGAAATAATATTGGTGAATACAGGGGAAAAAAATTAAATCATCTTAACTGATGATCACACATGATTGTGAAAAACAAACACATGGGCTGTAAATGAGTTAAAATATTGTAATTAAAAAAATTTCAAATGTATTCACTTGTTAAAATAATTAAGTGTGTTTTAAACTATGCAAATCTTACAATTTACTCGACTTGTCTCTTTGAATATTTTTATTGTATTATTAATTTATATAAATCATAATACAAATTAGTAAAGTTACATTGTAATAATTGATATGTTTTAAATGTTTATTACCAGTTGCATGTAATATTGAAAACCATATCATACTTTACAAAGTACAAACCATAAATAATATATATTTTTATATTATATTTTTGAAATTATATTATTTAATTTAAAAAATCTTTAATATGGTTTTCTAAATTTGTTGAATTAATTAGTATTTTCCTATTTAACTTTTGTGTATTGGTCATATTTTTAATAAACTGTTATGTAGAAAGTTGAATCTCTTTTTATCTAAAATCAAATAATTGCTGTTATATTCTGTTTTTCAAAATCTATTTGCAGCTGTTTCCAGAAGATTGAAGATCAGGCAAAATTCTATAAGTAAAATATTTAAAAAATTCAGAATTTTAATTTAAAGTTTCAATTTTGATACAAATTAAATTTTTGTAGTAACTTTTTTGCTTACATTTTATCAAATTCAACGTACTTGTCCTAGTAAATAGGGTATTTTAATTTATTTAATTATGACTTCCCTTTTTGGCAGTCATCATTACAGGGGAATATGACATTTATATAGTTTTTTTAATTTATATCTTTTAAAAAAAATATTCTAGTTGACTGCCAAAGAATTTTCTTGACTGATTTCACACTAGGCAACATGAGAAATCAATTTCTTTTCCCAACAAGTGGTCAATATGGAAGCAGGGGCACTTCTTGTGGAAGAAGAGAAGCAAAAAATTTGGAAACCCGGTTGAAGAAAAATATGGAAAAAATGTACAAAATAAGAAAAACGGCAGTAACTACTGCTGTGCCACTTCTATCTTCACTTATTAATTTTGTTGCCATATTCCTCACATTTCTTCAATGAACATGTCCATGTTGAAATTTGCTGGCAGCGTTTTTATGACAAACTAGTTGACCCAACTAGGTGACTGGTTTAATGGGACAAATGGCAAAAAACTCAACCAGTTAGGATGAGTGAGCGGCACTGGCCACTTGCCTAGGATCCTTCCCAGGATTCCCAATCGTTTGCTACAGGAAAAATTTCTTGACACCTGCCCATTCAATTAGTTTAATCAATTCTAACAACTAACCATCTTGTCTGAAAGAGGCCTTTGATTTGCTAGGCTGGTAAAATCACTAAAGTTTACACGAGAGATGAACTGCACTAATTCACTTGTTACTAATGAAACAAATGGTAAAACATGTACCTAAAAAACATCTCTTTGTCGCACTTACACAAAATTTATTCACTAAGACAGTAAATTACTTATTTTATAAGCATTATTCCAGTTGACAAATACTATTATCAAACTGTTGACATAATTTTTGAAGATGTCTAAAAATCCACATTGTGTTTAAAAGGAAATTGTTTCCTTCTTGTCTTAAACATTTTTGTGGGTCTAAAGACTCTGGAATATGCTCTTATCCCATTTGGTCAAAATTCACATTATTTGTATGTATTTCTACTAAAATGTTTTAATTGTCTTATTAGTTTGACCAAACTTAAATCTTTTCAGATAATTTAGCATTTTTATTATTGATAAGTTACATCAGGGGGATCGCAGTAGATGAGTTGTTAGCCTGCTAGGCTCTCAGCTTGCTAATCCGTGTCATGAGTTCAATTCCCACTGTCACCTCTGGATTTTTCTTTAATAATTCCCCTTCCCCCCAAAAAATAAATACAGTGAAACCTCTCTACAACGGACAGTCATGGGACCAACGGATTTGTCCGTTGCAGAGGGGTGTCCGCTGAGGAGGGGTAAAAATGTAATGTTGGTATGTACATACATATATTTATTAAAATGAATATGTACATGTATCAAAATTAGTTTATTAAAATATTTTTGGGAATTAATAAGTACATTATTAAGTACATAATAGAAAACACAATAGTATGTATGTATGTACAATATGTACATATGTATGTATGTATGTACATATTAAAAATCCGGAAATGAATAACATACAAACACGGCGTAAGAAAATCAAATTTTGTAAATGTAAACACTTCGTGGAAATTTCTATTGAAATGCGAATTTTCATAATGATCATGGATTCCTTAGAAATTAATCCCTGTTCAGACAGGAAATTCGTAGAATAAAAAAATTAAGTACATATATGTACATACTTAAAAAATATTTTACATACTACGTAAGTAACTTCGTACTTCGTATGTACTGTTAATAAATTTAAATTTAAAGTAAATCCTGTTTTCTCAATTTCCAAAGTCTGTTATGTGTCCGTTATAAGGGGGAAATTTATCTCTCGGGGACAAAAAGTAGGCTGTCCGCGTCCGTTACAGGGGTGTCCGTTGTAAAGGGGGTCTAAATACATTGATTACCTATACTTCCTCGACGGGACATTTGAAAACTGTCCGTAAGAAGGGGTGTCCGTTCTAGAGGGGTGTCCGTTAGGTGAGGTTTCACTGTAACTCGATTTGTATTTTTACATGACCATCAGTATAAGAACCGAGAGTCTAACTGGCTAATCACTTCTACTACCATAGTCCTGATTTCTGTTATTTAAGCATTACATTTTTTCCACTGTTCACTGTTATCTTTCCATAATATTTTACAATTGGAAATTTTTATATTTTAGGGAATTAATTCTAAATGCACAATTCGATAATTTTCCATCGGCAATTCTCTCTTTGTCTAAATTGGCTTGGCTGCATTACTTAATTTTCGAATAAAGCAAAAGATTTACTTTACTTTCGTAATGTACAAAATTTTGTAGACATTTTCTCTGTAGATTGATAGTAATTCTAAAGAAAAATCAACAATAGCTTGTAGAAGCAAGAAGCAATGGTACTGCGTATTACCATAAATATTAATCAAAGAAAAAAAAGTTAAGAATAAATAGTATATCAAATTAGTAAGGATGGGAATTGTAACAAAATATTTTTTAAACAATGATTAACCTGTCTTGTCTTAATACTCCGTGTGTTTATTAATTTTTTAAAAATATATATAAAAACTGAAATATAAATAGTAGGTACTAAAATAATAGTATTGAAAATAATAAACATTAAAAATTAACACACTTCAAACTGTTTATTTTTTAGATAAATGATATTGTAATTATTATATGTTGTGTTGTGGTGGCAACAGCGTTTTATTCACTACCCACAATTGAAAGCTATAAGTAAAGACATCTTTACTTAATGATGAACTTGTCCATTAGAGATTTTAACATAAAATTTGTAGAAATTGAACCCTTAGAAATAAAAGCCTCACAACATAAATTATTTACAATTACAAATTACATTAAGGTTTTCTTAAAGATTGCAATGAGGTGATGAGAAAAATTGAATAATTTGCTCCCAAGCCCATTATCCAAGTTTTCAACAAAATTTCCACCTGTTGCCACATTCATTACAGAGAACGAAAGTTGTCATCGGCTCATCAGCGCTTCTTGTCTGAACCTACAATTTTATTTATAATTAAAAAACAAAATTACTACATATATTATCACAATGATCTATTTACCTGGTTGTATGTACAGTTTCTTTTTTTGCATTTTCCACATTTAAGAAGATCTGTTTTCGTTCCTTGGACAGTTGCAAGTTGAGCATCATCAATTGATTCTTTCACAAACTTGTTTCTTAAGGCTTTCATTTCATCACTGGCCATTTCCTAAATACAAATAATGAGAAAATCAAAATAGCATATGCGTGGTTCTTAGTTGCACTATAAAAAACAAACCTCTGCAGACATAGTAGCAAGTTTGTTGGCTGATAGAACACCACAAAGAAAATTGGCTTTCAATTGTGGATTTTTTGTATCTTTTAGATTAGAAACTCTACTTCTTATCCGGTTTTTATACCTAGAGTCTGTATTTTTGAATTCCTGAAAAATAGCCTCTTCCAATTCTTCTGCTAGTTCTTCTGGAGGAGCATACCCTTCCTGCTGATCACCTTTAAAATAATATTAACAAAATAAATCAGTTAAAAAAGGCACTTAATCTTAGCCATAATTCATCCGATATTTACCATCAATTTTAAGTGCATTGACTAACAGCTCCCGGCATTTCAGTCTTACAGCATCCACGGTGTTTGTCGGTGGAAAAGAGGTCTGCTTGGGTTTCTCTTTCTCCCTCTGTGGCTCCTCTTTTTTTTCTTCCCGGTTATTCTTCAACTTTTTGGAACTACTTGTTGGCGGAGTCTCTTTACCTGGAATTAATTTTTAATCAAAAAACACCAGGTGTGGTGTACAGGTGGCTTTGGACAGGAAAACTGCATTGCATACCGCCGAGAAATTTTTTCCAATTTTTGATAAGTGTCTTTGATAAGCTAATGACCTCATCATCATTACTAGATTTCCTAAGAGCGTTGACGGTCATTCCTATTCTTGTTTTAGTCAAGATGTCTAAGTTTACAGGAAGGCTCTGAAGTGTCTTTAGAAGTTCTAACGCTTGCTCCTGGCCCTTAAAAACAAAAAGTCAAGAAATGAAAATTAGAAGTTTGCAGTTGTGCAAATAGATGCTGTTAGAGTAGGATGGGCCAAGCAAAAGAGATTAAAGAAAAAACTTTTTCTCACTCTCTCTTCAACTCTGGAAATCAATGGTTAACATGCTACAGAACAAAACCTTAAATTTTCTCAGAAATTTAAAAAAATAAATTTAGATTTAATGAACTCTTAGATCAAAACTTCAAAGTTGGAGTTCTTCCAGACTGGGGGGAAAACTGTTACTGCCCCTAAAATTACATCCATTCTACCAAATCAATTAAATATTTATAAGCACACCCTGACTAAAATGTAGTAACATGAGATTTAATTGCACAACTGCTTCTAAACAGATAATGTTTTTATGATCCCTAAACTTCAAAAGGACAAATATGTTCAATCCAAATATTGTCAATCTCCTCAAAAATAGTTTGAAAGATTTATGCTGTTAATTCTTTCCCAAATTACTTACTACTTACAAAATATTTAATGCTTTTGAGGATAAACAGACAGACTGATCACCCAAGATAGTAAATGAATAAAACACATCTGACAGGCCAAAATAGAGAAGATAGACCAAAATGATTGGAAACAACCAAACTACAGGATCATCAGGCCAACATAAATGCTGAGAAATCTAAACTTGTGTGACTTTAAGATATCTAACAGATTAAGTCATAGCCAAGTACTTTACCAAGACACTGCTTTTTACCTAGGTTTATCTTTGGACAGAAAAACTCATCTAGCATTCAACATATTCAGCTGTAGAATATGAGGCTCAACAACAAATATCTTTACACAAATAAATCAAAACAAATTTTTATGACTGACAGCAGGTGTCAAGTGGTTTGTTAGGAATTCAACTCTTTACAACGAACTGGAAATAAAGACTTAAGGTGGACGAGTTGTTAAGTCATCAGAATCTGGTATTTGCCAAGATTGTGGGTCTAAATCCAAACAATAGACTTTTATTTGAGAACAATTTGAAAAAATATTATAAAATGGTCTGACCCTTCATCTACAATACAAGGAGTTGGACAATAAGCCCTCCTGTATGATGAATTAAGCATCCGGGGTCAATTTTCTCCTTAAGACAAACTATACAATCGCACGAATACTATCATTCACAATCCAAATAATTGTCAGCCATCACAAAATAAAAGACACTTTAAAAGAAAATGACACAATGATCTGAAACTAGGTTAGCAAGTTTCTCATGCGTTGTATCTAGATATTTTTATTTATTGAAGACGACAGCATTTTTTCTTCTAATTTGTTACGTACAGTTATCCATTCATATTTTTTTATTCTGTCAGATTCTTATTAACTTGATTTTCTCTTGAGGTGTGAACAATGATAAACCTTCAGATTGGTAGTTTTTTGATCATCCTGAATTGTCTTCCTCATTGTTTTCATCTGTCAGAAGAATTTTAACATTTTGCCATATTTGCTGGTGGGTTTATCTTGCCTTACCCTGCTTACATCCTCGACAAACCACCAGATAAACATGGTGAGGGTAGGTAGACCAAAATGATCAGAAAACCACTCTGAAAGTAAGTTCAGTAACAAGTTTAGGGATGGTTAGGGGCGATCATCGACAAGGACCATGGCAAATAGCACACTATAAGTATCATATTGTTATATTACTATTAAGTCAGTTTAACCAAAAGTACAAATGATCATAAGTTTAACAAATAAATAAATTTTGTAGTTTGGTTATTTCTGATAATCCTGATCTGCCTTCCTTGCAGTTTTTTGTCTGTCATTTTTGCATTTAACATCTTAGCTCATTTGTCTTGCCTTACTCCGTTTATATTCTCGACTAACCGCCAGTTCAACAAAGCAAGCATGACCAAAATGATCAGAAAACAACCCTAACTACATTTCTATATTAATTATTGAACATTATTTGAATTTTGTTATTAAATAATAAACTTAATTGAAAATAAGTTCAGTAACAATTTCTGCAAGAAACATCAGTGAACAGGCCACCACTACAAGCGTCATGCGTCATATTATTATATTATAATTATTAAGTCAATTTTGGGACCGCTGAAAGGTTAGTGATGGATTCTCAACTCATAAACCCTGTGGTCATTTTAGTTGTAGTTTGGCTATATATCGCCTGGCCATTTTTTTCACGATACCCTTCCCCCATTAATACAATTCATCGTCAAATACACACGCTCTTTCTTGGCTAATATGCTATGCTCATATCTACATCTACTTCTACAAAGCCATTAAAAAAATAAAATAAGTCAACTGAATTAAAAGTATAAATATTATGTATAAGCTTATGTAACTATCCTCACAAAATAAATAAATTTGTAGCTGATTCTGACCACCCAGATCTGCTTTCCTCACAGTTTTGGTCCGTCATTTCTGCGCTTCACAATCTTTATTCATTTGTCTTGCATCACCCTGCTTACAACCACGACCAACCGACAGATCGACACGGTAAGGGCAGACGGACAAAATGATCAAAAAACCAACCAAATTACTTTTATGTTAATTTTTACCATTAATTTTAATTGTAAAATCCTCAAATGATAAAATTAAGTGAAAGTAAGTTCCGAAAAAAGTTCTACGATAAACTTGAGCGAACAAGACTAACTGACAGTGTAAATGTTGCGAATAAAATTAACGAATAAATACATTTGTAATTTGGTGATTTCTATCATTTGATCTGCCTGGTGCACCAATGAAGATGATGAGAAGGCAAAACATGTTCAAAAAGGTCATTTTAAATACGATGATAAAAACTTATCACAATCAAGCAAACTATAGATTCATCTCCCCACAGAACTCTCAATTTAAAAAACCGTTATAAGCGAAAGCATTTCTTTATTTTAAATCATTGTGTAAATCATATTTTAATAAAATTATGGAATATTATGTACATTTAGTAACAATCTAAAGATAAAATATGTTTTATAGTCTCGGCATAATTTAAACAAACGTGAAATAAAAGAAACAACAAATGCTGAAATCCGAAATTAATTAAATATAAGGCCAAATAGCCGTTAAAAATGAAAGGGGAGTACAATGTATAGAGAAAATGTGTATTTTATGTTTATAATTTTACATTCTAAGCATGCTTGAAACTTCGCGTTTGTTTTGAAAACTAGCGTGCTTATTTGTGTTGTCACAAGCATTATTTGTAAATAAAGCCCATACAATTGAAGAACTGTAGTTCAAGTTATGTATCAAGACTTATCGTCAAGAGAATAAGTTTGCATTGAGAAAAAAAAAGAAAAAACGTTTAATGTAAGACGAAACGATCATAGAACATAAAATAAGTGTTATTTTTAACTTACACCATCACCCGAAGTCATTTTGGTTAGCTTCTTTTGAATTCGCATCACATCATCTTCGACGCTCATTTTTACGGGATACCGAATAAATTTGCTTGCTTATTTTCTTCTGTTATTCCTCTTCCCCCTGTTCTTCCAGAAACTAGACGGCGGATAAAATAAAACGTATTACCTCTTCAAACCTTCAAAACAGTTCTTAAAACGCCGATAAATAAACATTTCAGGTGAAGCAAGTGCCGCCTCCGCCCTGTTCGAAGCCGGCGAAACTTCCCGACGATCTGATAGGTTAAAAAATTGAAATCATACTTGTCTTAAAACTATGCACACCCCACACATTTTCAACTTAAAGAAAAACTTACTCAAATCTAATAGAAATGTATTGAATAACAGTAACGTACCAACAATAAAAAGGCTTTGATTAAATTTTTCAATTTCGGGAGGGGGCGCGGCAAATTCACCATTAATTTATACCACTATTGATTTGTTCGAAAAATAATGCAAGTTTTCATATTTTCTTTCAATTACCCCTCTAAACAATAAACTTTTTACGTTTGATAGATTATTCTTTTAATCGAATGTCAATACTTTTTACTCTTCTTCCAAATAAAAATATTTATTTTACATCAGTAGTATTTCGTAACTTGGGAATAACTCAGTCTTCACTAAGATGTCAAGGCGTGATTTTGGTGTAATTTCGTTTTACAAATTGATGAGATGGCGTAAAAATTTGCAGAGAGACTAGCCTTGAAGGCATAGGTCGTGGAAGGATTTCTTCCCTAGATGACGATGTTCTGCGGGCTATGGTCAAAGAAAATCCCAGAATAACTGTTTGAGAACTTGGAGAGAATTTTTCAGTTTTCAACTCGACCGACGTTGATCACCTTAAATCAATTAGGATTTCTTCTCTAGAGGATGATGTTCTGCGAACTTTGGCCGAAGAAAATCCCAGAAAAAATGTCCAAGAGCTTGCAGAGAATCTTTTAGTTAGCAGGTCGACCCTTAAACTTTTGATAGATTATTTTTCAACAACAGTTGCAGTACCATTTTACCAATACCCTTTATTTTTTAGTCAGTGTTTGATTTTAGGAAAGGAAATTAAAGAACATTGAAATGAATTACATGAAAATACTTTTGATTAAACTATTTTTCAACAATGGTACAGCTACAGTACCATTTTACCAGTACCATTTATTTTTAGCCAGTTTTTGATAGGAGGAAAAGAAATTGAAGGATATCAGAATGTACACGATAAAATTTTGATAGACTATTTCTCATCAATGGTACAGGTATAGTACCATTTTACTATTTAAGCGGTTTTTAATAGGGAAAGGAAATTGAAATATAAAGGATAAAAGTTTGATAAACTATTTCTCATCAATGGTACAGGTACAGTACTATTTTACTTTTTTAGGCGGTTTTTGATAGAGGAAAGGAAATTGAAGTATATCAAAATGTATCACATGATTTATTATCATCATAGCGTGCTGATAAATTCTCAATGTATCCAAAGAGATATATTTTAACAGTTGTGCCTTCTTGATATTGACTAGTGAAACAGATTTAAAAACAAAATTCCTACGATCCTGGATTTACGTATTAAACCTCACGACGTATTAAACCAAAAGAAACACGTAAATGTTTGTCTAAAATCTCTATATATTTTTTAAAAGAAGAGCCAAACAGATAGATAAAAAAATTCAAGGATTCTTTTAAATTGTCGCCTCTAGTTGGGACGGAGCTATTGAAACACTAATGCGACATCTAGCTTTAGGTTAGACCTCCTTTTCAACTGAGGGCTGACTAGAGTGCTGGGCACTTTTGAACGTCTCTTCCTTTACCTTTCATCCTTGGAAATCGGTCGGATTGATTTTCTCCTCCTAGGATACGGAATTTATTTGAAAATTGAAAATGGCAGATACAACACTCTACGAGATCCTAGGCGTTTCTCCCAGCGCTTCCAACAATGACATTAAAAAGGTTGGTGATTCATTTATATCTCTTTCGTTTCACACAGGGCAAAGCAGCGTTTTATTAAGTAGTTTTTGTTTTATTTTTATTACACTTAATAAAACCTCTGGTGATAATTAGTAAAGTATTTTAAACTCGGGCATTACATAGCAGACTATGTGAAGTCAAATAATTGATTTGTATACGTTTCTTATTACCAATTATATAATTTGGTAATATGTTCTTGTGACGTTTTTTCGTGTTTTAATCTTCCAAAATGTTTGAATATACATTCTATCTTTCCATTTTTAATTATGTAAGTTCGTTGTTTTTTTAGTATTAAAGAGTTTACATTTTAAATTGTAACAATATTATTTAATGAATTACAAGAGTTCTTCTGTCATAGTCAGTAGAACTTAAACACAAACTCTTGTAAGATGTCGACTTAATTCTTTTTCACAATGTGGACCATTTTGACTTTTGAGATTACTGCTGATTCCTCTTCAGACGTATTCCACTTGTATGTTGTAGCAGACTGAGGAACAAACGGCAGTGTGTGGTTTTGTCAGCATGTGAGTTGACAAGGGTGGTGCTTACCACGGGGAATGGTTAGGCCATCCGTATTTACCAAGCTAGCAATTCTGGGCTTGAATCCTGACTTTGCTAGTCAACTAACTTGACAAAAGTAGTTAACATTAAACCAGTATACAGGAATTACTTTATGGTAACTCAGGAAGCTGTGTTGCATCTGTTCTCTTGTGCCAATCGCTTCATTATTTATTGATGACTCATATTTCACAGATGTTATGCCATTTTGGTTGGATCATAACTCGGTTACAACTTTGGTCTGAGTATCAGGGCTTAAATGGTGAGTTCTGTTGGACCCGGACCGTCACAAGCCACGGAATGTAATTTTGCATAGTATGCATTCTTCATGTGTCTGTTTATACCTAATGCTTAAGATGCTACAGCTACGTTAACAATTTTGTCCGATTATCACGGTCTTTAATAGTCGCTGTACATTGAATTATGACGGACCTCAGGTAAAACAGTGCAAGAAGGCAATTTTGTGCCCTATGGACACTTTTTTTTAAATCCTGATCCTCTATTGTACTGTTTTTTTGCCACTTTCGGCAGATCACTGTCAGACCCTTAAGTTGAAGCAACAACGGCATTGGCTTAAAATGGTTATACGGTTGTTGAGAATCAAAATAATCAGAATAGGTCGAAACTAGCGAACAGAACATAATGGTATACATTATGTGAGTATTCTGGTCATCAGTTTCAGCTTTCCAATGAAGATGGTAAGCAGTTTGATGATTGCTATTTTGTTGAAATTCCATTATTATTCAAGGCTGGTGGGAAAATAGAACTTTATAAGATTTCTTCATCAGATGCATAGAAGCAAAATATTTTTTGTGTTGCATATTAAATCCATAACATTATTTTAAATAATACTATTAAAAAATGGCTTTGTTATGTCGTAAAAATGTCACTTAGCCTTTTGTCCAACATATAAGTCCATTAAGATACTAACAGTTGAAATATTGTGAAATTTACTCATGCTGGATGTGGAGTGATGCACCAGTTTGGTTATTCTAATCATTTTGGTCTGCCTATCCACACTGTTTAGGTGGTGTGGGTTCATTGTCTTGCCTCACCCTACTTATAACCTTCAGCAAGTATAAAGAAAAAAAAAAAATAAATGGATGGATTGTGAGCGTTCCTGTCCATCTGTTGAGGAATATGCAACCATTCTTAGAATATTAAGACTACTGGTCTACACCTTGATCTATCTTATCTTAAATACTTTACAAGGAGGCAATAAAAATACGACTCTGACTATCTATCGAAAACTTTGAGAGAAATGTGTCTCCTATCCAATGGGGGTCTTATTTTGTGTATAGTATTGGGGGACAATTTCCTAGAATTTAAACTTCTTCATGCAAGGAAAAATTGCAATCCTTCCCAGTTAAAATAACCAGGGCTGTCTGACCAAAGATCGTCAAAGTATCTATAACTATTGAGATAGTTGAGTTAATAACTGCGAGGACAGTTGAACAGAGGAAATTTAGACCAACGGTTTAAGTTTATTTAGGCCAAGATGTGACAGTGTTGAATATTCATCTATTAAGATAAGGGTAGGGTAACTCCTAAATGCTTTCTTCTGTAATTCTCACTCAATGTTGATTTTACTTTGAGTATAAACTTTTACTTATTTGACAGCCAAAACAATTAAGTATTGATACAATGACTTCCTTTCTTCTTTTCCATATTTTCTTACATCAAATATCATTTTAGGCATATAGAAGATTAGCCAAAGAGTATCACCCAGACAAGAACCCTGAAGCTGGCGATAAATTCAAGGAGATATCTTTTGCATATGAGATCCTTTCAGATGAAAAAAAACGAGAAACCTACGACCGGTTTGGTCTTGAAGCATTGCAGAATGGAACACATGAAGGCTTTATGAACCAGGACTCTCTGTTTTCAACTTTCATCAGTGGACTCTTTGCACAAAAACGAGGCCCAAGGAAATGTGAAGATACTGTTCACCCTCTAAGGTTGGTGGCAAAGAACATTTAGTCCTTATATATAACAGCAGTAATAATAAAGTTTTAGTCATTAATGTGATTAGACTTATTCGATTTTATTCAATAAAATTTTGTTTCAGAGTAACTTTGGAAGATTTATACAATGGAAGAGTTGCAAAATTGCAAGTGAAACGTAGCAAAACATGCGGCTCTTGTGATGGGTATGGCTAATACAAATATTTCTTGTTTTTTATATAATAATGAGGATTTTATTACTCATTGTTTTCTTAGGAAAGGGACCACAAAGGCGGGATCTATAAAACCTTGCAGCAGTTGCCAAGGAAAAGGATTTAAGGTCTCTTATCATCCATTGGCTGGCAGTAGAATGGCCAAAGAGATCAGGACAATGTGTAGTAATTGTGATGGTGAAAGTGAGTTCTCACAGTTCCTCCTATGTTTCCAATCCGTGACAATTTAGACAATATTAATAACGATCTTGATGATATTTTATAATTTAAAAAAAAGCAAATAAATTTAATGTGATGGGTTGGGATTGTCTCGAGTAAAGTAAGCTCAAAAGAGAAGAAGATTAAAAAAGCATTAATATTTATAAATTGATCTTGAATGAATTAATAAACTTGCCTCACCCAAATATCGTTATCACCTTTTTTATGAGAGGAAATATACTAATTTGAATTGAACAAATGAATAGACATCATGTGTGCCGGATTCCCAGAGAGCAAAACTCCTAGTTCGCTAGGTGTATTTGCCCATGAGGATTAGATCTTTGCTTCACGCTTTCTTGCAGCGATCCATTGATCCCTTTTTTGGCACTATTTTTTATAAATATATATGTAATAAAGTGTTTGAATCTATTTTAGGAACTGTCATTAGCGATAAGGACAAATGCACAGCCTGCAATGGAAAGCGACTTGTCAACACGGCAAAAATCATCGAAGTACATGTCGAGAAAGGAATGAAGAACGGTGACAAGATAACATTTGAAGGCCAAGGCGACCAGACAGTATGTATCAAAAATTGTTAAAACATTTGTTGGTGCTCATTTTAAAGTTATAAATTATACATTTAAAAACAGCCTGGAAACATAGCCGGAGACGTCATAATTATTCTTCAAGAGCAGCCCCATAAAAGTATGAAAAGGATTCATAATGATTTATTTATTAATCATGACATCGGCATCACTGAAGCACTCTGCGGTTTCACATTTTGTATTAAACACTTAGATGGCCGGGATCTTGTTTTAACAAGTAAACCTGGCGAAATTGTTAACCCAGGTAAACAATACTTATTATAAATGAAGTCCAGATATCATAACATGCTTATTTTTTTTAATAGAAAGCATAAAAGGTATTGTCGGAGAAGGAATGCCGATACACGGAGTTCCGTACGAAAATGGGAACTTGTATATTGTGTTTAAAATTAATTTCCCTCCGAGCCATTTTGGAACAGAAGAAGATTATGCAGTAATAAAAATATAATATTTAATCTTTCTTTCTGAAGATAAAGGGTATGATAAAAAAAATTACTGTTACAGAAAATCTCCTCTATACTTCCAAGACCGGCATCACCTGAAGCAGTTCCTAAAGATTATGAAGATGTTTGTCTTGTAGATTATATCGAGGACCATAAGTCTTCAAGGCGGGCTTCTGGTTCTGGAGAGGTGTACGATGAAGACGATTCATCACCACAAATGGGATTTTCACGTGGCAGTGGTATAGCATGTCCTTCACAGTAAGGTGAGAAGTTTGTTAATAATTTGTGATTTGATTGCTAATTTTTTTTAAAACATGAATATTGTCTTTTCAGTCTTATGGTTCAATCATCGAACCTATAGATAGGATGAGTTTTAATTATTTGAATGGATAGATTTGATATAGACGAAAGGACAGCTTTATACTTGTGTTTTCAACATTGTATCAAATTATTTTTAACAAAATTATTTTGCCAAATATTACAATTTAAAAAAATATAATGATTTCAAATCAATGGTATTATTAATTATGTTTGGGATAACATCAATGTAGTCCAGCAGTATATTGGCAATTTAACCACTTACGTAATTAACACTGAAATGACACTCAAGAAAAAATTATTTTGGCAAATATTACAATTTTTTAAAAATTAATTTAATAAAAATATTATAGTGATTTCAAATCAGTAGTATTATTAATTATATTTGGGATAACATCAATGTAGTCCAGCAGTATATTGGCAATTTAACCACTTATGTAATTAAAACTGAAATGACACTCAAGAAAATAAATTAGGTTTTGTTCACAAAATGACTCAAAATCCCCTAAGAAAAAAAAGAAATAAACTAGGCAGGCCTGATTAGGAAAAAGACAATTATGCTCCTATAAAATCTCATTTATTTCCAAATAAAGAAGTTCAAAAAAAATATTTCATTCCTTCGGAATTACGAAAATAAAATGAAAAAGAATCTTTTATTTTCAAACGTATGCAATTAAACAATACATAACCCTTAAACCTCAAACTCATGTACAAAAAATCAACACCTCCTCATAATTTTTTTTTTTTAATACAAACAGGAGCAAAAATATATGGATCATATAGAGAATTTATTTCATTTATTAGCTCGATTTCAAAAACCTAAGGCAGTTATGTGACAAAAAATAAACAAATACACAAAAAGTTATTTGATTTTTAATAAAAACCACACCCATTTTGATAATCTTGTTTCCTATCTGACCTTACAGTGTAAAGCCATTCCTACAAATTTATCATAATAGTAAAAAATTAATTACATTCTTTAGATTGATACCCTATTTACCTCCAATAAAGACTATCATTTTTTCCATTTGATCATAAAATAAAAAATAAAAATGTTGAAATACCAGTTGTATATAATAATTAATGAATATTAATTAGGCTAGATGTAATTTTTATAATTATATTACTAAGAGATAAACTTATGGTCTATCTTTCCTTTTTTTTTTTAAATATTTTTTTTTTATAATATTTACATTTTAAAAAATTATGACAAAAAAATATAAGTTGAAAAATAAATTATTTTGTGAACGCAATAACATAATTTGATTTCAAATCCATAAATAAAAAGACAAGGGATTCTAAATAATAATTAGGAAGTTAGAATTTTTTTAAAAATATGCTGTCTAAGAGCTCCTTTTATTAAAAACTCGGAGAAATCATCAACGTAAAAAGAAATTTGCCCCCAAATCTTCAATTAATATTCTATTGATAAGTGATACGCATCTTTATATATCGTTTTATTTTTATTTTATCTTCGAATCATTACTTAAAAGCGCAATAACAGGGGAGTGAAAGTAAGATGTTGGGGGAGAGAGAGAGATAACAATAGAGTGAGTTTAATAGATTTGATGATAATATTGGGAGCCTGCAGATGACGTTGCTTAATCTCTCTCCCTTGTGTTTTAATTGTTGCTTTTTGCATCAATTCCATTTGTCCCCAGTTTTTGACTTCCCATCCCCCGCAAGTCGCTCATCTTAGTGACTGATCCTCGCGAAGAACTAAACGGAGGCGCCTGGTTAGGCACTGCTCACATCTTCATTCTATGATTTTGCGCACTTTACCAATTGCAATGGTTTTACCCTCATCCCTGAGAGTGAACCTTCCCATTTGTGGGAACAACTTGAATTGCTCTAGACAGATCACTCCGGCGCATTCTATCCTCATGATGGCGACTTGGTCTTGTTTGACAAACCTTGGCCTAGTTTTAGTTTTTTCTCCAGTCTTCTTGTCTATAAGGCAAATCAACGCTTTGACAGTGACCTCTTCAGCGACACAATGGATGTGCATAACGGCTGAATAAGCCCGCACATATAATAGATTTGTGCTCGAGAATGACAACCTGAGCATCAAAAACTTTGCCGGTCTTGGCAGGTGCGTTGGGATCACAGAGAACAAACCCAGGAGAGACATCCTCCTCTTCAATGCCTTTCAGCTTGACTTTTATATTTTCACCAGGACCTACAGACGTGACTTCTTCATCATCTGAAAACAACTGATCTACTACTACTGGGGTCCTATTAGGCATTAAAATGAGGGACTGTCCTTTTTCTCATTTCGCTGCTTTCAACCTTTCCCATGACTACTGTTCCCATATCCTTGTATTTTTCAACGACAGGCATGAGAAAAGGTCCGTCCATTTTTCTGTTAAGAGATGGAAGGTTGTCGATGAATGTTATAAATGGCACTCCTCTATACCAGGGGCACAGTTTTTCATTGATTTGTTCTTTTAGGCCAAGGCCAGTAAGTCCTGAGACTGGCATGAAAGTGAGATCCTTAGTGGTGTGCTCCTATAAAATCATACATGCAACAATAAAAACAACTGCTTATTTTTCTTGGTGTCAGAACTTGTTTGCTGGTCAACAAAGTTTTGTTTTAAAAACTCCCTGGAATTCCTTGGAGGTTCTCAGCCTCTGCTGATCCTCTGAGTAATTTCACCTCCACGGCAGAAAACTATATCCATCCTCTCACAAGTCAACTGCCAATTCTCTTTTTCTTTCTTGACCATATCCAAATCCACCTCTCCTCTCCACCATTCCTCGCTCGCCTGCCTTTGCCTCGTCCGGCTCCCTGCCAAAATTCAAATTTACATCTCTTAAACTTGGGACTCAAAACAAGAACATATTTTTAAAATATTTACAGTTTGTCCTAGCCTTTTCCCTCCAACTCCATACTTTGTTACCACACAATAGTTTGCCTGGAGTACTTTTAGTATCGATAAGAAATTTACTTGTCATCAGGTGTGGTGTTTAGTGACCATTAGTCAATGATTATTCGGAGATCGTGAGATGCGATCTGGTGTGACGTAGGTTTTAGAAAAACGTTTTTCTTTATCGTGCCAACGTTACGTTCTTTATTGAGATCATCTTCAGGGCCTGGGATTTATAAACATTGTTTAAATTTTAAATACATGTGGGATGTAAAAAATGAATTTATACAATGCTATGAAAAAAATTTTGGTTAAAAAAAATTATACAATGCTAGAAAATTTTAGATTAAAAAAAAATTTATATAATGATAAAAAAATTTAGATTAAAAAAAATGAATTTATATAATGCTAGCAATAGCTGCTATAAATTGTATAAATTCATCCTTTTTTAAATCTAAAATTTTCTATCAGTATATAAATTCATTTGTTTTTATCTAAAATTTTCTAGCATTGTATAAATTCATTTTTTTTCACATCCCTCATGTATTTATAAAATTTAAACAATGTTTATAATGCCAGGCCCTGAAGATGATCTCATTAAAGATCAAAACATTGGCATGATAAAGAAAATGTTTTTCTAAAATCTTGATTAATGAAATATTGTCTGCTATATAGAGGTAGCTATTTTTACCATATGAGTGAAAAAAATCTTAAATTAAATACATTTTTACTTTCAAAAGGAGACTTATTATAAACATGAGCTAGTATAATAAAATGTAATTTCAAATGTATGAACACAAAAATTAGATATGACAAAATTAACTTTTTTAAATCTAATTTTCAATTAAGTTTTGTATTAATATATTTTATTTTATTCCATTTTTTCCATTTTATTTAATTTTTTGTATTAAAAATTTTATTTTCAATGGTCGACTGCATTTTCATTATTAAGTCGTCACTCAGCCTGTGGGTTTGGAATGGATTTTTTCGATTAAAAACTTTGCAGCCAAGTCTCGCTCACTTAATTTTATATTAACATTCACTCACTTGAATCATATTAATTTTTTTTTTTTATTGTCAAATGCATGTGGAGAGGCATATTTAGTATTATCGTGTCGAAATCCGAAGTCATACTGAAGAAGTTCAAGGTGTCTGTTAGGGGAAGGTTCACTGTACATAATTTTAATTAATTTATTGTAGTTAACAACCCATAAGATATAAATGGATATACTCATATACGCTGTATATTATATATTTTTAAATTAAATCAGTTAAGTAAAAAAAAATTTAATACTCAATTTTTCTTTTTACTTTTTGTAAATGATGATCCTTTACAAAAAGTGAATCGACATACCCACCCCATCTTTATTATTTCTATAAATACTCATTGTGTATTGCACTGTGCCTTATGGGTATAATCACCCTTTTAAACAGATTTTTGAAATTTAGGTGCTCTAAAGGTCCCAGGTTCGAATCCAGCGGCCCTGCATTCGAACCTGACACACTTAAAAATGAGCTTTCAAAAACACCTGCAACCTGAGGGATCATATAACCTTTTAGTTGAAATACCATCATAAAAAAATAATAAATTTCTTTGTTTCAGCCATTTATTTTTGCTTCATCGGGAAAGAAGAGTTAGGTACAAAGGAGGTTGATGAATATTGCTACTCTCTTCATTATTTCTCACTGTGATTTTTTTCTGTTTTAAAAACAACTTTGTTATAAAAAAATAAACTAAAAACAGAAATGAATTTTGTGTGAAAATTAAAAAATTAAGATTCAGACAAATAATTGTTTTCCCTTGCGTTCTCTTTCTTAGATCTATTGTTTAAATATTAGTAATTAAAAGTTATAATTTAATGTTAAATATCTGTAGATAATTTTAACGTTATACCCACATGGACCGCTCTAGCAGAGTTGTTACGGCGTCTGATTCTCTGATTTGCCGAGGCTGTGGTCCTCAGTTGAATTTTCACATTTCCATTGAAATTTTGGAGAATTTTGAATAAATGAATGATTTAAAAATTGAAAAAGTATTTTAAAGTGTTCTGGCCCCCTTCATCCATCCATCATTCATCATTCCAAATGGGTTGTTCGTTAAAAGTGTTCCATGAATCCCCTGGACTGAAACTACTTATGTAACTAGTATATGCATTATGTTCACTAGTATATATAGACACACAATTAAAATCAATTTGATTGGTTTTTGATAGAATTGTCATAAATTAATTCCTGCATCAATTCCACAATAAATATTAAAACTGAATTTCAATTCTCCATGATTACATCTGATATAGCATTTAGTTACCTTTGAATAATGTTAGAGTGAGCACACTTAGATGTATAAATGCGCACATTTTCTAATTTAAACAACAAATTTTTAATTAAAAATATATGATTTTTAAATTAAGTTGAATCATTATTTTCATTGTTATCTAAGCCAAAGCCAAGCATCCCCATCAAAACTCACTCACTACATAAAAATCTAACAAAGGTCTAGCCTACTCATTCCCATTTTTGCAGCCAACAAGTGTCGCATTCAAAATCCAACTTCTAGCTCATCGCTGGGTGGGCACTGAACCAGTGACTAACTCTAAACTATAATTGACTAGTGACCAGTGTCAAGTCCACTCAACTACTCAGTGCTGATAGCTCCGTACTCGTTTCAACTACTGACTGATCAGTGACCACCCACCCTTTTGATAGCCCTGGATATTTGCAAAGCCCGGAGGGGTTGGGGCTTTCTTTCCTTTGCAAGCTACCCTCTGGTTTTACCATTTTGTATTTCTTGAGCTTTTCTTTCGAGATTCTCATGCAACCAACGAAAACATGAAATATGTTGCTTCAACTTTTACATATCCTCATTCTAATTGTTCAATACAGTTAATATAATAATCTTTACACAATTGATTATTAATTAGTTATGATTAATAATTAGCTATTCAAAAAATAGTCTCACGACTTTTAAATAACCAAATAAATATATAGATGTATGTGAAGATTTATCAAAACTTTGAATAACAACGAAGCTACATTATGATAGTCATACAATTAAATCTCATTTTTCTGATAAATAAATCTTTTAAAATATGTTATGCTTCCCAAAAAGTTTTTCTAAGAAAAAAAAATCTCACGACATATATTATTTAAAATGAAGTACATAGAGGCCTTTTATCATTATTTGTGACGTCTCTGGGGTATTTAACATTTTTTATTAATACTGGCGTTAAAATTTTAGTCAGCAGAAGAAATTTATTTTAAAAAATTATTTACCCTTGTCACAGGGTGTCACAGTTGCGGTGAAGTGTGTCTCAAGCAGATTTCTTAAACATGTTTACTTAACTACTCAAATCTCAATTTCGTAGGACTGACCTATTTTTCAAAAATCACAATTGTAAATGTATTTAAATAATGCTAATGGAAGGGTGAATAAATAATTATTTAACAAGATAGACCGATAATAGGCAAAGAGATTAAGTTTACAAGACCATGTAGGAATTTAAA
Source organism: Cimex lectularius (assembly GCF_000648675.2). Taxonomy (NCBI): domain Eukaryota; kingdom Metazoa; phylum Arthropoda; class Insecta; order Hemiptera; family Cimicidae; genus Cimex; species Cimex lectularius. The sequence goes on from NW_019394219.1 coordinate 4,467,798, forward strand.
TAAGCTTACACATTCAACTATGAATCATCAATTTTCTCTAAGTGGACAAGTGTTTCATCAACTGTGCATGATTCACCAGGAACAGATAAATGACCTGATGAAGCGGTAGAAAATAATATCACAACTGCTTTATCAGATTCTTGCCTTTGAAGACGATCACGAAATAAAATAAAAAATCAATTCTGTGCCATAACTTAATGAAAAATCAGTGTTCATCATTAAGACATAAAATATTCCATCAATTTTTTTTTTTTTTTTTTGGCATTGACCTTTTGTCTTCAGCCATGTTTATTATTATTATTTTTTTAAATTTGTTCGTTATAAATTATTTATATGCTGCAACGAGTTCGTTTGACAAAATCGACCAGGGCCCGATAAACATCGAAGTCTTCTGTACATATTAAGAATTTATAATTATAAGGTTTTGCTATTTCGCACTGGTCTATCTCACCGAACATAGTCTTCCTTTCTTCATCATATTTTCTGCAATGCCACACTATATGTTCCGCATTATCTATTAGGTTGCATACGGTACACAGATCACTGTCTTTCTTTCCCATCATGTGTAAGTATGCATTACAGATGCAGTGGTTTGACCGTAGTCTACCTATTGTAACAATGGCTTGCCTTTCAAACGTTTCTTTGGTGAACCAAGGAACGCATCCGACTTTCGGAAAGATGGATTTATACCATTGTCCAGTGCTTGATGATTTATATTTCTTTGTACTATATTACCATTGAACCAAGAACTTAAGAAGATAGTCCTTGCACTAACTCCAGTTGGTAATTGTTCATCATTTGGTATATTTAAATTTATATTAGCTTTATACCAAAACACCAAGTATCTTGTGCCAACAGCTGAGGCAAGATTTATGTGAGAAAGGAGTGGGTGTTTATCTTACATGTTGTGACTAACCATTGGATGGGGTTGCTGAATTTGTCATGGCAACAGCAACCCCATTCACACCACAAGTGTTCAACTCTTAGTAACCTCTGCAATTTTCTGATCACTGCAACCCCTATATTGATATTATGTTAATCATAAAACTGTATTGTTCATAATGGATTATCTAAGTACAATAAAAATTTAAAAAAATCCCAAGCATTAACATTTGACATTTCTGAAGGATCTGATGTGCTAATTTCTAGGGGGTTGATGTTGTCTTACAAAATGTAGATTTCAATTTGTAAGTAGCATTGTTGGATTTTGCCATCTTCAGTAATAGGTTTGTCTGAGTTCAGATTTATCGTATCACAGACCACACCCATTATACAATTTAGTATAATAGCCTTGTGTGGTCAGTCAAATTTCTAGTATATATATATTATGCAGGGTGGGCGACCAAGACCCGAGGGGTTAAATGCCTAGGTAGACTCGTACCCCAAATTTCTGGTATTTCACAGTCTTCTAGGGTGATCAAGCTGTATCATGGAGAAACAACTGAAGATTGCAAAATGGTAGCAGTGAGGATGAGGATAATTGGGTGATTGGAAATGACCTAACTAAAGGTGTATCACCTAGCAGACCTAAGGAGAAAATCTCAATTAAATATATTGATTAATACTACATATTATATAATTCTAAGCAAATTCTACTGTCCTGAAACAAAAATATTTACGAGGAATGCAATACGTCTAAAAGGAAATAGCTTGAAAAACGTTAAACATGATTCAGGTATGTAATGAGGATAAAAAAATTTTCATATTACAAATTATTACTGGTAAGAAGTCAATGATCATTAATGTTATGATTCTGATGAATTATGTATTATGACTTAAAGGCTGTTGATTACACATCAATAGTTTACTAGTATGTAGAAACATACTGAAATGAACTGAACTGTTTAGAAACATAACATACACTTCTTTTTATTTTGACAAAAGGTTTTACTAATTGTTAGTTTCTTTAAAATTAATTAGCATCCAAGTGGTTAGACAATAAAGGAAATATTGTATATTATGTTATTACTTTTCTTTCAAGCAACTGAAAAAGCATAATACAAACAATAAAATCCCTTTATTGATTATTCTTCACAAAACTTGTTCAATTTTTTCTGAGAATTATCCTTAGGCAGATCAAAGTTACAAAAAAATAAAGGCTACTATGTGAGTCAAATAAGGCAACAAATATATTAAATAAAACTTTAAAGTAAAAGGATTACTTTTTTCAGGGATGTACAACAATTTGAAGTTATATAAAAATAAAATTAAAAAACTGCTCATTAACAGAATGATTTATATTTAACTATTGTTTTATGCAATAAGTAGTTAATTATAAATATTCGGTAGTCAATAGAAGAAAACATAAATATACTTTAAATGCTAAAATAAAAATAAAAAATTTCCAATACTTGGTGACTGCAATATAACTGGACTTTTGTTCGTATATTATATCTTATATGCAGCAAACTTTTGTGTTTTTTTAGTTGATTTGTGATTAGTTATTAAATATTTAATAATTAGCTATTTTGGCAAACCAAATATCACAAATCAGTAAAAAAATATAACATATTTATTATATCTATGACATATTCATGACTTCTTTTGTAAACTATCAATGAATATTACATTAAAAACATGGTATTTATGATTGTATATAAAACATTTCTATACGTTATGTTATATGTAGGTACATTGTATATATAATTATATTTATATATTATATAATTAGATATTATTGGATATAAAATAATAATATTACGGGCCTTATAAAAGCACTTAATGTAAATACTAATATATAAAATTTGGTAATCACATTTGACAATTTCCAAGGTTGCTTTCATACAAATACACGATTCATTCGTAGTCTACGTTGTCAAAAAGAACTTCGTTTAGAACTAGAAAATAAAAATGTATTAGCTATATTATTTAAAAATACACAATGAAAAATAATATATTTCTCAATAATAATTTAAAGCTTTCATCAACCATGTAAATCCAATTAAAATGAGAACTTGTTTTATTCGGGTTGTTGCTATATTGAAAGCAGAAGCATTGAATATAGTATAGCTTCTCGTAAATTATGCTTGATTAATAGTTGTCTGAGCATTATTCTAAAAGTTAAAAATTTATAAAATGTCACAATCAAATAAAAAGATAAGATTACGTTCGACAAAAGGCAACTCAGTAGTAGCGCATAATGAGATAGTGGACAAACTAGCTAAAAAAACCACAGTACATAGCATCATTTTTTATATGAAACGTCCCAGACTTAAAAATTCTCGGTCACATTTGTGATGTTTTGACTTTGTGAAATATACAGCTCTACAAAAAAAAGTAGCGCATTATGTACTTTTTCCATAAGATCAACACCTGTATTTGTTATATTTCTGGTATCTATTAAAAGATTTTGTTACTGTTCAAATAAAAATACCCATCGAAAACAAAAAATTTAATAAAATAAAAAATTGCTTTTGTATGAACATGATGTTATAAAATAAACTTAATAAATAAAAACATCTTTAATAGGGTGTGCTACCTCCTCTTGCTCTTATTACACACTCTAATCTTCTCGGCATGCTCACAATTAAGCCTGCCTTTAACCACATCTTGAGAAATTTCAACCCAAATCTTACATAACTTTCAGCTCAGCTAAGGTTATAGGGTTAGTTGTTTGTTTTACCCAATGTCTGAGCTCGTTTCAAAAGTGCTCAAATTCAGGAACTGAATAACACTGGCGGTGATATGCGATCTTGCATAAATAAGAATGTTTGTTACATTAAGTGATGGCCTATTAAAAATGTGTAACTCTATTTTTGCAACCAAAAGAAATTCTGCTCCACACCATAATTGGTTAACTGATCTACTTCCAAATGACACTCTTTCGTCAATGTTGCATTGTTTGTAGCTCTCTGTCTCTAGCTAGCTCTCCAGCTCAATAAATACAAAGATCTCTGTCTACTGAAAAGAGAGAACACTGGGGAAAACATATAATTCAGTTGCTGTCCAATAGTTTCTAGTAAGCACTGATCCCATCGCTGGCTTTCTGGGGCTTAAAATAATTTCTGCAAGTCTCCTCTTACTGTTTCAGCGCTAATGGCACATCCCGTCTTATGGTTCGAACTTCAAAACCTTTGAGACATTTCAGAAGCAGGGGAAAAGGGATTTCCCAGTGTGCAATCTGATGAATTAGTCATAGGCTTGTCCTGCGACTCTTGGGCGTCCCGATCCTGGTATCTGAGTACACATTCCAATCACTCGGCACTGCTATATGCCTAATTTCAGGCAAACCTAAACCTCGTGCCATGTAACACCGACTTCTTTCATCCTCAACAAGTTCAATGGGCTACTACGGCTATTTTCGTAATGGTTTTTGTTTCACTCCATCAACACAAGAGCGAATAAGGGCATTTTTAGAGAATGAAATTCCCTTGTTGATGGTAAACATTAAAATGGAAATTTTAAATCACATTAGGAAATAAGCGATTTTGCTTCACAATCTGTGACAAAATCATCTAATAATAATTAGTAAAAATCAAAATTTCAAAGTTCACCACTTTTTTTATGGAGCATGGAGTGTATTTCATTTAAAATAAAAATTACATGGTTCTTGGGTGCTTTAGCTCAGACTTGACTGATAGATGAAAATGAGTTTTATTTATGTTCTTGAAGATGTCTGTAAAAGGAAAAATATAAAAACAAAAGTAAAGCCTTTGAATTTTGCCAGGTTGCTGGCAGAGCTTGTCCTTCTACCAGGGACCAGAGGAAAAAAGCTTTAACTATCATGAGGAATATTTTTGAAACCTAATATAAAACAACTTACCTTTAAGAGTCGTATCGATTCGTTTTAAATTTTTTAATGTAAGTGCCAATTCTCTTGAAGACGATTTCTGAGGAGAACCTGAATTATCATGGAGTTCAAGCTGTTCCAGTTCAATTGAAAGAGCCTTGTATTTATCACTCTCTTCATCATACAAATACCTGAGAATTAAAAAAAAAATCATTAAAATAAAAAGCATTGTGAATTTTCATTATTCACTTAAAAAATCACTACTACCATAATAGCCAAGCTGTTAAATTTATTGTATCAAACTACATAAATAAAAATAATTACCTTAATTTTTTTAGTAATGAACTTGCATTCACTTTTAATTTACTAGAAAGATTGGATATTGCTGAAACTACTAGATTATCGACACCCTACAAATAAATTAAACAAAAATAAACATAATTTCAGCAGAGTAATTTCTTTAATAAATTGCAACAACAAACCTCTAGTTTGTGTCTAGCTCGGGGCGAATTGGGGCTATTACTAAACAGAGATACTTGACTATCCCTTGGAGTGTTTTCTAGCGAGGTCTTTAAAAACAAAAACAAAAAAATACTGTTATTTCAATAAACAATTGTTGCATTAAAAAAAGTAGCAAACAAAACAACGAACCTTGGGTGCTTTAGGCCAATCTTCATCTTCAGCAGACAGTGTGATGTCCTCCTCATCTTCAGATGAAGAGGGGCCTGCAGAAAGCTGTCTTGTGCCGTGAAAGGACGCCGATCTCAGCACTGAGGCAACAGGGCTGAAACAAATTGATTACACCGTAATTTACAAAAAAACAACAAAAACTAAAAATGTTCAAACCTTTTAGGTGCTGATCCAGCAGCAGTCGCTGATTGTGATATGGAGTTAAAAGGCGATTTTTTGGAAGGGACCTCTTTCTTTTTACCCGCTGCCGCCGCCTTTATCGGATCATAGTTTTTTCGTCTTTTCCAGTTTTGGAATTCAACTTCTTTAGATGATAGAGTTGAATTACTTCTTCCTCCACCTAATGATTTCTTTTTTGTGCTAGTGGTATCATTTTTTGGACCTGATAAAATTGGCGACTAAAAAATATAATATATGATGTTACTACATTGATGAGTTTGTATTATGAAAGAAAACTATTTTATTACTTTTTTACTAATAGCCTTCAGTTTAAATTTTTCTTAAATTGATAACCATAATAATGAAAATGTGTGATAATAAATAAAACTTGAAACCATTTTTATCTGATGTCTTAAGTTGTGAAATTGCTGCATTGAAATTGAAAAAACCTCTGTGAAGTGAAAAAAACCCTGAAATCTGGTCTGTTAGACATGTTTTGGCATTTTGCCATTTTCAGAGATTCATTGAAGATGATGAAATGTCAAAACGAGTCTGACAGCCCAACACAGAAAGGATAGGCAGTCCAAAATGATTGGAAACAACCAAATTTCAGTATCTTAAGTATTATTATTAAATGAACAGTAATGTTTTGAAATTATTCTCTATTATAAATTAGTTCTTTAAGAATGCTGTCTTACCGACAACTTATCATTATTATGTGAATACCTTATAAAGATATACCTGAACAGAATGTTTTGGTGCTCTCATGCTAAGCCTGACATTGTCAGTCCGTGATAGGCATGATTGTGGAGGAAGAGCTGGAGTGGTCGGCTTGGATCGTACTGACGAGGTCGACCGTTGGGGAGGAATTTCAAATTTACTGACTCTGGGCTGCGGTTCAGCTTTCTTTTCTACGTCTAGCCTCCCTCGACGAAGGCTAAATGCTCTGTTGTACCTACTTACTGTCGAGGCTTGCGACTTGGACCCAGATTCACTGGCGCTACTGTCTGATCGTTGGAGGGATTTTTTTGTACACTTAGAATCATTTTCAGACTCTCCTCCGGAGTCCAATGAAAGGCACATTCTTGCCTCGATGGCCGTCATCATTTTTTCAGTCGCTTTCAGGTAACATTCAGTGTCATAACTGGCTTCGTTCGCTTGCTCTTTCTATGATGAAAAAATTAAAACAAAAAGAATGTATAACAGTAGATATATTAATTTTTATTGCTTACTTTTTGTAAAGAAAGATCATTAGATTTCAAAGAAGACACATTATTGTTTATTTTCCCTCTCGAACCAAGGGTTGCTCGAGTTGCCATTGGAGAAGGAATCTTACTAACAACTGAAAATGAATAAATGAATTAGAAATAATTTAAGTAGTTAAGACATCTATTTATTTATTTTTTTTAAATAGAATTTCATTACATATAAAACTTGGCAAATTATAATTTAAATTGAAATATTAAATGCTAGAATTATTTCTGTGTATACACCATAAAAATATGAATAAAATAGTACTTAACCTGTTTATACTCATTGTTTATATTTATCTAATTTATAAACAGATTTGTTTGATGATGATGATAATATTTTGATATTTTCAAGATATACAACTTTAACAAAGTACCAGTTATATATTAGAAAAGTTTTAAAAATATACATATGTATAAGTAACAGTTTATATTTTTGACATTCTTTAACACAGTTTTATGGAGAATACAAGTAAAGGAAAAAGAAGAATAGACAAATCAGAATGACCAGAAATGATGTTATGTTCTACATTTCAACAAAGAAATTTAAATTTTTATTATTTTAAATTTAGAACTGGCCATTAATTTTCTAATAAAACGAGAGAGAGAAAGTTTTAAAAATACTCACTGTTTGAAGCTTTTACAATTTTCGTTGGTGGATTATTTACATTTGAAACATTGTAAGAATTTTTATGGTTGAGAGTTGTCGATGCCCATTCACTTACCCAAGCAGTAGAATCATGCTTATTGTTAATCTGTGTAAAAAAATATAATTCAGATTATTTAACAAATCAATTGATATTAAAACATTATTTAACAACACAAAAAAACATACACTTGTGTCAATGCCATAATTAGCATCAATGCTGAGCCTAGCAGTGACAATCTCTGGAGTTTCTTTGTCAATGGTGTAAGTTCCAGTTTCACTGCCTGAATCTGAACTTTCTTCCTCAACTTGTTCTGCGCCCATGACGATAGACAAATCTACTTCAGGTGGTGAAGCTTAACAAAAAAAAAAAAAACGGCTAGTTTAAAATAACAGCACACTTTTATCGTTTTGGTTATCTTACCATAAGCATCTAAATTTGTCTCTATTTTAGAGCTGGTCTTTCCGTGTTCATCCTCTGGATCACTTGAAAAGTAGCCTTCTGAGTGGTTTCCTGGTTTTTTCAACTTTCCATTGGTTACTGTTTCTGCTATGTTCTTCAAAAACAAAAATAAAATCAAATTTTAATTCACTTTTTATCTTAAAGAAAACAACATTTTTATACAAACAATATTATATAATGGTTTAAAAAACAAAAAAAGAACGTGATGAAAGAATGTTGTGTAAGACTGTTTTTAAAATACCAGTCGGTAGTGTTTGGCTGCCAATGCTATTTTTACAAACGCACTAGAATTTAGCTAGATTAATTAAAAATGATTTATATCAAAAAATATCCTTACAGACAGTTTTATTTGTACAGACAGCTTAGAAAATATAACTAGTTTATTATCCTAGAAAATTAAAATAGTAAAAGCATGTTGGAATGATCAAAAATCTATAAAAACAAAGTACTCCACCTTGCTAAGCTATGTTATATCAATTTTGGACAATCAACTGCTCAACTGAGCTTAATCAAATATTTGTCTTATTCAAGTACCTGCCTACAAGTTCTTGGTGTAAATTTTATTTCTACATTTAGTTTTCCGAAAGAGATTAATTTCAATTAAAACCCTCATAATATTATTATGTCAATTTTGTACCTACTGTAATTAGGTATTGTACCAATAAACATCAATGACACCAATAATATAATTGACCTTAAGAAAATATCCCGCAGTAAATATAGTTTTGAGATTTTTTTTGTTGAAGATTGTAGGCCAAACCAGTAGTTTGGTCATCTCAAAACATACTGGTCTATTGTCTTTACTGATTCACTAATAAGCATAATGCATATCAGGATATGATAAAACTACAAATAAATATAATTATCGAGCCAAATAAATATAAGAACAGAAGAGTTCAATCTGAGATGAATTTTTTTATTCTAATAATAACTAAACAGCCATAAAACAACCTCTTATCATTTTATCTTTATTGTTGATATCTAAATTGTTTCTTTATTGTTCAAAATACAAATATATATAATAATTCAATTAATTAGTCACTCAAATACAAAAAAACAGACACTCGTATTTTGTTGTTTATTTTAAATTGTATGTATTTCTATCTTTAAATTAATTACAGCATACTTATTTTAACGTAAATCAATTTAAACAAGATCAAATATTCATGAGTTTGATCAAGCATTAGCACGAAGATGTCCCCAATAAATAAAGGGGTGTACTTCCTCAATCTACCTTAGTGCAGTCAAAAGATCCATTCTGTATTATATCAGTTCAGTTTGGGCATGGTTGTTGATTCCACATCAAAACATCACTGACTGTATTTGAAAAGATTGTGCTAATGGAACATGAAGCAAAGCTTTTTTTACATCTTTTGCACATATGGTCCCAGTCATCTGCCATGATAGTGCGATAAGAGCAATAAAATTATCATCTCTAGATGTCGTACATCTCCACGGTTGACCACCACCTTGTCTTGGATTTAAACTTCCGCTGTAGACCATTGTGGATAATAGAACACACCCAGTCTTGGGCTATTTAAAGGACATTACATATACGTTTCAAGTAAACTACTATTATTCTTTATTTATCTCACGATCTCTGAATAATCACTGACTAATGGTCACTAAACACCACACATTATTCTCTATGGAAAATAAATAAGTACAAGTGTTTTTTTTTTTTTTTTACTTTGAGTGCATTGTTACATGAGACTTCTCATGTCTTACCAAATCACCTACAATAAGTAGCTTGTGAGAAGTCTAGGGTTTGACTTTGGTTTTTATCCACCCTGCTCACTGATATTAGCAACGCCTATTGACACCTAGGACATTTCAGACCCCAACCAAATCCATCAAATGTATAAAATAGAGTAAAGTAACTCCAGCCATACAGGACAGCTTAATTATACAATAGGCCAATGGGTGTACGGACAAGGGGACTTTACAATACAATTTTCATATCATTATCAATTAAAAAGCCATGGACATTGTCCAGATTCAAACCTAGAACTGCTGCAAGTACAAGGACACCATAACTACTAAGGCCTAACTGTGGTCCCACCCAAAATTGTGCAAATGTATATTTACATTCTCACCAATTCTTAAATGCGTATGTTCCCATATACATATCGTTTACTCAAATAAGGGGATACTCAGCATTCCTCCATCAGCCCTTTCACATTCTTACTAATAAATATTTAATGTCAAACAAAATTTGATGGAAAAACTGTTAACTATACGCTGTAGAAGAAAGTTTTTCAAAATAACAGGTAGAGATAAAATCTAGAACTCATAGAAGGCAATTATTTGTTTGGAACCCGAGTAAACTTATGCTGGACACACAAACAAGTGATGACTTCATATGGCTTATCCTAAATCGGGTGGAAATGATTCAGATAATCTGAAAACCACCTTGTGCCTTGACAAGTAGTGCAAGGCTGATCCTGCCCATATATTCTTATATTACATTATAGATTGGTTTTTATGAATGAGATTATTAAAGATCTAAATACGTACAAGATATGTTAAAGTGAAAAATGACTAAAAAATATATATTGTTATTGACTTACATCACCATCATAAACTTTAACTACAGGTAAGGAAAGGTTTCTGCTGTGCCTCTTTAAAAATTTGTTGTTCACTGTTTTGGGAGAACTGAATGTGACAGTAAATGCCATCGGCTGTAGTGGAACATCGTCCTGAGGCGTTTCCATCGAAGCACATTGTCTGTTTTCCATCACCCCGCAATATTTGCTTTTTATCTCCTCATTTCGTTTCATTCAGCTCTGAGAATAAACATAGAATAAATTAGATTCCTGGAGAAGAAAAAAAAGAACAAATGTGGACTTTTTGAATATTTATTACTGAGGAACAAAGAAGGTACCTACATCGTAGACAAACAGCATGACATATTTATAGAATAAAACCTGTTTTAATCACATTTAATTGATTATATTAGATAGGATAAATTGAAGAAGCATAGAATATTATAAATAATTGCTGTTTAAACTAGGAAGTGTTGATGTATTTGATCTTTACTTATAATATATTCAGTGATTCATTCAAATGGCCTACAAAATAGAAAAAAAATGTAATTTTAAATAATTCAACTCATTTTATCAACCTTTTTTTCTTGTGTTTTAATTGAAATTTTAAATATAATGGTTCTCAAGGGAGTGTTGTAAACTCACACTGGCAAAAAAATAAAACAAAAAACGGGGCATTTCAGGAGTAGTAAATTTTGTAATTTCATTGCTTACACTTCTAAGGAATCGGAGTTCTTCGCATCCTGTCCCAAGCAAACATATTTCAATGGAAAATTCAACGATTGGCACTTTTTAATCACAAGGTTGGAGTATTAAAAAAAATACTGGATGCACTTTCCGAAGTATGCAGAAGTGAAACGATAAGACAGACAACAGTAAAGGGGAGGTTCACAAACCTCTGTAAAGGGCAAAGGTTGGTGTAAACTTCAACGACCGACTTTACCTTCTTGTCATCCTAATAAACGATCCTCTCTGGAATCCGGTTAAAAAATGTTGTAGGTGAGAATTATTATTATAAACAAATACAATACGAATTGTAAAAAGATTAATAGATGTGTACGCACTATTCTATGTCATTTCGTAATTATTAACTTGATCGTGTACCATAACGAATAGTTGACCTGTTGTATTACTCAAGTATTCCCCACTTCTCCCGACCAGATACCATTATTTAACAGCTTACGGTAACGTCTCTTTAATTGTGTTCATGCCCGTAACTAAATTATTCAAAATTGATCCCATTGGATTACATTGTATTGTCTTTCCTATACGTCTTGAGACACCATACGCACGTGTCGTACGAGTATGGCCTATCCTACATAGCTGAAATGAGCGACGGGTCTAAGAAAAGCTATTGACTTCTTTTCACTACTCATTCGTAAATTTATTCAACACGTGAATAAATAGACTTTTGACTATAGTCCTGAGAATGTCATTTACATATCATTCCCTACACGTCTTAAACACTTAAATAAAATAATTAGCACTTTAGAAAAAAAAAGTTTTTATTATCAAATTACATCTTGAAAAACCAATTACCATCCTTTGTCTTTTACATTATACTCAAGGTATCCGTACGACTGTCCGAATTCTGTGGCAAGAGTCGCCTTCAGCATGTACTTCCCCGGTTTTGTCGCTCTCACTGAACAGCTGATGTGTACAGGGGCTTTGTTCGCATAGCTGTTAAGAAATTCAGTAACTTAAAATTGCTTACTTATTCTGCGATTTTTTAAACACTTACGAGAGTTTTTTGAATGACAGTACGTTTTTGTTGTTAATCATTTCTTCAAGAATAAGCCGAGTGTTTTTAAACGTTGCGGGCATGTTGATGAAGTCAACGATTACTGTATGGAACTGTTGAACCACTGGATAATTTTCTTTGAGCTAAATGCATATAAAAGAAGAAAATTACTATGCACTCAAAATAGAATATTCATGCATTGGTTTTGTAGGATTTTGGTATAAGGTGTAATTTTGTAGAAGCTTTCTGAAATTGGTAGAGTAAAAAAAAATTACATTTATTCTTGTTGACAGTTATTAATTATATTAAATAAAATAATTTACAATATTCATTCTGTCAGAATATCAACTGTTACACGAACCTGCATACCACAAGAATATTTGGATATGGCAGGAACACTTTTAGTCACCTGTCGATAGCAGTTTATCAAATCACTTTAACAATGACAAAGGACAGTGCAAATGGATTTTATTCTGGAGAGATTAATCATTTATATAAATAATTAAGGTTTTCAGTTGAGATAAAAAAAGTCAATGGCACGAGTGGGATTCGAACCCACGATCTTCGGCTTGATACGCCGCTGCTCTACCACTTGAGCTACGTGACCTCGATCCACTCGGACACCAACCTTTCACCTCAACCACACCTTTTGAATTTTCCCTCCTTTTTGCCATTTTTAATTGGTCAAGCGGACCACAAAACTAGTGCATTTATATAAACTCAAATCTGCACATGCGTATACTTATATACACAAGTGTAGAGCTGAGCTTATTATTTCTTGCAGTCTACAGCTATTCTTACTTCTATAACTTACATTAAATTACCGTCAGACTCGAGAATCACCTATCTCAGGGTCAGGCCTCAGTGTTATCTGTCCCCCAACACATTATTTCCTAAATCCAAACCTATTCACTTTTAAATAATTTTTTTTTTCATATTTACATATTCACTCAGGGTGATGGAGAACTCGATACTCTTCCATTACCCTTTACACTTATTGTATAACTGAGCTAATTGAGGGGGGGGTGTCGGTGGCCGCAACGGTTTAGGCATTGACACGGCGCTAACCCTTTTTATCTTATTTTATTTAAAAGCAATGTAAAGTACGCTTGTCTTGTTTTTGGTACATTAGATGAATTTCATTGGTTGTCCACACACAGATTGGTCTTTTTTTTCTTTCTTTTTTTTAAATTTAAATAATTTTAATTTGGTAAATGACTAATTAGTACAAGCTCACTCGAAGAAATAGTTTGGGATGCGCTAATCTGAATAGCACTTCTTCGTACAGTCTACCCGTTTGGCCCTCGGCAGTGACAGAGAAAACAAACTTGAAAAGCAATTCCGGAGTGAGCTTCTTCAAATATTCATCTTTTTCGACTAACACGGTAAAAGTGTGAGCTGAAAAAATGAAATACAGTTTCCAAGGAAGAATTAATTGGGTTGAAAAAAAAAAAAAAAAAAAAAAAATAGAATGGTATTTGTAGATAGAAAATTTGTGAAAAAACAATCACCAACAATCTTCCCAATTCTGATAAGAACTTTTACGCTATGTTTCTTGTAATTATTTACTTTCGAATGGAGGGACTTGAATTTTTTCCTTCTTTGTCATTACAACTTGGTAAACTTTTCCAGTGAACAGGATCGTTTCAAGTCTTGCATAAACGTCGACAAATTTTTCACACTCCCCCGAATTTTCTGTTTTACATTCGATTCTACAAAAGATAATTGTACGTGAGAAATGTCTTCTCGTGTGAATGAAAAGTTAAAAAAAAAATCACATATTTTATTACAGTATTGAATCGCCTATTATTTTCTCATCTTTCATTTTAATTGAACCTGTTATGTCTTGTATTTGTTCTTCCTCGTTTTTATATATTGAAATTTCAGTGCTGCTTTCAAACAAAGGAAGTAATGGATTTGGAATACTTGCATTTATTCCTTTACCTAAAATCGTACAAAATATTATACTCTTATAAGTTATTTCAAATATTTTTTTCCCTCTAAGTACCATCATCAAGTAAATAATCTGCTGAAATATCCTGATCTGACCACTTTCCCACCCGTTTGGTAACTATTTTAGCATCTCTGAAAAACAATTTCTTTTAAAAAATATGAAGGGACACGAAATTCAATATTTCTTTTCCTTTCTCATATCTGTGGTAATTAATAGTGATTTATATTCAATCAATCTAGACCTAAGGCTTTTATGACTGTTAATAAGGAATTTTGGAATCATTTTCATAACGAACGATAAACATTAGATTTAAAAATCATGGCACAATTTGTTTATAAATGTTTTCATTTCTTTACAAAATATACAACCTTCCTTTGATTTTTTATTTAAACATTCGTATTTTTAAATAAATATACTATATGTACATCTCTACTTTTTACTTGTATCGAATGATAGAAGGTTTATTGAAAAAATAAAATAAATAAATCTACAATTGGAAAGAAAAGTTACTTATATGGGTGAAAATTCCACAACTCACTGAGATATGTGCTGAACTAATTTTTGACAATCCATCGAAAACACCCAGATGAGTATCAAGGGGTGAAGAGTGAAGTATGACAGGAGGCCAGAATAAGGCTTTTCCAATTCGCCCTTTTTCAGGCTTGCAATTGACGTCGGCCCTTCAGGCCTAGCGATCCATTGCCACCCATTGTAATCATGGCCAATATCTTGGCGTTTCATGAAAACTTCTGCCCAGTTGCAGTGACAGCTGGATAAATAGACAGCGATGGTGTACATTTATACAATCATTCTTTAAACCAAATTTTTTACCTCAATTCATCAGACATTTCTGGTATCGTCTCCCCTGAATCCTTTATAAATTTGTTTGCTATTAGGACATTCTTTGTTGAAATAGAATTATAGACGTTAAAACCAGTCACAGGCCTTGCTGCAATTCCAAGAACTCTGAATACTAAAAAAAAAACTTTAGGTGTGATTGAAATATATTTAAATTGTTTAATACCATTTAATTGATGTTTTAATAATATTTAATACCTGAAACTAGTAGACAGTTAAAGACATAACAATGCCCTAGATTGACTGGTTTTTTAGTTTTGTAAAACTGGCCCAACAAGAGTTTGCTTCCTGGCCATTTCATTTGGTTTGTTCCACCTCTGTAATTGCTAGTCCAAGGACAGTCTATGATTAATGATTCTGTTTTCTAAGTAAAAATAAAAATAATTAATTAATTTTATTATAGCAACCAGTAAAACATAGTTAATCAAGAAATAATTGTTTAATTATGTTATTCATGTGTGATTTTATGATTTGAACAATAAAAACTGTATTTTATTCAAAACTTGATTAAATTGTAAAAAGGATTGTTTAAATTTTTAAATGGAGACAACCAGTACATATTTTTAATAATGCTATTTTTTACTGAGAAAAAAAGCCACATGTTAGACATACATTGGGAGGTAAAAGTCCAACCCCATCTTCCTCGTAGCACCTCCTGGAAAACGCCTTGTTATTACCAGGTACCTTTTTTCTCTTCATTGAGGAGAAATAGGTAGTTGGGATATCAGGGTAGGCTAAAGGGGCTCTGGCAAACCCAATCTAAGCTGTAACGCGACCCGTGGCGAAAGATGAATGGCACTAGGGTTAAATGGTGTCTCAATCGGAGCTTTCAGGGAACCAGCCGACACCCTGTCGTATTTAGGCTTAGCCCAGCATGCGGGGCTCTGCTGGGGTGGACCTCTTACATCCCTAGCTATTCGTGGGAACTATATGGAACCATATAATGAAATAAACAAAACAAGCACACTTGGGGTAGACCCCGAAGAAGGCAGCACTGCCAAAAATAGACTACGCATCGTTTTCAGGGCAAATAGCTTGATAGAAATAGAAAACCTTACAGCAGATGAAGTTGCTAAAATCCATTTAGCAGGAGCTTCAAGGAGGAGGCTGTTTTCCCTTGTTAAAGGAGGAGTGGAGTATGTCAAAGCAAAAAAAATGATAATACTCGAAAACTTCCTTAAATCGTCCACAAAGTCAAGAGTAGTAGGTGAAAGGCAGTGGATAAAGCCATCACAATTGACAACCTCTGGTTCTAACGCCAAACGATAAAAGGCCAAGGTCTGAAGACAATACAGCACAGAAAAATGCCCCAAAGAGATTAAGACCTACTCCACAGGAGACATCCTGCAAGGGGTCACTAACACCCGTGGAGGTTGCTGTGGTAGAAAATGGATTTCCCAATGTACAAATGGACTCCATGATGCTTGAAGCCCTTGAGGAGGCGATAATGCTGGCCTATGAAAAAGTGCCAGAAGAAGGACCCCCAATGCTGGAGGTCAAATTTAACAGGTGCACCCACAAGCCAGGATATCTGGTCATAAGTTGTGCGGATAAGGTAAGCACCAACTGGCTGATAGATATTGTCCCAACTTTGAGACCCTGGAAGGGTGCATTCTTCCAGACACTGGTGGGAGATGAGATCCCAAAGCCATTGGCTTGTACAGCTTATATCCCCGACTCAAGAGGGATTCGACTCACTGCCGAGCGCATCCTAGCCCGACTGAAGGCTGCGAATCGGCAGCTAAACACACACCTTTGGATCGTCTCTGATGAAATCCGTCAGGACAAGGGTTCAGAATGGACTTTTTTTATGGACCAAGAATCCTATGAAGCTCTCCAAAATGTCGACATGCAACCACACCTTGGGATGGGCAGAATACTCTTCCGTCGCAAAGGTAAAGAAGAGGGGTCAAATAACCTAATCAACCCCCATGGATCTACTAGTGAAAGAAGCTTCTGGTCAAGAGAAAGTGTAGGCAGAAAATTATACCAGTCTGCTCAAAAAGACACTGACCGAAGAGCGTATATAAGAGGAGGATACCCACAAGGAGGACCCTCCTCTTACCTCTCTTACCATCAATGACCAATAATCAGTTGATCATCAAGGTCCTGTAGGTCAAGAGATTTGACGTAGAGGCTTACACTAATGCAGGAACTGGGTGGATGAAAAGGGACTAAGCACTACAGACATAGGTAATATACCAAAGGAAGTCACAAAGACCCTTGGCTTGTATTGTTTATAGCAATAGAATTAATCGCACAATAATCCTGGAACTTTTCCTGGTGCCTTTGTTACAGCAGTACTAACAGCAAAGATTGTGAGTGAAGAGAGGAGATGGATGTGAAGCAAATACCCACCACTTAGTATAGGGCAGCACCAACATGAACGACTGAGGTGAGTCTATTAGATGTTATCAATTGTGAAGTGTAGAGTAGGGTATAAAACCCCTCGATTCTCTTCAGGGAATAAACAAGGAATTCAGGGACAGGTCAGAAGTAAGTTATGCTATTACATAGAAAATTTATACTGCATAGAAAAATAAGGCAAAACGTACACCAAACACCTTCAAAGACTAAGGTCTCAGGGTGAGGACTCTGTTCAACAGACCAAGGTCCACAATGAATAGGTTGCTTTCAAAGAAGCACTCACCCAGAACAATAAAGAATCCGGAAAGCAAAAAAACACTCAATGATGAGGCCATTTTATGAGGAGATCACAGAAAGTCCTCAATGTGTCTGAATTCATAAAATTCTAGTCAAAGATAGTACTGGGAAAAAAGGAGAAAAACTTAGAGATCCAAGGCCAAAACAGCCTACCAAGGATGACTGAAGGATGTGATAAACATTGTAATGCCAAATGCAATTTGTTGGACATTGAATAAATCCCATATAAAACATCAATAGATGGTACATACCCAAGTGCTACTGCAAAAAGGTAAAGATGCCGTACTGAGTCAAAGTTTGCGGAGCTTGCTTAGCCTGCAAATACATCCTTGGATACTGATGAATGGTATACAGGATGTATCAACTTCTATAGTCCACCCTTTAATTCATAAACGATTAACTTTATCAAATAATGATCTTATACAAAATTGTATAAGATCATTTTTTTCTTGTTTTCAAAATAAATGGGGACGGCCATCTTGTTATTATAAAAACCATACCCTCTCATGCATTTTCCATTGGGTATAACTCAGTGGTTGATCCTACCAAAATTTTCCTTTCAGTAAAAGTGGCATAACATAAACTCTAGAATTGTACAATAAAAATATGGGATTTTCATTTAAAATAACAAAGTTAGTCATTTTCCTAGCTAGATGAGAAAGTTGTGTTAAATCTGTTAATAGCGATTCCTTGCCAAAATTAACTTGGGGTTTGTACAAGACTATTTTTTGTTAAAGTTAAATGTTTCCAAATTAAATGGGTGGATTACAGAAATTGATATTCCAAAGGTAGGACTTGGATGACATGCCTGCATACTGGCGGACCAAGTGCAATATGCTCTTAACCTGTTTGACAGTAAATTGGAGAATTTGTCCATTACACATTAAAAATGGATTCTTAATGAATACATAATCTGGTGGATCAACAACACCCGTAAGTCAATAAATCGTTGTAAACAATTGAGCATTTTGGAATGATTCCAATTAGCATTTTACAATTGGCATTTCTGGACGGCATTCAACTTAAATGGTACTATACACTTATAGAGGATAACATTCAAAATTAGCTCTGGTAGAAAATAGGTCAACCGTACTAAAGAAATATTCTTCCCACTTCAAATTTCATTGTGAAAAATTTTTAAGCTGTTCTAACGTCAGTTTTATTAGATAAAGAAGAAGTCAGTTTTGAGTTTGTAGTAAATTTTAAATGCTAGAATTATTTTTATATACCCACCTTAAAAATTCAAACAGAACACTAAATTTTCAATTTAAGTATTTTTTTATTGTACATATTAAGGAGAAAAAATGTCAGGATGATGATAAATGACTAAACATATTCAACATCTTGCAGATCTCAAAACGACATTCCATAATATTTAATTATGATTATCTGGTGATTAATTACTACAATTTTGCCTATTTTAATACTCCACATTATTGATATAAATTAGAAATAATATAATTCTACAATTACTGTCTACTTGTTTTTGTTGAAACCTAATCATAAAACGATTGAATATAAAAATATCCCAGTACATATTAATTTTTGAAGATATTTAAATCATTGTTACTAAAGAATAACTTACTTCATTTGAAAATGCTTTTACAATTGATAAAATACTCCAACAATCATGGTGGGGAAGATGTAATACATCATTTAATAGGTAAAAGACATAATCGAGCATTCCTGGCTCATACTGGGCAAAATACCATCTGTTTAAATCAAAAGCTCTTGCTGTACCCGTAAAGTAAGCGCCAAAGTCATTTAATATGTATTCTTCCCGTTCTTCTTCCGTTGGCAAATAAGCATCATCATCTAGAGCAAAAAGGGTTCATTTTTTATACTTCATTTTTAATGTATAAAAACAATTTGTACGATTACCTGGGCACCAGGCGTTGAAAAGTACATACATGACGTCATTATAGGGATATTTCACAAAATGGTTCTCATGTCTAGTATGCACGCAAAATTTCCATTTATTTACTATACATTTAGACGGGACAAAAACCTAGCGCAAATGTATATATTTTATGCAAAAAGTATAACATACTCATATGTAAATGTTTGTTACTTGTATGAAAAGTGTTTTCCCATCAGGAGAAACATAATCACAGATAGATTTCCACTCAGTTTTCTTAATTGGTATAATTCTACTGGTATACAAGAGTAAGAAGCATTGTTCCATCCCATTTGAGTTTTTAGCAAATTCACAATCTTAAAAAAAAGAGACAAATTATGTTAAATATTTTCACAATACAAAACAATTTATATATTCTAAGTAATATACCTTTCACTTTAACAAAAAATGTAAAAGAAATTGAATCCCTTGCTGTAATTAAGGGTCTTTCGAGTTTAATAACCATTCTAAATGGCGCACCTCTTCTCACAACTAGTACAGGGTTTTCTTTTAACATAATATCATATAAACTCGTGTGATGTTCAATGCCATTTACTTTGCAGTTAATGTCAATGCTCTCGATGTTTAATGGCCCTCCGGCGATCTTATTTTTGCCTTCGTATAAAAATTGTAAGTAATAATAACATTGCACTGACTTTAACAAATCGGTACTCACATTCATCAATGTATTTTTCGATTATAATAGAAGACTCTATCCCTTCTACCTTACTTTTTGTCTGATTGAATACTTTCAACGGGGTATCAAGGGTGAGCGCATGTGTGAGTTTTACCATTGTGATCTCTTTTATTTTCCTTTCAATATAAACAAACTAACGTGTTTGTTTACAATAATGTAAAATACAGTGTGCATAACTTAAAAATTTTCTTTCAAAGTGAATCACATGATTTAATGCATTATTTTATTGGGTAGGTACCTGAATTACAACTAGATATAATATTATTTTATGGAAAGTGAACTGTGGACCAACAATAGTATTTCAAATTTTAATTAATTCTATTTGCAAGTAGTTAATAAATTAAACATAAATTTTAAAAAATCTATTTAATTTGTTGGTCAATGCTATATAGGTTCTACCTCTAGAATAAATCATCCCTGTGTAAAAGTGCAATAATTTGAAAATATTTTTGTTCCTCGTTTTTCAAGGAAATATGTTTTATTCTTTGTCCAGATCCTTTCAACAATTCGATACTGATCAGGATAATATGATGGGAAACAGTGGACAGGGCAGCACATGCTCTATCGGACCTGACATCATACACCAACAAGAACCACTGATGATATGCCATGATGGTAAATTATTGCGAAGATACAGACTTCTACCTTGGTCATTGTAGATATCCCAAACAGCTGAAGACTTGATGCTTAATTTTTGCCTTGGAACATTTAATTTGCTCTACAGGACTTCTTATGCTATTCCCATCATCTAATTGTATATCTCTACTCTGCCCTCTCTTTATTCATGTTTCTCTAAAGCACCAAAGACCGAATAATTGAGTAATGTATGCACATCCCTGGCAATGTGCTGTTATGAAGCTAGTGTATGCTTTAATTTTATTTATTTATTTTTATTTGGAAAAATTATGAATTAGTTAAATGCAATTATTCTATTTAAAATAAAGCAGTAAAATTGAAGTATTAATACTTTGACTTGATACTTAAAAATAATATGATTTAACAAAGATTACAGTTAAATATTATAATTATATTACTTTTCATCTTCTTGTCAAAAATTCAATATTAGTACTGTCTAAAGACATTTAAAGAATAATTGAAAAATATTGTTTATACTTTCAACAGCCAATAGTTGTACATGTCCAAGTGTAATGATATCAGTTATGTTTTGTGTAAATTATTTTTTATAGATTAGATTCTTTTCAAAGTAAATTTGGTAATAACTAAAGAGCAAGATGTTTTGTTTGTATTTTCAATTGGTATACAACAAACTACGTAATCTGAAAACAGCCTAAAAACATCTCAGAAATTTTTATCTTTATTAATATAAGAACAAAGTTCAACATCACACCTTTAAACTAGGTGGTTGGAGTAGTCACTGTTGTGTAATTTTATTTTACTTTTTTAAATGTAAATGTAATATGCAGATTAAAAAAAAACAAACTTGGTTTGCAATAGCTTTTGTAAGTTCATAATTTATTGAAAGAAAAGGGTTTAAAAAATTGCAAATTTGTTTATTAAAATAACTACATATACAATAATCAATCGTCATATCACAATGAACCAATGTTTGCTTAATTTAAAATGAAAGTATGTAAAAAAATATATTTTGAATATATGAAAAAATAAAGAATACCAACTATATAATATTTCAATCCTAAAACAAATAACAGTTATTTAAAAAAACCACAGATTCACATCCCGTTATATGCTGGTCCGCCGCCTCCTTCAGGTACGACCCAGTTAATATTTTGACTTGGGTCTTTGATATCACACGTCTTGCAGTGGATGCAATTCTGGGCATTTATTTGCAATCGTTGTCCTGAGCCATCTTCCAAAGGTACAAATTCGTAAACACCTGCAGGGCAAAATCTTCCTTCAGGCCCGTCGTAAACTTCCAGGTTGTGTTTGACAGGCACTGTGTCATCCTTAAGAGTGAGATGCGGAGGTTGGTCGCCTTCGTGATTTGTCCCCGTGAGTGCGACTGAGGAGAGAAGATCGAAACTGAGAGCACCATCCGGCTTGGGGTACGTTATAGGTTTGCACTGAGATGCCGGTTTGAGCCTCATGTGGTCCGGTTTGCCGTGCTTCAATGTCCAGGGTTCTCTTCCTCCCAAGAGTATTGTGAAACCGCTATAAGCCATGCCACCGTACAATCCCAAAGATGTATGGAAAGAAGGGCGTACGTTTCTCACAGCTTTTAAATCGGACCAGATCCAGCTGTTTTTAATTTTTGCTTCATAAGATGTAGGTTCCAATCCTACAGTGGGTGATTTCAGGTCGGAGGTAAGACACTCAAAAGCTGATTCAGCAGCTAACATTCCAGATTTCATGGCGTAATGCGTCCCTTTAATTTTTGGGACATTGAGAAATCCAGCGGTGCATCCCACAAGGCAACCACCTGGAAAAGTGAGCTTAGGAATGCTCTGGAAGCCACCTTCATTTAGCGCCCGTCCTCCATAAGCAATCCTTTTACCACCCTCTAATGTCTTTTTAATAAATGGATGATGTTTAAACTTCTGGAACTCTCTAAATGGACTTAAGTAAGGATTACTGTAATCTAAACCAATAACCATACCAACCGCTATTAAAGGTGAAGATTCATTTAAATGATATAGAAATGAACCTCCATATGTACTTTTATCAAGGGGCCATCCAACTGTGTGTTCCACTCTTCCTGGATTGTGTAACTCTGGTTTTATTTCCCAAATTTCTTTCACACCCAAACCATACGACTGAGGCTCACAGTTTTCCCTGAGTTTGAATTTATTAAATAAACCTTTTGTCAAATGTCCATGGCAACCTTCCGCAAAAATTGTGACTTTGGCATGAAGCTCCATGCCCCGTTCAAAGACTTCTTTCGGAGAACCGTCTTTCGCAATTCCTACATCGTTTGTAGCAACGCCTTTTACAGAGCCGTCCTCATGATAGAGGACTTCGGCGGCTGCATACCCAGGGTAGAGTTCGACACCGAGAGCCTCCGCTTGTTCGCCCAACCAAGCGACAACATGGCCGAGTCTGACGACATAATTTCCATGATTGTCCATCGGCATTCCTTTGAATATCGGTATCGGAAGTCGAGATGTTTCTGTAAGAAAGGAGAAAACGTCGGTTTTGACTGGAGTGTTCAATGGCGCCCCTTTCTCGTTCCAATCCGGGATGAGTTCATTTAGAGCGACTGGATCGATGACCGCACCAGAAAGAGTGTGGCCTCCCAATTGAGCAGCTTTTTCAACGAGGCAGACCCTCAACTCTTTTTCCGAACTCGATGCTAGTTGTTTTAACTTTATTGCTGCGGCCATACCTGCTGGACCGCCTCCAACAACAACCACATCAACCTCGTCTACGTATCTTTCCATGTTTACATCTTTCCACCTTGGGTCGCCCTCCCTGGGTACCACCGTGTAGTGGGTCGTGATTTTTGGAAATGTCTGTGTGGAATAACCACGCTTCGTGAAAAGTCGTAGCTTGGACCGAAGTGTGGGTAAAATTATTTTCGAAGCTGACATTTTTCTCACTATTATAAACAGATTTACATAATATTCTCGAACACTCTGATTAAAAAACGGCACGATGAAATGTCTAGACTAGTCAAATTTTTATATTTAGCATACGTACAAATTTTCTTTATCAAACGAAAGTTTCTGAACGAACTTTAATGAGACTCGAAGGCTAAAGTTCGGTTGCCTCACGATAACGATACGTTTATCAGTTTCCTCCGTTTATTTTTTCACAGCACAACGCCAATTATTCAATAAAAAACCAAATAAATGTTACACATTTCTATAAGAAGGTCAATTATTCAGGCTTATTATTTTCAAGACCCACACTTTATTTTTATTTTTATTTCTGGAACCAGTTTTCTTTATCTGATGACGCAATTTCGTCATACAGAAATCAATTCAATCAGATCAATTCCATCTACAAAGTTAAACCGCTGCTCCAACTACTTTTCATTTCAAATGATAAGAATAATTTAATTTCAAAGATTATTTTATTATAATATAAAAGAGTGGAAAATTAGTAAACAAAAATTTTAAATTTCAAAGTTCTTCTCCACATAATTTACCAGCACATGGAAATAGCCCATTCCTTATTCACAACCAGTAACCACACAACCCATCATTTTGTTAATTTAAAAATAGATACAACAGTCCACATTAGGTCCTTTTCTATTTTCTGTGTACATCAATGATATCTCTTTTCTCTCAGTCCACTAATATAGCACAATCATTAATAAAATGTGTTTCTATATGAAGCCACGATTTGCTTACAACTGGAATAAAAAGGAAGCCGAAATGAGGAGTTTGTAGCTTGGGCAAACGAAGTCATGGTAGCTCAAGTGGTTAGAGGAGTTGTGTATTGAGCCAAAGCCCACCTCACACAAATTTTTCATTTCAAAAAGATCCTTTACAATTAATTAAGCATTTC